>NC_071091.1:96585077-97185077 GCF_027358695.1 Spea bombifrons | reverse complement strand
AACAGGAAAGCACCTTCCCAAAACTGGTGCCACAAATTTGGAAGCATACAATTGTCTTCAATGTCTTTGTATGCAGTAGCATTAACATTACCCATCGCTGGGGAAAAACAGCCCAGATTATTATCCCTTATTCACCAAACTTTACAGTAGGGATTTACGCCTTCTAGTAGGTAGAGTTCTTCTGGCAACCCGCGATTCCCAGATTCATGAATCAATTCATGGTTTTGGAATGGAATGTCCAACAAGCTCATATAGGTGTGCTGGTCAGACATCCACATACCATCTCCCCGGGCTAAGTTATACTATATTTCAGAAGACTAGACGGAGGTGAACTTCATAGAGTCCTACAACTTGGATGACTGTGCAGAAGATGCAGCTCAATCACTGTTGTAGATTTTGTGAATTTATGGATAACACCTGCAGGCTAATCAGATACTGTCCAGTTTACGCTAGGCTTGAAAGGGAAAGTCAAAGGTAGGGGCTAGAAAGGTGAATGACCGATTGTTAAATCATTACTGCAACTGTCACTAAAAACCAGAGGAAAGTGACTGATCAAAGGTAATGACAGGTCAAGCAACTGACAGGGGTGTCAGGGGTCTCCAGCAAAGCAATGCTCAGCCCTCTGGCGCTCATAAGGATAAAGCAGTGCTCTAGGGGAACATTGCTCTTAAATAGATTATGTACAAGTCTTACAACATATACCCGCCAAGACATTTGGGACAAGTCACGATGTCAGATTTTGATAATTGTGGCAAGAACAGTGCAGCTTTATATTTGATTGAATGAGGAGTATGATACTAAAATACATGTTGAGTGTTAAACCTGAGTCTTAGAGGGGAATCTTAAATATAAAATAACTCTCACATTAGAATTGGTTTTCAGCAGCGTCATACTAGGTTGTCAGCCAGGTTCCTTTTAAAAGGGGGGCCTAGCAGGAGACAACCTTTAGTGGGTGGAGAGTGTGCATGTCCAAAAACCAAGTTCAGTACCCAGGTTAAAAAACATACTCGTGACATTGTCAACACAAATGTATCCCCCCCTCGCCATTGATTACCTGGCTGAACACGTTTCTGCCTGCTAAGATCCAGCTGGGGCGGAATTCTTGGAGAAGAAATTACAAAGGAGAAAGTTCTGCTAGCAATGAAGTCCATTAAGTCAGGTAGAGCTCCTGGGCCAGATGGTCTTCCCCTACGTTATTATAAATAATTTGGTCAGGTGCTGTTGCAACACATGGTGGCTGCGTCTGACTATATCTGGGAGGGGGCAATCTTTCATGTGGATACTCTGGCGGCTACGATCGCCATATTGCAAAAAGAGGAGAAGAAGCATTGTGGATGTCAGATGTGATGGTTGTTGGAGTTGGGTCTCTGTGATGCGCTCCCTTCTGCTCTGCCCCCATCTGTTTGGGGTCCCCCTTTTTTTCCTTGCCCCTTTTCCCGCTTTATTCCAAGGAAGTTGGCTATCTTACTCTTAAATTCTACCTTCTCCCTTGAAGCACGTGACTGGGGTAGCAAGCCAGAGAAATTGACTTGAAGGTTTAAAGGTAATGACAATGAGGGTTTTACATGTTCATGCACATTGTATCTTGGCTGTGGACTTGTAATTTATGTCCTTTATGTACATCTTTGCAAAACCATAACAAAATAGGATTTACAAAAAAAAAGGAAAAGAAAAAGCCGATGATGTATTTGGCTTTTCTTCTTTCACGGTGAATGATATTGGGTTGATACATGCATGTGCTTGCTTACAAACAGCACAACTCTGATACAATAATCTTCGGGAGAACTTATTTAAAAAAGGTAAAAAATATCTTAAAAGAAAAAATCCAAACCCTCTGTCTGTTGACTGCAATAAAGATGTTGGTTTCCTAGGGTCACAAAGGTCATTTAAAAGAGATAAGATAATTATAGTTGCTCTGAAGTGATTTTCTGAAACTGACATTAGTAGAACAAAGGAGGTGAAAATTAGAATATGAGCTATTTATTTCCTGCTGTGAAAACACTTAATGAGTTAAAAGCCAGAACTGCCCAGCTAACAAACAGAATGAATAAAACTAGTAATGACAGAGACTGTCTGCTCGCTATTGTCTGCTCTCACAAAATATTTATATCTTCCTCAATGGAAATATTGAAGCTTAAAAGCTGCCGCCTAATTTCAAAATGATTTCGCATGCGAGTAAATTTAAACATTTCAATACTTGGACCTGAGTATGGATTATGAAAGGCCAACCAAGATAGGAATCCCACAGTTATCTCTTTATAATTCACAGAACTATGCCCTGTACGAGGCTAACCTAACCAGAGGAGGGAACCTTAAGGCAGTGAGGCAGATAAAGACAAGTAACTAACATCTAGTAACTAACACTTATGCACTTGCACACATATTTACACACACGTTCACACAACTGTACAGACTCACACTTCCATACACACATGCTAGTACACACATATACACTCACACTAACAAATGCTGTAACACACACATATACACTAATGCTAACTCACACTTACATACTCATGGTAATACATACATATACACAATCATGCTAACACACACTTCCTCTAACTTACACATACACACTTGTGCTAACACACACTCATGCTAACCCCCCCCACACACAAATACAGACTCATGCTAATGTACATACATACTGACTCCCTCCCTAACTTCCTTACTCTCTTATCCCCCCCCCCATCACTCCCTTACACAGGGCTGGTGCAAGGATTTTTGCCACCCTAGGCAAAACATTATTTTGTAGCCCCTTGGCTCGACCCCCACTTGTCCCTCCCCTTTTCCGGGCACCTACTTTGCCTATAGGTGGTGCCGGCCCTGCCCATAGTTACTGCTTGCTGCGGCCGCGCTAACTGAATGACCGCAGCCAGGCGGGTGCCTACTTTGCCTATGGGTGGCGCCGGCCCTGCCCTTACCCTTCACCTTGCCTGAAGCCTTCATTCTAGCTGCTTGCACACACCATGTGAGCAGCCTCACTTTTACCATGAGGGTAAAAGTTACATGACTCTGATGTTACATCGTTACATAGTTGATAAGGTTGAAAAAGGACCTAAGTCCATCAAGTTCAACCCTTCTACCTAACCTTCCTATTCTTGATCCAAGTGAAGTGTTTCTGCAATTTTTGTCCAACCAGGAGCTGATTGTCCCCTGCCCCACCAGCCAGCCTGTCCCTGAACCCAACCTATCTTGCAAGAGAATGTCACCTGGGTTGGTCTTTAATGATACATTATTAAGTACATCTCACCTGTAAACCTGCAGTTTAATTGATAAAAAATATTGTGCAAGGACTGAGCACTCACAAGGCAAGTATAAAGATAAAGAGGTTGAAGACAATTATTTATAAAGCCTACATATGTATCAAACCCTTTTACAAAAGTTCATCACCTAACCCTAAAGCAAGGTTAAGTAGACTCTACTTGGCCTGACACTCTACTTACATCCTTCACATAGGTTGAATGGTGTGTATAAATTCTACATAATGCTGGTGAGCATTACTGCTTCACTTTTGACCCGCAACCCTTGTTACAGGAAAGTGGGTGCCCATTGGAACACATCTCACATGTAGGCAATGTCTGAAAGATTGGGTGCCTTACCAGATACAGCCAATAGATGGCAACATTGCACCAATAGCAGTATCCTTGCACAGTGTCTACTTATCCAACCTATCTCTATAACACATTTTATAGAACACACTATTCTTTTATAATTATGTTTTAATTTGTTTTCATTATCTTAATACTATGATTAATTAATACTATGATTAATACTAATCAACCTTCCTTTGATTAAGTTGAAGCGGCATTATCAGATCTTCAGTGCCCTGTCGCCTTTGTGACTGGTATAGAAATTATGCCAAAGCAACCATATATATATATATGACCCCTATTTCTTGCAATGTACACTATGAATCTGCACTAAAATTCATACTGCCTTAAGTCAAGCAGTTTTTATTTTATATTTGATAATATTTTATATTTTGGTTCAAGGTGACATTTTTCATCCTACTTTCTTAATGTATTCTTCTCTGTTATGCACTGATATGTATATATATGGCTCCTGTACTCATTATATGACCACTTTTTGTACCCCCTCCCCTTTATTAAACTGTAAATAACTAATAGGTACATCTTTTAGTGCTTTAGAAATTAAAATATACCTACATATAAGCGATTTTTTTTTTTTTTTGGAAGCCCGAGGTGCGTGCTCCTTTGGTGCCGCATTCTGTGCACAAGGCAGCAGAAGCCAGACTACGATACCGAGTTCCCTCACGGAGAACTCGGACAAATTCCAACCCCCCCCCCATGGGAGGGTCGGATCTTGAGTCTCACCCCGAAGAGTGAGACTCCCTGCATAAGCGATAGTTCAAGTGATGGAACCCATTTTTTTCTATTCTGTGGTTCTAAAGCTACTCTGTGCAATTTTCAATAATCAAAAATAAGCAAGCCTTAAACTTGTGGTGTATTACGGCCCAGGCCTGCTAAACCTAGCATGACAGGTCTGATGGGACATGTAATGGGTTCACCAAGAGAGCTGTAGTGACTCCCAGAGATCACCCCGATGTATCCTCCTCTTGTCCCCAAAATCACTTCCAGCACCAGCCAGCATGCGCACCTTGGAACTCTGCTATGTGTACCCAGAGCCGGCCTAAAGTGTTCTGGCGCCCTGTGCGGACTACTCCTCTGGCGCCCCCCCATCCCCCCCCAAAAAAGGAAAAAAAATCTCACTACCACCTCTGCCCCTTATCACTGCCCCCCCCTGCCCCTTATCACTGCATCTACCCCCTATCCTTACTTACCTTGCTGCGGTGGGAGCGGGAGGCGTCTGTCTTGAATAATTCTGGCGCTCAGCACGAAACGCTGGCACCGCGACTGAGTCACAGAGAGTGAGGGGGGCCGAGCGGTTGCTGAAAACTTCACGACCAACCGCTCGGCGCCCCTGCCCGGGACTTAAATGAAAACAGTTTGTTTGTTTTTAACTTTATTTAACATCCTCCATGTTAAATAAAGTAAAAAAATAAAAATAAAAAAAACTATTTAACATGGAGGATGTTAAATAAAGTTACAAAAAAAAAAAAATGTTTTAATTTAAGTCCCGGACGGCGCCCCTGTTGCCATGGCGCCCTGTGTGCCTGCACAGGTTGCACACCCCTAAGGCCGGCCCTGTGTGTACCCATGTGCCATAAGTTGTGTAGACACAACTACCTTGAATTGAGTACAGCAAGAATGAACATTTTTATTGTTGTAAAGCATTAACATAGATAAACAGATACATGTATCTAACCCATCCTTTAATCCCCTGGCAGCAATCCTATTGATGGGATTAGTTAAACAATGGAGTTCCTACCTGTGCTATCTCTGTTTGGCAGCCAGGCTGGAGCCATCTCCGAGTACCTTGGGGCTCTGTATGACCGGTCATTCTGTCACAGGACAGCACAGAACTGGGTTGGCAGGCAGTCGGTGTGCCGCTGCTCATTACAAGTGAGATTACAAGTTGGATTTCCCCAAATGAACCATTTACACTATGGAGGCTGCACCAAACTGCATGACTTTAAGTCATAGAGCGCCAGGATATGATGTCATATCCTAGCGCTCTGTACAGAAGGCTGCTGTGGGGAAGAGGCGGCTTCGGGGGTTTCCTTGTGTGAGGCCAAGGACAACGTTAATGGTAAATACGTCACTGCGTAAATTGTAATACAAAAATAAGTGACCCAAAGCAGCTGAGAAAAACTGGAGGGAGTTCAAAGCAAGTAGGAAGGAGGGAAGCCTTAAGAGCCCAACATTGAGCTTCTTGTAACCTTGTTCTTTATCGAATAAATCATTGGAAAAAGCCCCGTAGTTCACCTTTTTCATAAACCAATATCCAGCAGAGATATTGACTGCTATAAAGCTCATCTTGTCGGAGCTAAGTGCACAGCTGCCGCAGTGTGTCTTTCATGTCTCATTTGGTACATAAAGGACATATGGATACTTTGTTTTTCTTTACTATACCTGTCCATGCATTCTATTGACTCCATCTGCTATCCCACATTTATAAACATTTTTCCTATCTCCTAGTTTTAGTGATATTTGCCAGAAAAAAAAGTACACTATAAAAGATGTCTGTGTATAAAAATATAAAGAAGACAGCCGGCTGATATAAAATTCATATCGTTTGTGCGCCTCTACAGAGCACACTACAAAAAAGGTATTTTTTTATTTCCCTTACAAGAGAGTCGTGTATTATTAAACGCATTTTGGGGGGAAAAAATGTTTCAATCCGCTGAGAATTTCAACTGCTATAGTGTAATCTCATTTGTTACAGTGTCGTGCCGTATCCAGTAGACTTGTGCATTCGTCTTCGGGCGAACATGAAAACGAGCACGAAGAGGCCGTTTTTTTGTTCGTTCCGAAGGAACGTAGAACAGAATACAGTGCCGGCAAACCGTAGGCGAAGACGAAGACTCACAATCACGAAGAATCGAAGATTCTTCGTGATCGTCTTCGTTTTTGCCGCGCAACCGCCAAAATTTCAAACAGGAGTGAGCTGATCCTCGTCTGTCCAATCAGCTCACTCTTGTGACGTAACGCTAAGGGTCTCGTCCAATGCCTGTGCTGCTGTTTTTTGAATTCTGAAGGCGCCTTTATAAGACCAGAGCTTGCCTGAGAGATCCATTCATTTTTCGCTGTGACTGCTTTGGCAACACTGCTGTGCTGCATCCGAGCGTTACAGAGAGAGATTGTTCTGTTCTGTGTGAGACTGGTAAGCCTTTCTCACAGTGTACTTCATCCTCACTTCAGTGCTACTTAATATAATTAATTTAATAATAATAATTTGATTAATTTAATTTTTTTAAAATTAATTTGTCATCAACTTTAGTGTAAGTGCTGTTGAGTTGACAGTGCACCCAGTGCCTCAGTGGCACTGGGGTGCCCTTGCCCTGGGCTGGCACTAGTGCCTATTGCCTGTCCTGCTTAAATAAATTAAATAGAATTTATAAATTACAATTTAATAGAATCTATAATTTAATAGTTCATTATAATATATATATATATATAATTTGTCAGTCATATATATATATATACTATAGTATACTAGTGTAGAGTGTACTGTAGACATTCATCTACTAGTGTCTAATTTAAAATCAGTAATATTAATTAATATAATTAATAATTGAATTCATTATAAAATATATATATTTGTCAGTTATAGTTAGTAATAGTATACTAGTGTAGAGTGTACTGTAGACATTCAGAACATCTACTAGTGTCTAATCTAAAATCAGTAATATCAATAATTCTCTAATTCTTTCTTATCTTAATAGTTAATTAAATTAGCTATAAATAAAAGTAATAATATTAATTAATTACTACTAGCGTATAGTTCAGCTAATCTTATTAGTACTGGTGCTGCAGCTCTATAGTTTGTGCTTTGTTTTAGCAACAGTAAGAGACCAAGTCAATTTTTCTTAATTAATCTTTCATTTTATTTCATTTGTTTTGCTCACCTCAGTCCATCAGTGAAGTGAACTTGTTGGGCTAGTGAGTGCAGCCGCATAAGTGCTGTGTTTTTTTTTGATCAGCAAGCAGTGACGTTAACTGTTTTGCAAAGATTTTCTCATTTATTTTACATTTTATTTCAATTTTATTAAAAGTACCCTTAGTGTTTTGCTCACCTCAGTCCATCAGTGAAGTGAACTTGTTGGGCTAGTGAGTGCAGCAAGCAGTGAAGATAACTGTTTTGCTGTGACATTTTATTTTATTTCTAATTCTTTTCAAGAAAAATTGACTGTGACGAGCTGTACTAAGCAAAGCTTCAAGCTACTAGCTGTAGTACTAAAATAATTCTAATCTTCTTTAATCTTAATCTATAATATATTATAAATAATAATATTCTAATTCATAATCTATAATATAAGTAATTCTAATTCTAAATTCTAATTCATAATCTATATTCTTCTATCTATAATACATAATATATAAGTAAATTAGTTCTAATCTATTAATATTATATAACTTAATATTAATTAATAAATCATATACTGAATCTGATTTAACCTCACTTTAGCTTAGTGGGTTTGAGAGCGTCTGCCTAGAGGTAGACTTATAGTAAGGAAATATAGCTTTAGGCTAGCATAGTAGTAGGCTAAGCTCTTAGGCCCGTGTAAATTCAAATTAAAAATAAAATACTGCTAGTTATTAAATAGTTAATCTTGAGTTAATAATTTAAATAACTTTAGGATTTTGGCAGATTGCACACAGCACAGTGCAGTAGTGCATAGTTTTACTTTTTAAGCAGTAGCACTGAAGAGAACTTCCTCTAATTTTTTTGTCTTTAATTCGTTTTTCCTTTTTTTTATTTTTATTTTTTTATTTTTTTTTTATAGTTTTTTAAACACTACACTACACTACACTACACTACACTACACACACAACACAAAATTTGAAATGGATCCTCCTTTTGGGACTAAGGAGGGACAAGCTCCATCTACCACCACCACCACCAGCACCACCACCAGCACCACCACCAGTTCTAAGATGCAGCCTTTGCGTCAGTCTAGTCGGCCAAGTAGGCCAAGCTCTCGCTTATCATTTGGGGAAGCATTGCTTGAAGGATCATCAAGTAAAGGAAAGGCACCAAAAGCAGGCAGTAGTAGTGCGGCTAGGCCCACAAGCTCTATGGTTTTTTACGGAAAGCCTAAAGCACCAGAAGCACGTTCAAAGTTAAAGGGTAGCACAAGTAGTACCAGCCCAGTGACTAAAAAGAAGTGCCTTTTGCCCCAAGCAGCATCTTCCCCATCCACCAGCAGCATGCAAGGTACCAAGCAGAGCCAAATTAGCAGCAAGACTCAGAGGGGTCCCAAACCAAAGCGATCTCATTCCTTTGTAGGGAAAACCACCACCACCACCCCCACCTCTACCGCCTCTACCACCACTAGTGCTGCGCCTACTGTTCCCACTGGTACCGCCACGCCATGTCCTCCTAGTACCTCTAGCAAGCCACCAAGTCCTTACAAAATTTTTGTAAAGACAGTTAGAGAGAGGGCTACACATAGTGGAACTCCACCTAGCGAGGTAGCAGAGGAGCCTGAGACTGAGAGGCCAAGTGCAGAGTCTATTCTTCCTGCTCGCACTACTACTAGTCACGAGTCTCACGACGATATCAGTCTTAGCTCCAGCCTAGCAGGAATTCCATTCGATCTGGCTAATGAAGAGCTAGACTATGAGCCAGAGGAAGTAGAGGAGATGAGTGGTCAGGAATCAGATTCCTCAGGGAGCAGTGTCCAAATGACTAGTGCACAATTTTCCCCTGAGCCTCCACCTTCTCCGCTACGATCATCACCATCACCACCACCAGCAGCAGCAGCAAAACCTAGCAAATCTAAAGCAATTAGCAGTCCCACTATGGCCAGTACTGTTACCACCAGTCCCACCACCACTAGTTCTGCCTCTGTTCATCCACCCCGAGCAGTAAGAGCAGCACCCAAGGCACACTCCAAGGCTATGCGCGCCCCAATTTGGGAGCACTTTGAAAATGTTGAAGAAGGGCGCTATGGAAAGTGCAAACATTGTGGGAAGCTAATAAGCAGAGGGAAAGTGTCTGGCCATTTTACCAGTGCTAGCATGAAGCATCACCTCAGCACTCAACACAACGCTGTGCTATTGGGGAAAGATGCAGAGGTAAAACTTAGTGCAGGCAGCATAGCTGGTGGCCGTGGAAAAACCCCAACAGCTTCTTCTTCTGAGCCAATAGCAGCAGCAGCAGCAGCAGCAGCAACTAGTGCTGGCAGCCAGAGACCAAGGCAGGTTGGAGCACTGCATGCCCAGCCCACCCTGGAAGAATTTGGGGCATTCCACTCCAAGAGAACGATGCCCAAACAGCAGGCCAATAAAGTAACGCGACTTATTGGTCAGTTCATTGCTGTTGGAGGGGCATCCTTCTCCATGATTGAAGGGGAGCCTTTCAAACAATTGATGGCGGCTGTGGCTCCACAATACACAGTTCCGTCACGTTCCACTTTCAGCAGGAACATTGTCCCCTCGCTGTATCGGTCCTGTGTTGCAGCAGTGAAAGAGGAGCTTTCCAAGGCTGCTGGTCAGTGTGTTCATTTCACTACAGATTTGTGGAGTGCACCTAGCGCCCAGCATGCCTTTCTTTCTTTGACAGCACACTGGTGGCAGCCCGGTGTGTCTAAGGAAGTTGCTGCAGCAGGCTACCGATCATTCCTTCTCCATGCAGAAGTGATGGATGAAAAGCACACTTCCCAAAATATTCTGCATGCGATTAGGAAAATGTTTAGCCTTTGGGTGGGAGCAGAGGCGGGCACCAATGTTGAAGTTGGTTTTGTGGTAACTGACGGAGGTGCCAATATGGTGAAAGCGCTGCGAGATGGTCATATTGTTGGTGTGCGCTGTGCAGCCCACATCATCCATCTTGTAGTGAAGGCAGCAATGTCAGAAGGAACTAATGTGGCAGCAGTAGTTCTGTCCCGCTGCAGAAAGATCGCTGGGCACTTTCACCATAGTGTTAAGGCTAGCCAACTTTTGAGGGAAGAGCAAGAGAGGTCAGGTCTTCCCGTACACTGCCTACGTCAGGATGTCAGTACACGGTGGAACTCCACGTTAGACATGCTAGAGAGGATTTTGGAGCAGCAGAGGGCAATCCATAATCTTGCCTCAGAGCACAATATAGGGATTACCTCTCCATTGAATAGGGAGGATTGGACAGTGATCGCCCAGCTAGTGGCAGTCCTTAAACCATTCAGGGATGCCACAGAAAATTTAAGCTCAAACACTGCCAGTCTGGCCCAGGTAATCCCAGTGTTCTCCCATCTAGGCAGCAAGATGGATGTGTTCCTTGGAAACCGTGAGGCTGTTCAAGGTGGCACTCTACATCCTGACGTAGCAGCCATAGTCAGGAAGCTGAAGGATCTGCTAAAAGTACACCTTCGCAAGCGAATGGAAGAGAGTCCCGAAATGATGCTAGCGTGCCTTTGTGATCCAAGAATTAAGGGAAAGCTAGCTTTGAAATTCAATGTTCTCAGTAGCTACCGGGAGCAATTGGTCAACAAGGTGCGTGACTGGCAGCGTAAAATGGGAATGCTGTCCGAGGAGGGTGAGGTGCAGGAGGAGGAAGAGATGATGTGGTCTGCTACCCCTAGCAGCAGCATCAGCAGCAGTGCCACAAGCAGCACAACACAGCTGAGTGGAGCAGCTGCGTTTTGGGAAGAGGCACTTGGCAGTATAGTTGGACCATCTGACAGAGCTAGCAGCAGAAAGGAGAGTAGTGCTGCTGAAATGGTCAAACTTTACCTCTGTGAAGTTCCTTCTGCTCCTAATGTTGATCCTCTTAGCTACTGGGATGAAAAGAAGAGTGTGTGGCCTGCACTCTCATGGGTTGCGCAGCAGCTTCTATCATGTCCGCCAACCACTGTTCAAAGTGAGCGCGTGTTTTCTATGACTGGAAACATACTGAGTCCACAGCGCTCACGCATGGCACCTCATCTGATGGAGCAGATTGCCTTTCTTAAATTCAATCTGCCCAAATTGGGTTACCCAGCTCTTAGCTTGGAAAGTTAAATTTTTTCTCTCTAATGTTTAAGGTAGTTTCTCCCCCTGGTTGCACTTGCTGCGGTGTGGCAATGCCTGCTACCTCCGCTGGTGTAGCCAATTTACGCTAGGGCCTAGTGTCTGAGCTCTGTAAGTCCGCTCCCAAACGCCTAGGACTGACAGTGTTTGGATGCTTTGCCCTGGGGTGAAACAGGTGAGCGGGTCGTCAATTGCCCACTCATTTGCCTTTTCCAATGCTGCTGCTGCTGCTGCTGCTGCTGCTGCTGCTGCTGGTGGTGCCAGCATCTCTTCTCTGCCAGTTCGCTTCCTGGCTAGTGTCATGCCTTAATTGTCCCTTATGGTAAGGGCAGTTTCTCCCCCCTGGTTGCACTTGCTGCGGTGTGGCAACGCCTGCTACCTCCGCCAATGTAGCCAGCTTACGCTAGGGCCTTGTGTCTGAGCTCTGGAAGTCCGCTCCCAAACGCCAAGGACTGACAGTGTTTGGATGCTTTGCCCTGGGGTGAAACAGGTGAGCGGGTCGTCAATTGCCCACTCATTTGCCTTTTCCAATGCTGCTGCTGCTGCTGCTGCTGCTGCTGGTGGTGCCAGCATCTCTTCTCTGCCAGTTCGCTTCCTGGCTAGTGTCATGCCTTAATTGTCCCTTATGGTAAGGGCAGTTTCTCCCCCCTGGTTGCACTTGCTGCGGTGTGGCAACGCCTGCTACCTCCGCCAATGTAGCCAGCTTACGCTAGGGCCTTGTGTCTGAGCTCTGGAAGTCCGCTCCCAAACGCCAAGGACTGACAGTGTTTGGATGCTTTGCCCTGGGGTGAAACAGGTGAGCGGGTCGTCAATTGCCCACTCATTTGCCTTTTCCAATGCTGCTGCTGCTGCTGCTGCTGCTGCTGCTGCTGGTGGTGCCAGCATCTCTTCTCTGCCAGTTCGCTTCCTGGCTAGTGTCATGCCTTAATTGTCCCTTATGGTAAGGGCAGTTTCTCCCCCCTGGTTGCACTTGCTGCGGTGTGGCAACGCCTGCTACCTCCGCCAATGTAGCCAGCTTACGCTAGGGCCTTGTGTCTGAGCTCTGGAAGTCCGCTCCCAAACGCCAAGGACTGACAGTGTTTGGATGCTTTGCCCTGGGGTGAAACAGGTGAGCGGGTCGTCAATTGCCCACTCATTTGCCTTTCCCAATTCTGCTGCTGCTGGTGGTGGTGCCAGTGTCTCTCTTCAATGCCAGTTCGCTTCCTGGCTAGTGTCATGCCTCGAATGTCCCTGATGGTGAGGGCAGTTTCTCCCCCCTGGTTGCACTTGCTGCGGTGTGGCAACGCCTGCTACCTCCGCCAATGTAGCCAGCTTACGCTAGGGCCTTGTGTCTGAGCTCTGGAAGTCCGCTCCCAAACGCCAAGGACTGACAGTGTTTGGATGCTTTGCCCTGGGGTGAAACAGGTGAGTGGGTCGCCAATTGCCCACTCATTCGCCTTTTCAATGCTGCTGCTGGTGGTGGTGCCAGCATCTCTTCTCTGCCAGTTCGCTTCCTGGCTAGAGTCATGCCCAAAATGTCCCTAATTGTAAGGGCAGTTTCTCCCCCCTGGCTGCCTCTGTCTGCGGTGTGGCAACGCCTGCTACCTCCGCCGGAGTGGCCAGCTTACGCTAGGGCCTTGTGTCTGAGCTCTGGAAGTCTGCTGCCAAACGTCTAAGACTGACAGTGTTTGGGTGCTTTGCCCTGGGGTGAAACAGGTGAGTGGGTCGCCAATTGCCCACTCATTCGCCTTTCCCATTTTTCAATGCTGCTGCTGGTGGTGGTGGTGGTGCCAGCATCTCTTCTCTGCCAGTTCGCTTCCTGGCTAGAGTCATGCCCAAAATGTCCCTAGTGGTAAGGGCAGTTTCTCCCCTCTGGCTGCGTCTGTTTGCGGTGTGGCAACGCCTGCTACCTCCGCCGGAGTGGCCAGCTTACGCTAGGGCCTTGTGTCTGAGCTCTGGAAGTCTGCTGCCAAACGTCTAAGACTGACAGTGTTTGGGTGCTTTGCCCTGGGGTGAAACAGGTGAGTGGGTCGCCAATTGCCCACTCATTCGCCTTTCCCAATTCTGCTGCTGCTGCTGCTGCTGGTGGTGCCAGTGTCTCTTCGATGCCAGTTCGCTTCCTGGCTAGTGTCATGAATCAAATGTCCCTAATGGTAAGGGCAGTTTCTCCCCCCTGGCTGCCTCTGTCTGCGGTGTGGCAACGCCTGCTACCTCCGCCGGAGTGGCCAGCTTACGCTAGGGCCTAGTGTCTGAGCTCTGGAAGTCTGCTGCCAAACGTCTAAGACTGACAGTGTTTGGGTGCTTTGCCCTGGGGTGAAACAGGTGAGTGGGTCGCCAATTGCCCACTCATTCGCCTTTCCCAATTCTGCTGCTGCTGCTGCTGCTGGTGGTGCCAGTGTCTCTTCGATGCCAGTTCGCTTCCTGGCTAGTGTCATGAATCAAATGTCCCTAATGGTAAGGGCAGTTTCTCCCCCCTGGCTGCCTCTGTCTGCGGTGTGGCAACGCCTGCTACCTCTGCCGGAGTGGCCAGCTTACGCTAGGGCCTAGTGTCTGAGCTCTGGAAGTCTGCTGCCAAACGTCTAAGACTGACAGTGTTTGGGTGCTTTGCCCTGGGGTGAAACAGGTGAGTGGGTCGCCAATTGCCCACTCATTCGCCTTTCCAATTTTTCAATGCTGCTGGTGGTGGTGGTGGTGGTGGTGGTGGTGCCAGCATCTCTTCTCTGCCAGTTCGCTTCCTGGCTAGAGTCATGCCCAAAATGTCCCTAATTGTAAGGGCAGTTTCTCCCCCCTGGCTGCCTCTGTCTGCGGTGTGGCAACGCCTGCTACCTCCGCCGGAGTGGCCAGCTTACGCTAGGGCCTTGTGTCTGAGCTCTGGAAGTCTGCTGCCAAACGTCTAAGACTGACAGTGTTTGGGTGCTTTGCCCTGGGGTGAAACAGGTGAGTGGGTCGCCAATTGCCCACTCATTCGCCTTTCCCAATTCTGCTGCTGGTGGTGGTGCCAGTGTCTCTTCTCTGCCAGTTCGCTTCCTGGCTAGTGTCATGAATCAAATGTCCCTAATGGTAAGGGCAGTTTCTCCCCCCTGGCTGCCTCTGTCTGCGGTGTGGCAACGCCTGCTACCTCCGCCGGAGTGGCCAGCTTACGCTAGGGCCTTGTGTCTGAGCTCTGGAAGTCTGCTGCCAAACGTTTAAGACTGACAGTGTTTGGGTGCTTTGCCCTGGGGTGAAACAGGTGAGTGGGTCGCCAATTGCCCACTCATTCGCCTTTCCCAATTCTGCTGCTGCTGCTGCTGCTGGTGGTGCCAGTGTCTCTTCGATGCCAGTTCGCTTCCTGGCTAGTGTCATGAATCAAATGTCCCTAATGGTAAGGGCAGTTTCTCCCCCCTGGCTGCCTCTGTCTGCGGTGTGGCAACGCCTGCTACCTCCGCCGGAGTGGCCAGCTTACGCTAGGGCCTTGTGTCTGAGCTCTGGAAGTCTGCTGCCAAACGTCTAAGACTGACAGTGTTTGGGTGCTTTGCCCTGGGGTGAAACAGGTGAGTGGGTCGCCAATTGCCCACTCATTCGCCTTTTCAATGCTGCTGCTGGTGGTGGTGCCAGCATCTCTTCTCTGCCAGTTCGCTTCCTGGCTAGAGTCATGCCCAAAATGTCCCTAATGGTAAGGGCAGTTTCTCCCCCCTGGCTGCCTCTGTTTGCGGTGTGGCAACGCCTGCTACCTCCGCCGGAGTGGCCAGCTTACGCTAGGGCCTTGTGTCTGAGCTCTGGAAGTCTGCTGCCAAACGTCTAAGACTGACAGTGTTTGGGTGCTTTGCCCTGGGGTGAAACAGGTGAGCGGGTCGCCAATTGCCCACTCATTTGCCTTTCCCATTTCCTTTTCCATTTCATTATTTTCCTTCTGATACACAACCAACCAAACATAACACACACAATAACACATATAACACATATAACACACAGTGACATCACACATAACACACATACACACACACTTACAATGCACAAAACACAAGGACGTTTTCCTTGTTATTTGCCCTGGCCTTCACTCACTAATAGCATTACATTAACACTATAACTCACACTTCACCCTATAACATTTTTCCATCCACATACCTGCCAACAGACCCAACTTTTTCAGGGACAGTCCTGCTTTTTTCCAGTCCTGTCCCATCTAATTTAGCTAAACTAGGTATGCAAAATGCAAATACACATAGGTAGTTATAGCTTGGTAGGTAACGCTACTATAAACATTTAATAAATATAATCAAGTACTAAATAATAAATCTAACTTTAAAATACATTTAAATAAACCCCTATTTTTTTTTAAAAAAAAAACATTAAAATTAAATTATTATTATTTAGACATAATCCATCTTTAACCAAACCAGTGCACTGCTACTAATCTTAAACATAACCGTACATTAACCCTAAGCTATTTTTTAGTTCTTGTCCAACATTTTTCCATCAGCATACCTGCCAACACACCCAAGATTTTGGTGGACAGTCCTGCTATTTTCCAGTCCTGTCCAATAAGTAAGTTGGGTTGTTGCAAAGTATGCCATTGTAAATAGGTAGCAAATGTTAGGCATGTAAAGTGGTCCAAAATCAATTTAAAAATGTAAAATATTCCCTATTCTTTTATTAAACATCTATGGACAGTACACCTCGGTATGTGTGTGCAACTCTATTGGTCGTTTCGGCAGGGGGCTCGCCTGCCATCAACGAATGAAGTGCATTCTGCAGTTCTGCAATTCACTCGTTGATGCCAGACCAGCCCCCTGCCGAAACGACCAATAGAGCTGCACACACGTACCTTCACGGCAGCTGCTGCTGCTGTGATGTGTTATTAACCCCGTATTAACCCCTGCTAGGCAACCAGGAGGAAAACGAAGATTAAACGAGCACGAAGAATGTCCGCGAATATTCGCCCGAAGAGAAGACAGGAACGGGCGAATATTCGCGGAATACGAAGATTTTTTTTTCCCCGAAGACGAGCACGAAGACGAACACGAAGAGCCCCCTGGTGCCCAAGTCTAGTATCCAGGCAGTTACAGGGTTAAGTAACACAGAAATAAATGTATTGAAGGCCGAAGAAATGTCACTATGTGAGAAGCAGCAACATCGCTATTAAAAATGTCAGCCCTTCTTGTGATGTTCCTCAAAGGAGGAGAAATGTTAAGAGAAAAGGTCATTAAAAACAAGAAGGTCAGAGGCTTAGATGTAAGATATGGAAGTATTTCTTTACAGAGAGGATGGTAGGTAAGTGAAACAGCCTCCCAGCAGAAGTGGTTGAGGCTTTCTATGTTCTTGCCATATGTTTGCTACGCTTTCCCTTTCTGTGAATGTGTTTTAGATAGAACTGGGTGGTGCTTGCGGTCTTTTGCCTGCCTTGTTACCAGGCTTGGTTAGACTTGCTCATGGATTGAATGTTGAGAGCCCGTTACTGTGACGTGGCTTTCCTATTCCCTCTGAACAATAGCAGACAATTATTTGGATATGTCAAGGAGAATGGAGTTAAATTGTGCCTAAGGAATGCTATACGCCATTATTGCTCTCCTTTCCTGACCTACGCCTCCTATACCTTCCAACGTGACGCCACCCAATTTAGCAGTAAGCCTTTCCGTCGCTTCATGACCTTATATCACTAGCCCACCCTTGCAACAATGGTGGAACTCCCACTGAGATATAGAAGTTGGCTGAGAAGCTGACGTTGGTGGTCGGCCCGCTGATATCAGTGGGTTGTGACACAATTCCCCTGCCACGACCTGGAGTTTCTCCATGGTGACCAGGATACCTGGAGAAGTTGCGCTTCACCGGGGGTCTCAGAGCGGAGCTCCCAGGTACGCCTACGATGGCATCCGCACAAATTGTGATCTTGTATGTTTTTCCTCTGGTTTTCAAAAGAGCGAATGTTCTAAGATGGTGGGAGGCAGAGAGATGGACAGCCCAGAAATGGTTATGTTTGGGGGTCATGTTAGGGCCCATGAACTGCACTTTGTTGAGGGTCCTGTTATTTTTAAAGACAGCTTTCCCTTTATCTCTATATATTTGCACTCACAAACTGCCTAGTAGAATAATATATAGGGCATGACATAAACATCCACAGAGAGCCTGCATTATGTTAGTAGCTGTGAGGGAATGAACCTTGAGTTAAAGGGTGAATGATCACTGAGTAAAGCATGTCCTAGTTGCAGACTTCACTACAGCCTGACGCGTTCCTCTTATTTCACTGAAATGATATATTCCATATGGAATCCGCGGCTGTAGTCAGTAATACCGTCTTTGATTGCAGACCAGCATTTCGGTAGAAAAAATACAATTAAAATAGGTCTAGGAGATGTCTATTAGACAGCTGTGCATATGAGCTTACTGAAGCGATACCTCATTTATATTAAATTCACCCATTTATATGTTTTGTATACAGCAAATGTAATTGTTGTTTGTTATGACTGATTGTCTTTTACAAATTGCCTACCCATGGAAAGAAGGTGTAGAGGAAATATGCACATATAGATTATTTATACCTTGTGAAGCCTCAGCTTGTGCGCTAATACTGCAGGGTCACGCAATGACCCCTTGAACATGCTGCTTCTGCCGCTGTCCTTCTTGGTGGGGCATTTACCCCATTACCACCCCTGGATCTGCCCATGTGTAGAACAATGTAGCTTTAAATGACATGTGCAGATCTAAACGATATCTCCATATCTGTGAACATCCCATATGGGTCACCCTTGGTAATAGTCAGCGATGGAAACTCTAGGTTTCAGCAAGAATCTCCAAACACTTCTTCTCCGGTAGTTGGGGCCAGTGTCTTAAACATCCATGGGGGAATTATGTTTGGTCATGCGCGGTTCTTGCTTAAATTATACCAACTTCCACTCACTTAACAACCCTTCAAAGTGCAAATGTGGCAACAAGCCATGGGGAAATCCCAGGGATGAAATTAAATTTTTTATTTACCATTTTATCTATAGAGCGCCAGCAGATACCATAATGCTATCACAAGGCAGAGTGAAAATTAACAATAACATTACATTTGGCAATATACAAAAGCGACGGTAAGATTAACATGTTAGGCCATACTGCTACAAAAAATGGCGGCTCTGCTCTTACAATCTATTAGATTCCTCGTTTTGGTTTCAGGTCCCAATTAAGGATTTATTGGGTAAAAATAAACCCTTTTGTTATCACTGATATTCACTTCGCTATGGAAGTCCAGCTTTATAAAAATGTAACCTCAGTGGCACGTTTTCTTCTTACTTTCCATCTAAGTCCTTGGCATGGTACTAAAACCTTATGGATATTTAATGTATATATTTGCAGGCATGGATTTGAGTGTCAGTAACTTGCTCATCGTCAAGTGGGCTGCTCATGTGATTCCTCATATGATTCCCCTTAAATAATGGATCTCTGTACTCGTAATGTTAAACCAGTTTCTCATCATCCATACCGGTGCTAAACCTCTACTCATGGTGAGAAGAAGATGAAAATTCAAACTTTTCCCTCCAAGGACTGCTGTTTAGAACTTATTATGTTGAGCCGTGCAACCTCAGCCCTGAGCAATCTGAGCCAAATATGAATTTCCCCTTTGAGTAATTTCATCTTTCGGGCTATAATTACATAGTACCCACTGCATTTAAATTTGGAGAATGAAAAAGCTCATATTATAATGTGTATATATATATATAGACAGATTCAATTATCCGTGGACCCAGGAGAATATATTGAGCCTGTTAAGGCAGCCGAAGGCAACATACCATTCTATAAATGTCACTTCATTTTTTGTGTCATAGAAGGCGCTTGATAACCATACCCAAGAGAACCACGTGGTCATGTATAGACTTGTCTGGATTTCTTAGGATGTGTGCATATTGGGTGATGTAAAGTACTAGTTCAGTTTGAAATTGAATATATATATTATATATATATATATATATATATATATATATATATATATATATATATATATATATATATATATATATATATACACTGTAATGCTCGATTATAAGACGACCACCCAAAATTTAAATATTAATTTAGAAAAAAAGAAAAGCCTACTAGTAAATATTAATTCACATGGGTTGCCACCCTGCCCTTCGAGATATGCCTTATACCACCCTATATGCCACTCTGCCTCCCCAGACTTGTCCTCAGTGCTTTAGACTCCCTGGTGTCTAGTGGGGCAGCTGGTGAACGTCAACAACCTCTGCTGCTATATATATATATATATATATATATATATATATATATATCTATATCTATATATATATATATATATAGATATATATATATATATATGTGTGTGTGTGTGTACATATCTATCTAAACCCAGAGTCCCTTGCACTCAACAAACTAGAACTGCCTTAATATTAAATCGTTGTTATCGGAAATAAATACGACAAATCCAAAGGATGAAGCACTCAATTAAAGACCTAGTTTATTATTGCATCGACGTTTCATTCTTTCTTGGATTCTCTTTTTCAAGTACTGTGTTCTTTGGATTCTTAATGCAATATGCAAGCTGTATGATCTTTGATATTGCGGTGAGTGGAAATTATAGGATTTCAGGGAATTGAATCTAAATGAATTGTCTTGACATTGCAGCACATGTTATGCATGCTGCCCAAAACTACAACTTTCTTGTCATTTCTCGTTGTTTGTCTAAACAACAATAACTGGATGAATGCTCTGAACTGAAAGGTTGCAGGAGACCCGCTGACTTTGCATTATAAAAAGCCAACCATGGAGAGTTTCTCCTGAGGGCTGAACTAACCCTGCACAGTGCATAGTTTAGAGGGACTTCTTTGCAGTAGAAACTCGCTGGACTTGACCCTTTCGTAATTCATAATGAAGTCCGCAGACTCCTGGTTTAGTGAATTCAGAAAGATGCACACAATAACATAAACCTTCATAATAAGATGAGACAGCACACATTGCCTACAAAGACACAGAGAATTAGAATTCGGCTATCAGCAGGCATTGGAACTCTTAGGGCTTTACCCTGAGTCTCAGAGCTTTTGCCCCAGCTCGGGGTGAAGGGACAGATTATCAGCATCACACGGTCTGAAACCGACCTCTTTCTATTCTACACGGCTGAGATCAAATCTTAGACTCTTAATTGATAGAGGTTTTGCTACCAGTATGTTATGGCTTATATCCCTCAAGGTTTCCATGAGAACCACAATTAGAGCCATTTGGGTAACACATTTGACGAGTCACTACAGTCACTACATTTCAATTGGGTATCAATGGGTTAATATTTTAAGAGTCTCACACAAGCTCATTTAGGAAGTCCCCGGGTATGACCATAAACTTTATTGCAGTTTTACTTAAAAATAAATGATACCATCAAAAATGCATTGATCTGTCGTTTCACCACTACTGCCTTTCCATTCTCCAAACCAACTCAGGGAAATACCGACGTCCTTAGCTTGATATTTTCTTTTCCCACTATGTAGATCTGTTTGGATTGACAAGTAACACTCTAGTTTTATATGTTTGTAAATCAGGGCTGTCTTTATTGTTTTTATTTTATTATTTGCTTGCCCCACCCCCGCTCCCTGGCATGCAATCATGCCCTCCACTCCAACGCCTACAGACTAGGAGACTGCCAGAGTCAGTATCAGTACCATCTTCCCTCCTTGTGACCCCAACATGACTCCATGTAAGATGTCCTCCCCTCAACATATTATTAAGATCACATAGCAAATGAACGGTTCAGGTCCGGCACGTGAGCTGAAACGGATGTGCAACACATGAAATGAAGCATTGCAGGTACAGACAGAGTAAATAACACACAAACCTAGCCTTGTCAGTATAGATCAACTGAAAACTCACAAGCAAACTCAACTAATGCATGAAAACCCTAAATTGCAGACATAGGTCACACACCCCAAAGGCCACTTACCCAGCACCCAAATAGCATCCACAGGAGCTGCCTAGCACCCAGATTAGATGCATAGGACTTGCCATCTTTCAATGCAATGAGAAAACAGCCTCCCTGTGCCATCTGTGCACCAAACAGCCTGCCTGTGCCATATTTGCCCCCACTGACAGATCCATGCTATCACACATACTCATTCATTCACAAATACTCATTCATTCACTCAATCACACATACTCATTCATACAAGCTCCCCCACCCCCTTACCTGAAATGCAGATTTATCCGTCCATTTTACATCATGTTAAATATGGCCCTGTTGTAAATACAGAATTAGTTTTTTTTCTAATTTATTTGATAGTCTTCTAGAAATTTGACTTTTGCTATTGATCATTGTGAGATTGTAAATGAATCAAGCACGGCTGGCCCTAAGACAGCCACTCAATGGGAGGTATTTTGCTGTGCGAGTCTTATGTGAAAAAAGATGATCTTTCACAATGCTTCACAATAAACAGAATGTAAAATGAATGGATAAAGAATGATGCAGATCAGATGGAGAAAAACCTGCCAATTAGAACTCCCCTTGCCCTAGAATGCATTAAAAGCACTGCGATGCTTACAAATGGCATTCTAGTGTTACCATTCCAAAGCCAAAAGAATGTGCTGTCTATATTGAGCCAAGTTACTTCAAATGTCTATTCATTATCCAGGAGAATGCAATTTCTTAATTAAAGTGAACTATTTGTTGTCAAAGCATCATGCCATAGTCATTAACCTGTTCAGCCAGACCGTGGGAAAGTAGACTCCTTGTTAACTCCTTCATGACAGAGTGGTTTACCCCCAAGCGACCGTAGCTTTTTCGCCATTTATAGCATATCTTTGTTCAACTACGATTCCCCTTTTCCATGTTTACTGTGCTCACACAAAGGACAGGTATGACTTTCTCTTAATGCCATTTTTGTGTATAGTATGTCACTTATTATAAATAATATGTAGAAAAAAAAAACGTAAAAAAAAAAAATACATTTTACAAATTAGGTCTTAGTGATTAAAAAACCCTGATTTGCGTTTAACATTCTCTGTGTAGACTAATACTCCTCATTCATGTTTATTTTTAATTGTATGAGGGACTAAAATACTCACATTCTACACTTTTTTTCTTATTTTTAAACTCTGAATTGGGGGGAAAATTTTTTTTTTAAATGTACGGTATATTTATAGTGGGAGGGGCACAAGATGTTTTGGCACCTATTTTTTTAACTTTTGTTAATGCTTTTTTAAATCTATTTTATTACTATATTACTAATATTACTTTGAGTTAGATTTTTCTCCTGTTTACTTACTTTTCCTTTTGTTAAATGATAAAAACATATTAAAATATGCCTAATACCTTTGCACGGAACTGTGTGTGTATATGTATGTATAGGCAGCTGAGGGCAGCTGTTCCACGATTGTCCTTAGAAGCTTAAGGTCCACAAATGTGTGTATAACATCTTCTTTGTGTAGCAATATATGATGTCATGTCCTGGTATCTTACATCATTAGCCTGTGTTTGCATAGAGAGGCGGGTCAACAACACAGATTTGCTCTCTAGTCAAGGCAGACTGGGCAGTCAGCAAAGAACCTTTCACTTCATCAATGTGCAAGTAAATTGAACCAGATGACGCCTCAGAAATGAAATGAAATATGAGGACGAAGCATACCGCGATATAAGGATTGTGAGATTGAACAAGATGCTTTCTGTGTTTCCTTCATGGTGTTGCAGCTGTAACGGCTTATTGTTTGTCAGGAGCAATTCAACACAATGAGATTGCTTTCTTCTGTGAATGGGTAGCTTTAGACTTCACCACACTGTACCTCGAAAAAGGTTGGACAGGTAACCGAAGCCTCATACAGTGCAGGTCAAAGCAATATTTGGACTGGTGTTCCAAACAGTATTATATTATTGTCCTTCTTTATCTCTGTGATTTTTTTTTTTAAAAGAACAAAAGAACTAAAGTAGAAAATGAGAACCAATGAATGACAGCAAGACAATGTTTTAAATAAATAGCTTTCCAAGTATATATCAAGATGAACCATTGTCTGCAGGTTCGCAAATTAATACTACAAAAAACTTGCTGCAAGCACGTGATTGGCTAACACTGAAACAAAAGATGCTGAAACTTCAAAATAATGCTAGAATAGTCCCAGGGCCGGATAGGCTCCATCCTCTGGTAACTCAGGAGGATTTCTTAAAGAGGACCAAAAAAACAGCCAGACTCAAGGATTCTCTTTTGTCTGACATGGTGCCACAAGATTGCCATAAATCAGGAATGGGACCAATATTTAAAAGGATCAACGTGTAGGACGAGTAATTATGGACCTGTGATCTTTCATCTGTGGTGGAAGAATTATTTGAAATATTAATAATATCAGATACTTACCAGAAATACACTTTGGGAGGGATTAGATATTTACAAATCCTTCCTATCATTCAATATTTTTTTCTATGAAATAAAACAATGTTACTGATTAAGAATGAAGCTTAATGTTTGCCTTACAGTCAAGTGAAATATGTCAATTATAGTTCTTTTCTTAAACATAAGATGAGTTTGTGGAAAAATACATAAAATGATTAACCATTGTTTGATATTAGAGACTGATGTATTTACCTGATTGATTTTTGCTTTCAATGGATCCAATGTTCTATAGTTGCAACAATCCATTTATTTTCTTGGTTCACACAAGAATACACACAACTGATAAGTCAGTTATCCCCCATCTGTCAGTCTATTCATCAGAAGACTGTAACGGTCATCATTATATTTTCACAGTGAAACAAGGAAAATGTGAAAATGGTAGATAACATAACTAACATAGTTTGATAGTAGAAGATGAGGGGCTTAGGTGTACACTGTAAGAACATTAGTTCACTGGTAGATGAGTGTTGGATCAGTGGAACAGACATCAAGCAGAGCTGGTAGAGGTTACAAGGTTATTGTGAACCTAAGACAAGACCTAGTAAGGTTTGTGGTCTTACAGCATCTACTCTGCCTAGGTCTTGATACATCACTGAAGTTCTATGTGTTAATACATGGAAAAGATTCCACTCTACAGAAGTGTTTACCAGTTAAATGACAAGATATGGAATAATCGTGCGGCAAAACACAATGTCATAGGAAAGATGCATTTTTTATTTAAGAACTGCAGTCATGTATAGACTGGACCATTCCATGACTGCAGTAAGCAGTTCCTTCAGCCTTTGTTGATATCTTGTATTACCCATGCTCCAGACTTTTTTGTAATGGAGTTCTCAATATGGATATTTGCTGGCAAACACATCCTCTCTAGGGAGATGGACCAAATTACATTGTCTAATTACATTTCTGTACTTGCAACCTGACTCCTCATCAGCAATATTTGGATTTGCTTTTACTTAAAATGCATCCATAGAGCTCATATCATACATGGGGGCCTTCGATTTAAACAAGGCACCCCAGCATGAATGTGGCCTGATTAAAGTAGGGACTGATGGCACTTGTGCTCCATGTCAGCATCTTCTTAACATTCCTCTAAAATAAGGCTTTAGTTGGCTCAACAGCAGCCAAATGTTTCTTCCTTTAAAAAAAAGTAGGCTGTTGTAACGGGGAGAGTCAGGGAGATGCCAGTCAGGATGGTTTGATGCCCCATCTCATAGAGTTCTTCAGGACGACCATATAAAGGTGAATGTATTGTTCTCCCACCTTCTTTTTTTATAATGTGCCAGCTTGCATGCCCTCCTTTTGAGAGATATATCTGTTCAAATGTATGTATTTTAAACAAGTAGACCTGGGCCCTCTTCCACAGAACACTCTCCTGCCCACCATGGATGTTGCACTAACATTCCACATAGCATGCCCAGAATACTTAAAAGAAACATGGACACAGAACGAGTAACAGAACTCATACAATTTATCCTTGCCCATAACTATTTCAGATTTGGACAGGATTTCTACCTCCAGTAAATCAGCATTGAGAACAACTCCATCCACAAAAAATAGCAGCTTCTACCCTAAACATGCAAGAAACTCCATCCAGCAGGCCATGAGATACAACCACACCTGTTCTGATACGTGAGACCGGGACAAACACCTCCAGAAACTCAGAGGAGACTTTATAAAACAGGACCTCAGCGCTGAGATTATTGATAACTACATACAGAAAGCCACCAACATTCCGAGAAAAAAAATTGCAGAGGTATAAAAAACATCAAATGGGAAGCCTTGTGTCACTGGTTGTCACCTACCATACCCAAGTTGAAGTTCTACACAAAATATCAAAAGAACTTTAAACAACATCCCACTAAATCCAAAACAACAACTGAGGGTAAGAAGTGCCATGAACAAAAAAACTAAAATGTATACAAAAAACAAAATACTGTCTGCGCTTCTCACCCTAATAAAGTTGGCAACAAATATATAAACATAATATAAATGAGAGGTTTTGGTTATATGAATTGGCCAAAACATAATTAAGCTCACCCGCCACGTCAAGGCACACTCTCAATAGGGTGAGAACCTACTCTCACCTCCTACATAGTGGACACACAAAGCAGTTTATACTGCTACCAAAACCTTATTAATGTGATGGGGGAGGTGCAATTAAACCTCCTCCCCATTAACCCCTGGACAGCAAGCTGCAACCAGACTGATGAGGAGCCAACAACCTCAAATATGTGCAAACAGGGAAAAGAAAAGATGTCGGTGCGCTAAGCTAGTCTCAGGCTCAAATAATACAAATGTATAATACGAGGCCTACCAAACAAAAAACTAAAATGGCACCTTTCCATGCCTACAAAGAAGGTATAAAACACGCAGACACATTAACATGGTCAAGGTCCCTATACCAAACTTACATTCATACCATACGATCAACGCTTATCATGTGTGCAAAATGTCCAACTGCCGTCTTTTCAAACAGGCCAACCATTCCATAAAAGATTTAATTCACATGGATTCAACATCGATAACGAGAGGACAGAGACACCAATGGGAGAACATTTCTGGCACAATGGACACAGCATCAGAGACATCAGACTCTTAATGGGACTATTCCATACCCAGAGGGAGAGGAAAACATCAGAAATGAAACTAATGATTCAATTTAACAGCCTAAATAATGGCCTCAACCGTCATAAGGAATTTCTTTCCAATGATCACATTGTTGCAAACCAGAAATCCAGACAACCTGGCGCCATTAGAAGTGTGAACACCTTCTGACACTTCTAGAGATTGCGATTTTATACCACCACTGATCAAAGAAGTTATCCCTGGACTTACCTGATCTAGCCTGCTTTCCAGGGTGATGTATATCTGTGTATTTAAGGGAGATGCATTTCACATTTTGCATAATATGAAGACTTTTATGTTTTATTTAAAAATATGTATTTAAAATAGTACATGGAACTTATTTAGAAAAGATTTCAGAAAGATTGAGTAACTAGTGCAGTGACCTCTTGTATTCTTTAATATTTTCCTAAACCTAAGCGGTTACTTGAATGTTTTGTTTTTTAGTATTCAATGGGTTATCAGTAACTGATTACTTAGTAACCGTCTGGTGCTGGAGTAATTATGTGAGCAATTCATCTGCCTTCAGATCCCATCCGGATTTCTTTCAAAAGGTTTATAAAAGTTAATCTCACAAAGCTAATATTTACAAGTAAAGCCATAAACACACAATCATTCCTGGCGATATGTTTTGTTCTGTAAATAATAGAGCAGGTATCCGATTTTCAGTAGAAACCTAGATAAGACACACACAGAATGTGACCGTCATTTGTTCAGTCTTCCCAATACGTACATACTTTACACAAAATAATGTATTACACCTGAATAAACTGCCAGGAACCAGGGGAAAAGAAATATGTGCGGTGCGTTAGGATTAACCACATGGAAAACGTTTTTGAGGTCGCTGACAATGAGTGAGCCCAATGTAACCAGAACTAAAAGGCAGTACATATTCACCAAATACCAATCCTTGCATAGACTGCAGTGAGAAAATATATAAAATACAGCATTCTACTGACTCAGCTTCATTATGAGAGATACAAAATCTATGTTTTTATATCTTTTTTTCCGTACGAAGACTGTTATTCCATTGTGTGATTTCTCTAGAATTGAATGCAGGCCAAGGACAGGTAACCTTAGTAGATAGCTGGCTCGCCTGTGGAGCATGCAAGCGATTGATCCCAGGCAGGTCTTAACTCTTCAAGCCGGGCCAACCTGCATGTGGAGGAAGGGAATAACAGGTTCACGTAATGCATCATTAGATGACCCTGTGGTATTAGCACAAGGTAAACTGTTAGAGTGCATCGGCCGTTTACCAATTTCAAATTATGTAAAGTGTTTGGAGGTGTAAGTTATGAGAAGGCAATAACTAAATTGCTTGTACACAGTGTTGGTTGCTTGATAAATGTGTCTCCATTGGTGTGCCGAGCCTGTAGGTGATGTGATCTTGGAGGAGAGATGATCCTCACCTGCTTATGTGTTATGCGATAGTCTGTATAGAGGAGGTGGCAGAACCAAGCCACGGATAAGATAGACCCCTGCCTCTACTTATCAAGTTGAAAGGCAGCCAAGCAGAACTTACAATTGAAGAAAAGTCCTTACAAGACCCCATACAGATGCGTACAAGGACCAAGAACTAAACTAGATGAGGAGCTGGAGTTGACTCAGACCGACTCCAGCTTACTCAGATAGAGAGGTCCATAGGAGCAGCACATTGTACTTCTTGTCGGTACAAGGGATTGGTGAGCGAGATCTGTGTTGGCTCACGTGTAGACCTTTTGTCTTCTCCACTTGACTTCTAGAGTCCATCTCTAGTAGTCAAGTGGAGAAGACAAAAGGTCTACGTTTGTGCCAACACAGATCTTTCTTACAGTGAAGTGCGAGAAATGTTCTTACAACATATTTTATTCTAAATTACCCTTGTTATATATGAAACTTAAAACTGCATGGTACCATTATTTGTAGACCTTCAGATACAATAGTATGTTCTACAATAATATAATGAGAGTATCCTTTAACCGAAAGAGTATGGATACTTTAAATGCAACAGCAATGGCATGAGGCTGAGATGGGTTATTGTTTATTCTCAGTACTGGGGCTGCAGCTCTATTACCCGACTTAATTCAGTCCTGATCTTATGTAACTTGGCATTTGCATTGATCTGTAAACCATATTACAACCTTAAAGCTATATTTGAAATCTAAACACAATTATAATGACCCTTTTTGACTCATGATTTAAATTTTAATAACAATGCACGGAATTCAGTCCACAAAATCCTAACACTACTAATAAGAAACTAGATTCTTTCCCGTAAGAAACCCTTCAGCCATTTACCCCTTAAGGACAATGGGCGGTCCCTAAACCCATTGAAAACAATGCATTTTGAGCCCGTACATGTACAGGCTTTGTCATTAAGGGGTTAAAATGAGCAACACTCTGGAAAAGTAGGTAAACCCTTATTTTGTAGTTTGAGAATTGGGTCCTAATGACCACAGTCATCCAATTTGCCCCTAGGAGCTGCATACATCATCTTCTCTATATGGGGATATTGATCCAGATAAGAAGGCATACAAAAAAAAAACTTCTCCATCTGGACGTGTTTTCTTGCAAAATATCGACATCTTATTTAACTCTTGTATACTTTAGCAAGTGTTAATCGTTTGGTGTTGATGGTTATTTTTGTGCATAAAAATCTGCATTTTTGGGAACATTTATTCTGCGTGTTTCAATTTCTCTGCTTAGGTTTAATGTGCAAAACAAGATTTTTTAAAAAATGTACAAAAAAAAGCAATATGGTAGCTGGATGCAAATATATGCTGTATAAAGACATTTAAATTTGTTAGCTATGCACATTATTTGACACTATGATATTTTTTTCCATTTTAAGTTATATTTAGTTCGTAAACCTCCTAATTGGGCTCTTAGATAGCCAAAGGCTGCCTAACAGTCATGGGAGCTGATTTCCCGTGGCAGCCACCCTGCTAGGCAATTAATTGTCTAGGTCAAGACATAACTATAAAAAGGTTTAGGCTGTTATTTTTAACTACATTTTTAATTTGTTTATAAAGAGTAGCATAAAAATGTTAAGCACCTCGATCAGCCCGTTTTTATCGCAAGAACTAATTAAAAGTACATTGGCACTTGCTGCGAGGACATGCAAGGTTTATTATTCTTTAAATTATATTCAACTAAAAGACTGGAGCTTGTGTGTGTTATATTGCAGCCATACACATAGTCGTAATGGACAATTTAGTCTGCTTAAAAATAGAATGCCCCCCACCACACACTGACTCATGCGCAACAAGGACCGAGCTGTTTGTGCAAAATGTTCTACAATTATAATTCAATTGCCTATTTAAAAAAGAGTGCACAAAAATAATGCTCCTGAAGTTGTTTACTCTCTAAGGGATATTTCTGGACGAGGAGACATTTTCGAATGATGTTTAAGATGGTAAAACTATAAATATAACACAAGAACATCGAGGCCTGTTACAAAAGTCATAGAGATCCACCCTGAGTACATAAATAGCATTAAACTGCAATCTCTGAGTTTGGATGCCAATATCGTTGAATGGATTAGGCCGTGGCTGATATTTTTGGAGCAAGGTCTTGTTACCAGTGGGGTGCCTCAGAGATCTGTATTCTCTTTAATATTTTTATTCGCACATTTTTCCCTTCAATGAATTTGGGCCTCTTCTAAAGGCAATAACGAGAAAGAGGAGAGATGCGGAGAAAGGAGAGAGAGATAGGGGCAGAGTCAAAAAAGGAAGTGCGAGACATTTTTTAGGTTTTTTTCTTACTAAATGATGGTTTTTGATCTAATTTTCATAACTAAAGAAAGTCCTTCTTGTTATGAAAAAAAAAATAAAAAAAAATAAAAAAAATAATAATAATAAAAAAAAAAAATATATATATATATATATATATATATATATATATATATAAAATTTATCCACTAAACAATTTAGTGGGAAATCTCAGTTAAATAAAAACATAGGAAAAACATGAAAATTGTTGTGGTCCTGTAGCACACGCATCCTAAAATTACCCTGGTCCTGAAGGGGTTAAAGGATCCCATCGGTGCATTAATTGAAAATCTGTGTCACTGGCTGTCAGTGGGTCTGTCTACAGTACAGTCATAGGGTTTGTATCAAAAATACACAGAACACTAATTTTGCAGAGTATAAGAATATTTATTGTAAGATAATAAAAGCATTAATTTGCAATGATTTTTGTCTTTTTTTAAGATACATCCCACAATAAAAGCTCTTGCATCTATGAAGCGGCCCCGTGATCTGACTAATGGGGCATTAAATCACAGTTTACAGGTTATAATACATTGATGGCTAATCTTTGACATTCCATCCCTTGTAGACTACAAGTCCCATCATGCTCAGCTACTATTCTACAACATTAGAATAGCCAAAGCTAAGCCATCCCAGTTACAAAGCAAAAAAAAAAGTAATATATAGCTGAAGAATTTAAACTTTTAGAACACAAAGCCATGAGAAGTGGGCAATATATATATATATATATATATATATATATATATATATATATATATATATATATATATATATATATATATATATATATATATATATATACACTGCACACTTCTTTAAGTGAAACATAATTAATATTAACTAGCCCTTTATAAAAAGCTGTGTCTCTAAGGTCACGTGAAAACTTGGATTTTAACTCTTTGAGCACCAGGACACCGTGTTTGGGGCTCAAAGGGTTAATGCTGGCATTTTAGTGGTTCCTAGCTGTTACCCAGGAAGGACAGTAAGTATACCTGTTTTTACAGATACCATTTTGTAACAGCAATTTCGTATTCATCACAATTATTTGCCATGCTTTCCTATGCAGCAATAACCTTTCAAATAATCATCTACAGCCTGTCCATTGTTTGCAGCTAACCATAGTAATTGGGGACACTGGAAATGCTTGCTTTGTGTCCCTTGCTAAATTACGAGCAAATGTTCAAAATGGAAGAAAGAATATGTAGATAATTCGAAGAATGCTTTAAATGTGCTATCATTACAACAGTGGCGTAACTTGATTGATGAATTCATTATTCTCCATTATAGAGTTCCATTTGCATATAGGACCTATATGATACCACGAAAGACACATTTCTTTTAAATAATGATGTTGCTTGTAACAAAGCACTAATTATTAATCATGCTCTTCATGCACACATTTTGAATTACACATTTTCTTTATAATCTGGGCAGTAGTGTCCCTCTGGACAGGGTTGGCCCTAGTTGCTAGTGCTATAATCTTAATATGTCTTTCCTTTCCTTGCTAACACGGCAGAGAACATAGTTGTGGTGCTCCCGACCTGCACAACATCACATATATGGCATAGCCAGCCCTTGGGGATGAGCTTAGGGTTAGTGGCGCCAGGGTGCATTATTAATACACACACATTAAACTAACACGTAAACGCGCTGTAACATCCATTCAAACACCATACACTTTAATACACAGACTCTCCATTTCTCCTTTCCCACTAATCGTACTCTCACCCCTAACACCATACTCTGACACACACACACTCATGCTAACACCATACACTTATACATACATACCCACATCTAACACATTCCATGCAGCTCACACAGCCTCTGCCAGTTGTGCATTTAAATTGCCAACCAATGGTGAATCTTATTACCTTACACAGAGGTTGTGTCACAATACAAACAGATTATGTAGCTGCCTTGGACCCTCACTGTTTTCAGTCCTATACAGGTGTCACACAAATTCCACATAAAGTTACACTACAGTAATATATTTTTCTCTAAATCTGTGATTGCTAGCATTGTGTTCCTTTACTTAGGAATTATATAGGGCCCCCAGAAACCTAGGGCCACAACTAACATTTGCTCTAATTATCTGGTAATGGTATTTTCACTCATTGGTCATTTTTGGTGGCCACTCCTCCTTGTGTGCAGTGACTACCATGGTTTATGTTTCTGCATGTGTATACATTGCTTAGGAGGTAAAGCGAGAAGGTGGCATGTGACACCCACATGCCAGAAATTTCCGCTTAGCATCTGTCCGCAATGAGATGTGTATTATTTCATGCAGAGTTCAAGCTACTTCAAGCATACACGGCCTCTAACAGAATGAGTGTAAATGACAACTACACACATCCCCAATTCTTCCCTTTCTTGCACTATAAGATAAAATACTATACTGATTTAATTCTGTTTTGGTTATTAAGCTAATGACACCCTGCTTCCTCCTTTTTACCATAAAGGTAGGTAATCTTTCTCTCTCCCTCCCAGAAATCTGATCATTCTCCAGTTTTGGGGCACTACATTTGCACATGCTCTCAACTTTCATACGTACAATAAGTGTTTGACCTTGATTAAAGGTGATACCAGAACGGGATGTACACCCTAGAAACAGGTGTCCATGGCATGGGACAAACTAGGAGGCTTAATCTCCCACAATGACATCAAAATTCCTGTGTGCATTATGAAATTATTCATAAATATTCATCAAACAACGTGATGTTAGGGTAGAATAGCCAATAATTTACAAACACACAATAAAAAAATGTAGTTCTCAGCAACTGGTGGGTTAGGAGAACTCCTACGTTTTCTAAAATTGTTTTGAGAACAATACCCAAAACTGTAGGCTTGCTACCTAGGACAATCCTTTACTGAATGAAGTTCGGTGCCAATATATCAATAAAGAAATATTCTACATGTCAATTGTCATGTAACCTTATTTCCATCAGGTAAGTCAAAATCTGTCAAGGCACACGATTCTAAATCACATCATTGTTTCTTTTTGCATGTTTTACTAATTTCTTCGCCACTCCAGATGCCTGCTGGATTAAACCGAAAATATTCAAAATTTTAAATGTATAATCTTCCAGCCTCTTCACTTCCCTGTGGCATTTGATTTGTGAATTAAAGTGCACAAATGATTTCCACCGTTCAGAGCTTGTTTGGATCCTTTTTAGTTGACACAATTTTCGGTGATTCGCCCGTCGCTATCCATTGGCTTTATGCTTTTTGATACATTGATAGTGACTTCTTTCTTTGACATCCTTTTGCTCTCCCGTTTTGGCTGTTAAAATAAGATGAAAAAGTGTTAATTAAGTTTACATAACTACATAGTAAATTGTGTTGAAAATACATTTTCACTTTTTTGTTGATCCTTAACCACATATTATGTCACTGCAGACTTTTCCTTTAAGTCCCAGGGATGTAATATTACGTCCTCTGTTGTTTAACACCAGCAGAGGGATCTCCCTGTTGATATAAAAGATATTTAGCTGTTGAATGACAGCCTGATCACTGCTGGGGTGCAGACAGTTTTGTTGTTAGTGAGCTGATTGAAACAAGGGAACAGGTTATATTGTAAGCGTCTGCATGCCTGAACGATAGTTCAGGCATTCCTCTGATTCCTTTCCTGGTGCATTCAGGACTGATGCACCAAGGAAAGATCTCTCAACAGCAGACAGACTCTGCAGGTTCTGTACCCCCTTGCTTCTGAACATACATGTGATCAGGATGGAAGGCCTAGACAGCTGAGATGAGAGTAGGAAGAAGGTGAAACAGTTTCTCTCACTTCTAAAATAGATCCAATAATGATCCAATTATTGAAAATATAACAAATATATCAGAGAAGCATTCGTTGTTAAAAAGATCCCCGAATTCTACAAATATACTATGGGATCTGTAGCCATGTTACAAAGCTCGCTGAAAGAGCAGTGCAGATAAATGAAAAATAAAAAGTGTAAAAAAGTTGCCTTGACTACAGGCCTGTTCCAATAGAAAAAAGTATTAAACTATAAAAAAAAAACACCAAGAATAAATTCAAGTACTTGAAAACATCAACATCTCTATTATCCGTTACTAATAAAGGAATCATACACGTCACCATGCCCTCCTTGATATCACAAAGGTTTTACATGAACTAAAGTGCCATCTGGGCACACTTGAGACAAACGAGAAAACCTTAACCACTGGAGGTAATTGAGGACCAGACTAAAACAATTTTTGGTTAAGCTATTGTACCGTTGCCTCTATTTCATTAAGACCAGGAATGCTCTTGAAATTTCTCCATATCATATTTCAATGACTAACGGACTTTAAGAGCAGCTGCAGCTATAAAAACATCAAAAGATGTAATACATTTCTCTGTATCATGTTACTCTCATTGAGTTTTCCTGTGCAATTTAAATCTTTGCTACAAAAACATGATAGCGCTGTGTTTAATGGAGAATCCTCTGGGGAAGCACTCTAGAGTTGCTGTCCAGAAATTGTCAGATGTTCAGCAGGTTCTTGACTGATGATCCAGTTTAAACCCAGGGAGATGTTATGAGGAGTAACAGGAGAGGGACATTCCATGATCATTGTGTGTGACCTCAGAATACATGAGATATCACGTGTACACCCTTGCTTCTGGAAACAAGTGACGGAGAAAGTAGAGTGGAAGCCCACAGGCTAGCTGGTACTGTTTGCACACTGAACTCAATGCAGAGCCAGCCATAATAATGCTAATGGGAAGCCTATCATGTAAGCCGTTTGTAGCTAGACTAAAACTTCTCTTGCATTTACTATATTTCTGCCAATTTTCACAGATTTCCCATGTTAGTAATTTTCTTGTTATCCATATATTTTATTTTGAATGTTTATTGCATAGATGAATCGATGGTCATATGAGACTTCTTTTCTGTTAACTCAAAGTTATTGTTTGCCTAATTATTCTTTGTTGCCATAAAGAGGCAAAGACAATTCCCAATATAATGTAGTTACAAATAAGATGATATGCAGAGGGTGTTAAAGGAAAGGAAATGTACAGGAGACCAAGTTGACTCTTTTTGGTGGTCGTATTTGTTCATCTATATTGGAAGGCTTCTATATAAGAAACTGGGAACTAACACAATTCTAATCTCTCATATCAGTTGTTCTTGTCACTGGTGGTGAACATTTCATTAAATGCCTTACAACCCCAATCAATTCACAAGGCTTGTCAAGGACACCAACGTCTCCATATTGATGCTTGGAATACATCTGTTGCTTATTAGTCCTAGATGCTTAGAATGATAAAGCAGATCATACCTCTGAAGACCTGCACACACTCTTTTGCTTCTGGCCTTTGCTTCCGGTAGAATAGACTGTTGGTTTTCCACACTGGGTCCCTGAATTAGTTTTCTTCAGCCCTTCTTTACCAGAACATGACACCGTAACACAGGTTTGTGTTGACTTTCCGTCTTCTATAATACCTACAATACAAAAACATTTGATTAAATTGGTAGAATTAAATCTTGCCGGAATTATCTAAATTAAACTTAATGGCTCACTACTCGTCATACCTGAAAATTTCCAGGGCTGCTCCCCAGAGCCCCCTGTATGTAATACTAGTGTCTTTAGATGGTCTTAGTTGGTTAGAGAAAAGCTAGGAGAGAAGCTTTTTCTGCTTATAACAGTAACATTCCCTCTCTGGTACCATAAATGCTAGAATCTGGCAGATTCTCCTAGAACAAACAAAGCCTACGGGCAAAATGAGAATCAATGAACAGGCCAGTGGGTTGAGGCAGGCTAAGAACATGCAAGATCAGTGGTCAAGGCAATGAGGAGCCACAACTATAAGCTGGAAGACCATGAAGTTCAACATAAGTTTTATTGTTTTGATTTATATTTGGATTGTAAATAATTTGCACAAATAATCAGTCTCCCATATGCCTTGGATACTAATTTATGTCACTGTGTCCTATTATCCTAGAAGACGTTCCTTTAAATCCACGATGAGACCATGCACAACGATACCCAAAGTGCGTGATGTCTACTGTTTGAAAGCAGCTACAGAGTCTAACAGAAGGCAAAACCCAATTTTAAATAATTTATAAAATAAAATATAATAAAATATAATAAAATAACAAAATATACCATGTAGACTATCATTTCTGTAATTAAAATTGATATATATTTTCCTTGTGGCTTCAGACCCCCCCTGGGATGGACCCCAGGTCTTTGATCAAATGCAGTGATTGACATAGAAAGACAGGCATCCCTTTGCTATTTTTTTTCTGTAAAATGAGCTTTTTTCACATAGATATCACATTTATTTGCATGGGATAGGTCTACCATAGGCTCAATACTAATGATTGTATTACAGCAATAGTTTTTTGTGGCAAGAGTTCAACCATCTCCTCAAGCTGCATAATGACTTTCTTATTCCAGTAATGAAACATTGTGACAAAATGTTCTGCCCTTTAAATAAAAGCTATTGTTAAAAGTAAAGAAATATTGTGGAAAGCGTGTAATGTGCTCTTAATATCCCTTATGCAACCGCAAGAATCTCACTTCTAAAAACCTCTGGCCAAAATTCTTTGCCTGTAGTGAAATATTTAAATATATGTTTCCATACAATAAGCATTGAAAACCCAATTTTTAGATTTCTAGACAGAAAAGGGAAAAGCTTGATTAAAGTCAATTAAATGAACATCTTTATCTATTTGGAGAGTGGCACTGAATGGCTAGAATATAGTTTGATTGTAAGGAATACAGCCACAAATGGAGCATTTTTTGTAAATTTGTGGGACAGAACCTTTAATGCTTGCACTGATTATAATAACTGTTGTAATCAAAGAAGGGCTAGTACTTTTTGGTCGGGGTGGCCCTGAGTTTAGGGGCTGAGGTGGCACAAGCAGGCTGCTTAAGGGGCAGAGGTGCCACAGGCAGGCTACTTAAGGGGCAGATGTGGTACAGATAGGCTGTTTCAGAGGTAGAGGTGGCACAAGTACGCCACTTAAATGGCAGAGGTGGCACAGGCAGACTGCTTCAGGGGCAGAGGCCGCACAGGCAGGCTGCTTCAGGGGCAGAGGCCGCACAGGCAGGCTGCTTCAGGGGCAGAGGTGGCACAGGCAGACTGCTTCAGGGGCAGAGGTGGTACAGACATGCTGCTTCAGGGGCAGAAGTGGCACAGGCAGGTTGCTTCAGAGGCAGAGGTAGCACAGGCAGGCTGCTTCAGGGGCAGAGGCCTACCATGTCAATGTCTGGCTTAGTGATAGGGGTTATCCTACAATTCCCAGGAATGGACATCCAAGCAAATTCACCCCAAGGTGAGACCGTGCAAGGGTTACATCTCAAACTCTACAGGTCTCAGTTAGCATGTTAAATGTTAAAGTTCATGACAGTACAATGACCAAAGTGTAGATGTTTGGCCATAATCAACAGCATATCAGCACAAACACCTCATATCAACTGTCAAGTACAGTGGCAAGAAAATGGGTCATGCAACAGGAAAATGATCACAAGCACACCAGCAAATTTACAATAGAATGGATGGAAAAGAAAATAATCAAGGTGTTGCAATGACCCAGTCAAAGTCCAGACCTCAACCCGATTGAAATGCTGTGGTAGGACCTAAAGAGAGCTGTGCATAAACAAGTGCCCACAAGCCAAATGAACTCAAGCAATGGTGTAAAGAAGAGTGGGCCAACTTCAAGTTATTTCTGTTAAAGGTGGTTCTACAAGCGATTGAATCATAAGGTGTACTTAATTTTTCATACATGGCTTCTCCATTTTGGCTTTATATTTGTTGAATAAATCATGACACCATGTAATATGGCATGTGTTGTTATTCATCTGAGGTTGTTTTTACCTAATTTTTAGACCTACTAAGGAACAGATGATTATTTTTATGTCCTGATATGTAAAACCATAGAATTTAAAGAGAGTGTATTTTCTTGCTCACGCGACTGTTTATAAGTAAAATCTGTCATTTAAAATGACAAGTGATTTACTAGTATATGATTAAATAAACTGAGCATCTATTTACACATAATTACACAGAATAAGAAGTATAAGCTCTAGCTACTCTGCCATTCTTATAACAAAGAAATTTGTTAAGCTTGTCATATGAGTTCTTTGATCAGTAGCTTCAAACGGCATGAACACTGGGGTGATATGTGAATTACAGAGGATTAAATGCTCTCCTATATTACATTGTGTACATTCTTTTAGCAATAAGAAAATTCACCAAGTTCAGCACATATTGTTTTGAGGAATTTACCATTCATCCCACGATCCTAATCAAGTGGGGACAATCAAAGGTAGTTGTCTGTCTAGATTGCGAACTTGCGAAGGGTTTGTCTGTGTCACTTCTAGCTTTGTCATACCGTTTGAATGCACGCACTGTAAGAGGCGCAGCGTACATTGGCACTATAGAAATAAAAGATAGCGTGTGCTTGTAGGTTCTTAATGGTTAAAGCACATATCATTCATTATACTGTATAGATTAGGATCTGCTTTTTAGCAGCAGTAAAGAGTGTCCATTCTAATTACATGGTGAATGTGAGGCTAATGTCAAAATAATAGCCAACCCCTTTCCATCAGATAATGACACTAAACACTCAGCCCAGTAGACAATCCTATTAAAGCAAAAAATAATGAATGTTAGAATGAACATGCTTAGAAGAAACAAATCGGCACATTCTGAGCTAGATTTCACTATGTGTCAAGAAAACGCCTTGGAAAGTTTCAAAGTGTGCAGAAAGTGAAAAATGAAGTCAACTCAATCACAAATATTTCAGTTGTAGTTAACAGGCATCCATATTTCCTCAATATAATGTAAGGCTGATTTAGCTGGTTTTGTTGTTTATCCATCAGTTTTAAGGACATGTAAAGGAAGTAACTATCATGGCAACTCTGGTTCATAAATTATTACTAATATGGCTGCTGGCCATTAGATATGTAATGATAGCAATATTACAGGATTCATAACTGCCATGGTTACAAAAAAATAAGCTAAGAACCATTCGGCCCATCTAGCCTGCTCGTTTATCCTCCTCTAAAGACCTCAACCCGTATTCCATCCTTGTTCTTTACAGTTGGCCCCTCTGGCCTTTGTGGGATCAATTTATCACAATCTGCCCAGCCATGTAAAAATACTTTATATATAAAAAGACATCTGAAATAAGTACAAAATGTACAAAAAGCTAAAATACAACAGCTAGAATAAAAAAAATGTATGCAAATATGAATGTCATTGTTGGACTGGGAGCATATTGTGTTGTCACAAAACATTTAGTAAGATTATGAAAATCTGCTGTTTTATTTTATGCATAATTATGTCAGAAATAGTCCTTTTATTTCTAAACACTCATACTTTTTTTTGAGTACAGAAAATGGATATATCTGTTTCGTCCATATGCTCTTAATTATCTTGCTTAAGAAGACAGAAATTCCTGCACAGATGGCAGGATTCATTATTTTTAAAATTATTTTTTTGCCGGATCACCATTTTAACTTGTTCTTTTACGTGCCATGCATCATGAGCTTTGGGGCCTGGAACAGGCATAGCTTACAGGCTGCTATAGATCTACAACTCACATATAGCATTTTTGTGGTAAGTGGGGTGCTTAATCCTACAATACTTCACCCACCCACTGATTCAGCTCCTTGATAAGCAATATAACCATAACAAATTAGATCGGACTCGACAAGCTCTGGGTACTTTGACGTAGTGAAGGGTAAAGCAATATATAGCAATAAAGTGTGACAGAATCCCCAATATTTATGCATGAAATGTTTATTATTATTTTTATTTATTGTTTTATATGGCGGCATCAGATTCCACAGCGCTATTTATGCCTCTAAATAGTATCTCCTGGGTGTGCGGTAATTTTTGGCTTTGCTTTATGTACATATTGAGCATTTAAGCAGCACCCCAAAATCTGAATTCAAATAATTTTTTAGGGGGTGTGCTTTCTTTCTTTTTTGTATATATACGTAAATATCTTGGTAGAAAGGTTATCACGCTGAGTATATTGTCCAATATATTCATATCTCTGTATGTGGGAATGCTCCGGGGTTTACCTGAGGTCTCTGTGTAAGTTTCTTCTTTCTTCTAGCAAGAAAAGAAAGTCCACTTTCCTCTCACTCCCTACCCACTAAAGACCTGAAGACTGTCTGGGCCTAGCCTGTCATGTGACTATTCCTGTCTCTATACATGACTAGCTCCACCCCTTCACAAAGCCACACCCCCAGAAGAGGTGAGTTCCTGGAAGCCTACTGTGGGAAGTTCCTCCTAGCCCAGGACCGCTACAGGTGGATTAATGAAGGACAAAACTGTATGAGCTTCCCTGTGCACTTGGGAAAAACATCTATCAGGGCTGTCTGTGGGGGCCGTTTGAATGCCTTCATCCTGGCAGCCTATGAACGACTGCTTATTGCGTGCAATAGAAGAGTGACCGGAGGGGCCATGTTGGCACTTTACCTGTGCTGATCAGCAATATGTAAGAAAAATACATTTGTCCTAGAAAACATGGCAGATGAAGGTCACCATAACCGTTAGGTGGGAGTCCATATGTGTTTTATTAGTTGGCCTCAACTTTCCAATGTGAATTCAATTTCTAGTTTGCTTTTTTTTAGGGCCCTAGGAGCACAAGTTTAACTGGTGCTAATTGACTCAGAATCACTTTCATCCCTCCCATCGTTCTGTTCTACATCAACAGGTGCTAAGAAAGGAACTATCATATTAAATAAACACCTCCAGTAATTAAATGAAGGTGAACTTTGCACATCAAAAGACAACAATCTGATGCACAGAGGTAGACTGGTGTCATTAGCCAAGGACAGAATTCATGTTTTTAATAGCTATACCAAACACACATGACTGATGTGAAATCAAATGTATCCCAGCATGAGGTGGCCAACCAAGCCTTGAAAAAAAGCTAATTGGTTTCGCTGAATATAAGCAAAGAGCTGGATTATATTTTTCAGTCCAATCATGATGTCATCAACCAACAATATTCATAATTCTGTTTAACGGGGGTTGATGTAGTTAGACTGATGACATCAAACTAAGGATGTTTCCATTTATCTTTGGTCTCTACAAAACAACCCAGCGATTGCTTGAGTGATAGGTTCATTATACATTATGCACAGTTTTCTCTTGCGCATTTAGATTATTATGCATTTGTGCCAAAGTTGTAGAATGTTAAATTCATGAGATCAGAGATATCTTTTCAACACTGCAGCGTCTTTCTTAGCCGTGGTATTTAAGATGACTAAGGCACTACTCGCATTTCCTCTGAGACTACACAATCCTATTCTTATTATTGTCACTTGCCTGAACATGACAAGGAAAATGTGAGAACTACGTCACACATATATATATATATTACACAGTATATACCAAAATCTTTTATTTGACTGGTCAATGTCTAAGATGACCTTCTGTATTACTTTATCTCTATCTATCCCTATTCCCCTTGGCTTTTGTTAACTCTGTGGTCAGTGATGGATAGGGCTGGTAGTAATAGTGCGAGAGGTTGGCGATTGCTCGCTATTATGCTATATGAAGATATCTGCAAAACAGTAAGCAGTAATATTATAGGGTGGTCTGTGTTTCTACATCTGATCATGTCATGATGGGCCCTACCGTGAACGTTGATGAAATACATGGTCACACTGGTTTGGCATCCTATTAGTGATAGGCTGCCCAGATAGCAGTTGACCAATGTTGCTTACATGGTTGCAGAATTGCATAAAGCTACCAAAATACAACATAATCCATCAAACAATGGAAGTCAGTGATGACCCATCTGCCATATTGCCACAAGACAGCAAGCAGGGAGCAAGGGCTCATATAGCTCCAGATGACAGCCCATACTAACCAGTCAACCTTTAGAAAACCAACACTGCTCAACCAGCAAAGGCCCTAGAAAACATGTTATTTCAAGATATTAGATTGCCCTGGAAGGAGTTTGCCCTGAAAACATCACACTGGCTAAAATAACTTCTCATCAACAGATACTGTATGTCAATGGTACCAAAAATGTTACACTTCCAGAACTGGGGCACCTTAGTCTATAAATGTTCCACCCTGTATGTGCTAGCAGCCAGAAAATGTATTCACAGTGAAAATTAAACACTGTTAGGTTTAAAGAAATGGTTTCGAAGATAGTAACATAAGCAGAGCAAACTAGATCAAATGCAACATAAAAACCCAATGAAAAAAAAGCGATTCCTTGAAATTCAAGAACGCAACTTAACAAAGTCTTGCGGAGGAAACACGCAGTGCAAGAACATGAAAGGTGCAGCACTTAAAAGGATGTGTGTTAAAGTGAGATAAGTACATGACAGCTCTGTGATACTGTAATTAAGTATAGCACGGGAAAGCAAGCAGAAGAAAAAAAAATGCAATAATGTGCGTTAGAGAAGATAACACGTTTCAAACTGGCTTGAGATCAAATTAATACTTTTTTGATGAATTACCACATAGATCAGCAATCTCAAATTGTTATTCACTCAGCAACAAGAACCTACTGCAGTTTTTCCATACAGCCAATAAACAAGTTCTATTCACATCCATCTATTCAAAAAATGAAAACAAAGTTGATTTTTGTCAAAACATCATATATCACTTTCTAAATGTGAACATTAATACAATATTAGGTAAAATAATTCAAATTTTCCATCTTGGTTATATTGTCTTCTACATGCATAAAAAGTCATCATCTGGCAATTTCAACAAACCAATTTAGATAATTTCCCCCCATATTAGTGTCATGGTCTCTCCTTGACAAGATCCATACATTTAATCTTCCTTATTATGTTTAGGATCCACACAGATGTCCCTTATGTAACACAGTTCGCTCTTGAATATATGATCCTGGGATTTAAGTCAATGACGAATGGAATATAGTTGCCTTGGTATGTATTATGACTTTATTATGTAAAAAAAAAATATATATATATATGTCTTAATATTTAAGATAAGAACCTATTTATGTTCAGCCAGTTCAAATCTGTGAAAGGCAGTGCGGATTTTTGGAAAGCAATAATGTGAGAAGATCGATAACTTGCTCCTTATATAAAAAGATCAGAGGTGTGAGATCTGCTGTGGAATAAAAGCCAACAAGACATAGCTATTCATCAACACATGCTTCTGCTGAGCTGTCTTGCAAGATGGTAACTGCCAAGACAATTTTCAGTTTAGATATTCATTATTAGTAACTCTGGAGCAATAAGGCAGAACTCTTTTGGACCTAATTGGCCAAAACTAAATTGGATAACCTGGGAGTGGGGTTGATGGTCCCTGACACACTTTCCTTGTGGAGGGTCAACTAAGGGTGGACAACCCCAATAACTTTTTTGTTACAAGGGTGACAGGGTAGATAGGAAATGTGGGACTTGCCATCCCCCAATCTGTCATAATTAGAATAGCCCCAACCATATCCAAAGAAACGAGAAAGAGTGCAGGATGAGTTTATAGAGTTCTACTTGAACTCTCCAAAGCAAAAACAGAGAAATCCATGGCCCATGATGGGATACACCCAAAGAGGACATCTGAAGAGGACATACAAAGACATTTTGGACAATGCTATGCTTCTAACTTTTTGGGAACAGTTTAATGAAAGCCCTTTTCTATTCTAGCATGACTGTGACCCAGCACACAAAGCAAGGTCCAGAAAGACATGGTTGAATGATTTTGGTGTGGAAGAACTTGACAGAGCCCTGACCTCAACCCCATCGAACACCTTTGGGATCCAAAATCTTATGGAAAGCCTTTCCAGAAGAGTGGAAGCTGTTAGAGCTGCAAAGGGGAACCAAATACATATTAATGTCTATGTATTTAGAACGCAATGTCATTAAAGTCTCTGTTGATGTAATGGTCAAGTGTCCCAATACTTTTGTCCATATAGTGTACTTGCTGCCTATCAGCTTTTTTGCTTGCCTTACCCGTTAGCATTGAGTCCATCACAGTATGCACAATATCAACATATTACCAGCACATTCCATTATTTTTTTTCAATTTAGGAAACTGGAAAAAATGTAATTTAAATAAATAAGAGTGCAGGAAATATCTTATTTTCCTCTATCATGCTGGTTCTATGCACCATTTCTAAATCACTTAAGAGAAATATTGTTTTGCAAACATTTTCACAGCAATATTTTAAACGTACCCCACAGGAATTAAAATGCACTTTACAGAGGCAATTCCATTTATAAATATTTACAGTCCTACCAGGCTAGCCGCAGTCCGCAGCTGAAATTCTAGAAATTACTTTTCCCAGAGGATAGTGGGGTGTCCTTTTTGGGTTGATCCTGGCTTACGATGAAGGGAGTGTGAGCTCAGACTGACTCTTCTCCTTTAATATTATATGTGTTTTACTGTTCTAAAGAGCATTGAAGGCATATTGTAAGAGTACCTGGCTTGGCTTGTGTGCATCTCAACGAACCAAGCTCAGAATGTGGCTCAGCCATAATTCAACTCGTGCTATGCCACCGGCTGACTCACCAACATTTCTTTTACCAAAAATATCTATTTTCCCCCAATATAAAATGCCTGCAGCTTCATTGATAGTTGGGTACTAGGGAGAACAGCAGCAATAGTCCATAATTCCTGCACATAAGTATTAACCCTTCAGGATAAAGGGCATGAAGTAGATGGTAGGGGGCAGGCAGCAGTAGGCAGAATGTGGGCATCCTGGGCATGTCTAAACAAAGCTTCACTGCCTGTAGTTTAAAGAAGCTAATAGAGCATCCGGATTGAACCCAGAACGCACGAGAAAGTTGTAACTGTTGAGAATGCGCAAAAAGTCATAGCCGTATATTAGAAGGACCACACGCCAGGCATACATTACTCTAATTAGTGTAAAAACATAATTCTCATTTGAGTAGCTTTGCATAAAGGTCTTTTTATGCCCATGCATTGTCCGCAGGTAAGTTGCTGTCAACCAAAAACCGTTACTGTGTAGTTTCTGAAAGGCCAAATATCTCCACAATAATTCATGGATTGCGAAACAAAATGCACACATTAGTTTTAATAAATTAATTTAGTTCTGCTAAAAGCCTTGAAGGTGGAACTGACTCTTTAAAGGATGAATGCCCTTCACTAACTGATAAGCAACAACATTGTTTCACATTCAAATTATGGCACACATGAAAATTCTGTGAATATTGTATGCATATACGGCAGACTTAAGGTTAATGTTGGCTTTCTAAAGTTAAGGGGGTAGTAGAAGTATTATTAAACACTCATCTACAGACACCAAACAAGCCAGAAGGCCAAATGGCTTGTTTTTTTCCCTCAGAAATCTCATGGTGCTGCCACAACCACAAGGGATTCTGGGTAGGCGCATGCAAATAAGGTCAACAATAATCACCTTTCTAAAATTTAAACACAGCCAACAGGACAAAAACTAGAGACGGTGCAACTTTACAGACACATTCCGGCCATCATATGCACTTTAATGCATGACAGCAGAGAGGTCCCTTTGAATGTCAGCGGTGTCCCCTTGCACATGATAAAGTTGCCAATAGTCAGCTCCAGTCATCGTGTGTCTAACGAGACCCCACATGCGCATGTGCAGAATGTGCTCCCATTGATTACAACTGGAACGCTTTCATGCCATTGAGTGGCTTCAAGCAGCCAATCACTGGAGACCGTTGACGGCCCAAGGAGAAGATGGAGAGCTGCAGCTATGGGTGTAGGTGCTCTTTTTTTCTTGTCTTTTTGTTTTCAAAATTATAATTTTCACAGATTGATTTATTGGGTCCATGTATCATTAGAGTTAGTATGTGGTACCAAATGTTAATCTAACCTAGGAAAACCATATATTCTTAATAACTGGACAGTCCAGGGTAGTTATCTAGGGGTTTTCACACCAACATCTTCCAAAGGCGGTGTTAAAAAAAGACAAAAAAACTATTTTTAAATGAAAATAAGAGTAAGAAATTAATGAAAATTAAGATTTTTTCATTAGTGTGGTTGTTCTTGAAGCAGGTCCCTATACAGAGACCAGCTTGAGATAAACAGTCAGGAAACGATAGCTGGCGTCTGTTTGCTTTCCATTTTAGTGGCATACCAGTCATTGTGTTCTGGTGGTGTTTTTTTGGTTGGGGGAATTTAAAAAAGAAAACATGCGCCTGTATATTGTGTAAATGTCATTGGACACCTTGAACCAGGACATTTCAATGCAGGATGTACTATTATGTCCTGTGTCCTCATTGGTAGGGGCGTGTAGGACGTAATAGTATGTCCTGTGTCGGGAAGGAGTTAAAGAATGCGTAGTAAAGTACTTTAACATGCATTCCTGTTTGGTGAGGCTGTCTGGTACATTAAACCCTCCCTTCTAAAGTGGCAGTAATGTGCATTGAATATTTTCAGGGATCAGCAAAGACCTAAACTAAGAGGCAGGGTCAAGCAGCTATTCAGAAGTCTATTTACATTTTACCATTACTGTTCCTATCAAGCACAGTGTCCTCTAAGGATATGCTTTAACAGTTCCCCCTTCAATTATAATGCAAATCATGATAATAATAGTGATAATAAACATATATAATAATACGTAGTTATCAATAATTATGCTCACAGCTGTATATTGCCCGTCATCCTAAGGTCCACGGAAAGTCACAACACTGTTGGCAACAGTGTAAAAGCAGCCTGGAGACATTGTATTATTTTCTTTCAACAACGTAAGTGTCTGCTTTTTGCAGAGAAATAGGTCAGGTGTGATTTTTGTCCATAACCTCTGCCACACATTCCTTGGTCTAATACGTGATGTGCTCAGTGTGGTGCGTAGCGCTGTTACAGAAATGATTATAATCCACCCACACAGTGTTTCAGACCTGTGTACCAATTCTGTGGCTAATGGAGTTTATAGCTTTAATGAAAAAAAATAATGACAATTATGCAAATTTTTCTTAGTTATGACAATTTTGTGAAAATGAAAAAAAAATCTACTGACAACACGTACGCACAGCAGAGAAGGTGCAAAGGTATTTAATTAGGAAAAGAAGTAGGTGATTTAAGGGTCGCTATCAAGAATGTATTTATTTTCTTCTATGGGGCAGGCTGGTCTGGATGCAGGGGGTAATTGCCCCCTGGGCCGGGTCTAATTCTCCAAATAGCCCACTTGCGGAGGCAGGGCTCACTTGGCTTTACATTCTCCCTGAGCCAAAAGGGGCCAAAAGGCACCAACATGTCTCATGGTGGACATTTACTTGGGGTCTGTGGTGGACAGTTTAATGATGTTCTATAGATCTACACAAACCTTGCCATGGATGGTCTTCTTGTATGGACACTTCGCCTATCCCTGAGCCCTCCCATACAAATGGCTGTTTACATTAAAGTTTCTTTATAAATTACACGTGTTAAATAAATAATCATGTCATTTTCCACGGCACGGTATGTATTATGTTTTTTCTTGTTCCTTGTGTTTTGGATTTGCTGGTGATTTATAAATAAAACACAAGTAGAAGAAAGAAAAGTGCAGAAGGAAAAGGAACAAGAAGACAGAGAAGAAAGAAGAAAAACGGTGATACTGTTGTGTTAGCAAATTTACAAATGCCAAGAAGTATAAAATATTTAAATATATTAATAGAGAACACTAGAGAAAAAAATGAAAGCCAGTTATCAACCCATACTAATTACTATATATATTTTCAGCATCATTAAGTATTGTTTGGAAGAGTAACATTTAGATGATTGCTATTCTAATGATTAATATAACTGTCTGCTGATCATGATGAACAAACACATGACAGAAGTCTATCATTCCACTCTCTGCCTTTCCTCATAAATCTAGTGATGAGAATCTGGAATCATGAGAAGGGCTGGCAATGGGGGTTCGGGGGCAATTGCCTTATGGGCTGATATAATTTGTAGATGTTGGGTCACTGTGGAATTTTTTCGACCGCTTGAAATGCAGTTCCACATATAGCCAACAGGGTGTTGGGCGCAGCGAGACCTTAAGGTAGCCTTTACATGATGACTGGACTCTTTTTGTGCTTCATTTACGTGTTTTTAGTGTTTTCTTTTTTGTAAATGTGTTTTGGACATGATTAGATAGGTGGCAGATCAGATGTAGCAGTGTGCGGCCACAGGTTAGATATGCCCGATCACACGATATGTGAGCTTAAAAACATATCGAGACATTAGCCATACTTACGTCATCAGGAGGCTACAGACCTTAGAGTGCCAGAGCCGGCTCGTTATCACCAGTCTGGCCCTGGCGGTACCACAACTATGTAAGCAAATCCAAAAACTATATATATATTACAGCTAAGCCAGGATATTTCATAAGTTTCAGTGGAAAGCACCAGAAGTGAGACTTATGCATAATGTGTAACCCAGGGAATCCAAAGCAATTTAAAGGTGCCATACGTAGCAAATTGATTAGATACACAAGCCATTTTATTTTAAGTGGATTTATAATATGTAAAGCCTGGCACGACTGTGCAGCTTCACCTATTAAATGTACTAACAATTCCAGACTAGTTTAAGGAAACCATCTCCAATATCCAGAACGAGTTAGAACAAGTCTAAAATCTGACTGATAACAGAACATACAGCAGACGGAACACATAAATCCACATTTTCCTGTAGATTGCCTATGTTTGCAACTTTATGAGTGTCAAATGATGTGATGGATTTCCAAAGACCAAACATGAAAGTCCCAGCAATACTTCATTCCTCCGTGCTGAACATTGATCTAATAACCTGGAATAATACAAAATGCTGCGTTGCCTGGATAACGAACCATAAATTCCTGCACCGCATTAATATTGTAAGCAAACTATAACCTGTCAGGTATTTTTTTCCTTGTCCTTTTGGACAATATTTATGTCTAACAATATTATTATTTTTAACTAGTGTGACTGGTGCATCCCCAAGAGTGACGCTTTTACCTGTAATACTCCCCAGCTCCTTCTAGATTGTGAGCTCATCGAGCAGGGCTCTCCTTACCTCTTGTTTCTGTAAGTCGATTTGTTACGTTATTTACTACTTGTCCTAATTAACCATTGTACAGCGCTATGGAATATGATGGTGGCATATAAAAACGATAAATGATAATAAAATGTGTTGTCTCTGTAAAACGTCATGTGATGACATCAGCGAATGGGTTCAACTTTGTCACAGATTAATTTTGAAAATGTAATGAGTTTCTTACCATTATTGTATCTACTGTAGGATGGTCCTCCACTAGACAGGTGTAAACATTGTGGTCTTAAATTAATACAATGACTACTTATTTTATAATAAATTAGATCTTACCAATAATCTACTCTTGTGTCTAACATGAAACAATGAAAATATATAAAATAAGAAACAATGCTATTTGAGAGAAAGAAATTACAAGACGTTTAGTGATCCAAAAGAGCATAGAAGGAAAGAAGCAATTATTTTACACCCAACTAGGGTTGGCTAAGCCTCCAAGTCTATGCCTCTAGGAGTCTCTGTGATTTTCAGGATGAGAGAGGTCTACTGAATAAATGAAGTCAAAAGTTGTCAGCTAACTGTTTTGGAAAACTCATTGCCTACATGGCATTCTTCAACAAGTAATACATAGTAATCACACAATGCACACAAACATCAAACTACAATGTGTACAAAACAATGACATACATATGATTTGATGAAGTTTAGGGGATGCTGGTGGTGGCTGGCTTTTTGCCCTTACCCCCATACATAAAATACTTCTCCATATGCATGTATCTCTCAAGCCCAAGATGATGTAGAGCATATAGAGCATGGCACAGCATGAATCAATAGTTGTGTAGGGATGAGGATGAAGTGGGATTGTGAGTATCCTCACCAGGGTGACTGGGTCCTCTTTTGTCTCTTACACCAGTCTCTCCAGCACTGTGGTCCTCCTTGCATTGTTGCCCCAGTCCTGCTTGGGGAAGCTCGGTATCAGTGCTGGTCAGCCAGGTGGACTCGGTCTCTCGTGTCCAGCTTTCATAATAACGGGGCTCAATGGCATCAGCCCTGCTCCCCCCACAGCCCATTCTCCTCTCCGGGACTGCAGCACTTTAGATCCCTGGATCAAACCCTGACGGTGTCTGGAGGTAGGACTGGGTCAGTCTGTGCACCTCAACTCACTGGAGTACCCTAGTTACTACTGCAGGAAGAATGCAAGCAATGCGAGCTGTGCACCAGGGGCAAGAACACATCAGATATCTGCCCCCTCCAACAGACACCTCAAACATTCAAGGCACATGGTGAGAATTCTGTTAGCAGTAACCAGATGAGACATAAGTGCCAGGATCCCAGGGTAAGTGGGTGCGATGGGGGCATCTGCTTTCCGCTAGCCTGTGGATTTCTGCTGTGTGTGCATGATCCCTGGCAGTGTCCACCGTGCTTCTCTTTCCTGATGGATTTCACTACGCTTCTTCTTTCCTCTCCTGTGTTATCTCTCCATCTCCTCCCCACACACAGTGCGCAGGTAGTCCACCTCCTCCAATCTGCCCCCAGTGAGCAGGCTCCTGCCCCGTCCGCTGCCGCAGGGCTCCCGCTCTCTTGCTGACGCCCGCTGCTGGGCTCCGTGCACCGGGAGCGGTGAGGTCCCGGCTCGGTGCGCTGTTTGCAGAGCCCGGCTGTGCGGTGATGATGCACTTCTTTGTGTTTCTGTCACAGGCTTGCAATAGGAGGAGGTCTCACGTTTGTAGCTTCCCAGTGACGTCACATGTATGTAGCATTGATTTTGCGGGGCTCTCTGCAGCCTGCGTGTCGTCACTGGCAGGGTATTACCTGTGCTCATGCCGTTCCAGAATATTGCCAGGCAAGCCCCTCTCTACATAAGAGCTGTGTAAGGGTTAAACCTTCTTCTCTAATACATGGTGGAACGTGGAATTCTCTAGGTTTGGATACGTTTCTGATTCTCAATGTATAGGAGAATAAATGCAGATGTGGGGGTTTGGTTTCATATACCCCATACGCTTTAACATAAGGCTAGGCTTCATTTAAAATGTAATCTGGGAGTCACCTGGTAATCAGGGGCATAATTGGAAGGAAGGACCCTTTCTGAACAATCTTGAACTGGCAGGATGAGACAGGAACAAGCGGTCATAGGGGTCACCTGGGACCCCTGGGGAGAGGGGCCCCATCACTGTTCCACACCCCTTGTCGTTACGCCGCTGCTGATAATTATACCTTTAGGATTTTTTTGTTTAACCTGCCTGTCAAGAAATCTTTTTTACCCCGATCCATACCACCTACAACAATCCACCCGGCTTCGGCAACTGGGCACTTGAGGAATGCAAACATATATAGATACTGCCTACTGTCACAGTCTTTCTTTCATTAAGGTCCAAATCGGTAGTTGATTGGGAGTATTTAATTTTCACACACGCACACATATCTGCTTTTAATTCTCTGTTTTATCTATTTTTCTACGTATGCGGCCTTCGGCTGGACAGTGATTGGTGCATGGAACAGTCAAAGAAATCCTGAGAAGATGAGGGAGCATTCTTGGGGAGTTCTGAAAATGCAAGTAAAAAGCAGAAGAAAGCACAAAATTAAAACTGCATATTAACGTATGTTTCAGACAAAAGATTGAGTGACATTTATTACTGAACGTGTCCTGGGGTGATATTGTCTGTCTATGCGCCTTAAGTGGAAAACTTGACATATGTCCCTTTTTAGTTAAATACATTAAATTATACTTGTGCATTCAAATTCATACAAACTTGTTTTTAACAATTTGTAGGAATCTCTGAAAACATCCCAGATGAAACTAATAAAAATGAATCCAAAACCGCCGAAATGTTGTTGAATTTTTTCATTATTTGCATGTTATAGATTTATCTCTCCCTCTCACACATTTTCTGGGACAGTTTATTCTAAAATGTTGGCAGTATTCCCAGAAATTGTGGTTAAGGTTCAAAGTGGGTACGCGTGTTAAGCATTCAGAGGCCAACAAATCTAACAGTTGCTACTTTTTAAGTACTCGCAAATGCAAACCCCACAGGAAACAATGAAGGACTGGTTGCAAAGAAAAGCTAAGGAAGAAAATGCTATAGTTAATCATTGCAATGTGAAATATACAATATATGGACAAAAGTACTGGGACACCTGACCATTACACCAACAGGGACTTTTATGACATCTCATTCTAAATACATAGACATTGATCCTTCTTTGCAACTATAACAGCTTCCTCTCTTCTGAGAAGGCTTTCCATTAGATTTTGGGTGTTTCTGTGGGATGCCAATCGATCCAGTAAAGCATTTGTGAGGTCAGGCACTGATGTTGGATCTGACCTCCCAATCTCTATTCCAGTTCATCCCAAAGGTGTTTGATGGGGTTGAGGTCAGGTTCGGCCGGTCAAGTTCGGCCGGTCAAGTTCTTCCACACCAAACTCATCCAACCATTTTGTTTCTAAATATAAAAAAAAATAAAAAATTCTTGCCTGAAAACTAATTATTAAAACAATTATTTTGGACTTTGTATGTAAGTCTAATTAACATACAGAAAAACATACATATTGTTGACTTAAAAGTCTGTAAAATGTAGGATCTATACACTTTCTCATACTGTCAAAGTCAAGTAAAGATAGTGAATGAGTTAATCAAATGTTGAATGCCCCCCCAGGCCCATTACTTCTTTCTTCATCTAGGAGGCTGCAGAACGCTCACGGTGACAATAACAAGCTTTAGAGCCCATCGGGTGGGGGATGGTTGCTCCGTGCTGTGATATCAGTTTGCAATTCTATATCCCTTATCCAGAACGATGGTGGCATGAGCTCATTGCTATCATCCCCCCCGCTGAATCCTGCAAGTGGGTCTGCTAATCAGACATGCTACCAATTCCAAGTAGAAAGGCCATGTCCGTAACTGTGTAACCTTTCAAAGAACCCCTTTCTTGGCACATACACGTTCAGTCACATTATTGATTCTTGAGTTTCAAAGTTAAAGTGACAGTCCATCTCAAATACAGCGACTGCATCTGGGATAAAGAAAGCTTTTCTATAACTCCTTTATACATATGTGACATGACTAGCCGGCACTGGCACTTTAAGGCCAGCCGCCCCTAAATGACATGTGTGGCTCCCGCCTCTATATATACGCAGCCACATAAGTTTTGTTCGGAATGTACATAAAGTACATAAATGGTTGTCCCTTAGCTCATTTTTGCACAATGTGATTTACCTGCAGTAGATCCAATGTACACTGCAGTTAAGTAGCCTTTAGTAGCCGGATTTTGGGCACTAAGAGGCATTTTTAACCCAAGCTGAAGCCATACATGAAGCCAGAGTGTTGTGGCAAATAAATGTGCATTTTGCAGCATAAACATTTCCATAAAACAGAGGCATACACACTGCGGCCGTGTATAAAAGCAGCACAAACTTCACTGGTGCCCCAGCACAACTAGGAGAAAAAAGTACAAAATGGAAAAATAAAGATGTGCGCTAAAAGTATGCTCAATAAATAATGTCAAACACCTGGACAAAATATAAAGAAAACACTCCAAATTAATGTCAGCTTATGTAGCAAGATCAGTTTTCCTTCACAGAGGATCAGAACCTCACAAGGAACAAAAACAAAGTGTCTAGTGCAGTGTAGTCTATATAAAAAAAATAGGCATATATTAATAAAAGATGTATTGCTCTCACTCTTTAGTCAGCAGTATACTGCTCACTATATCAAGCGCTTTTGATCAGACCTCTCAGGCTTCTGTATCCAATATGAGATGTCACACTCCACCAGTCTTCATTCTCGAATAAAGCAACGGAGAAGCATTCAAGTAAACAGAATGTATTACATAAAAGAAGGGCAGTCACCCCAAACAACCAAGTATGGCCATTGCTGGCGTGATCATATATCTCTGGAACCCCAGAGCACGCATAAACCGTTCTAAACCATCCCAAGAGATTTTAATGGGTGGACAGTAGCAGAAATTGTGGTACATTTTGGGCATTCATCCACCTGGATGATACCCTTTTTAAATTACCTATGGGGGGGATAAGTAGGCCTGGTGTGCTGTTTGGTGATGTATTTCTAGATAAGACCCTACACGTGGATAAAACGCCTTTCAAAGATCCTCATATTGAAGATGTGGAAAAAGTGATAACCAGGCGGTAATACCCTGTACCTTGTGTATGGTGGATCATTTTATAAAGAGTGCTGGTACTAGTATTTCCCGTCAACTTGGCCCCTGTTCTGTCTTCTAATAATCTGTACCAATCCGTGTCTGTAAAGTGGGACGTCTGATGGCCTATAAAACCTTGTATTTGTAGAAATCAATAGCCTGCACTGCAAAGCGGTCGGTGAATTGTTGATCCAGTGCCGCCATGTTATAAGACTTGAAATTTGGTAAATTGAGTCCTAGATGCTGTTTTGTGTGTTGCAAAGATTTGGAGGCCAATTTGGGACATTTCTCTCTCCAGATAAAGTACCTGGAAGCTGTATATAACCTTTTCTTATATATTATGTACACCTTTTCTTATATATTATGTACACCTTTTCTTATATATTATGCCATATCATAAGAAGTGCCTTTCCCTCTGTAGGGAGTGTCACCATTGATGAGTTCTTATGTTCCAGATGTCTTCCCATCTAATAGGGCTTGAGTTATATTTAAGGCAAATTGCTATTTGAGTTTAAGAGAAATGAGTAATATAATGTGTGGGAATCGCTGCTATGGTAAAGGGCACAAATTGTAGCATTTTCCAGTGTAGTTAAGATAATGAAATAAATTGCTGACATAGCACAATCTGATCCGCAAGAAGAACTGGAGTTCATTGATACGTACATGAACATAATAATTCCAACAGGGATACGGTGAATCATACATTACCGTTCCACGTACGGACAAAATAGTAGTTCAACTGTCAAATATTCACGTGAAATATTTAAGAAGATTAGTTTCGCTGACAATAACAATTTTTTGTCACATGAAAATCATGCATTATTTAAACTATGAATGAAGCCAAATTTCATATCAAAGGTTTGTATCAAGCGTTTGGGCATTTAAAGGTGCGGTTCTATTTTGTTGAGCCTTACAGTTTTATAACTGATACATTAGGAACAATATTCCTAGTTAAAAGCCCAAATCCTATCCAGAAATAATAAGTACAATGTTGCCTTTCTTCATAATTGTACATGGAGAATTATCACAGCAGCTTAATGCATATTCAGGAAATCACAGAAAGGATCAGGTCACAGTGTAAATGATAGCAAATGGCCTTTTTCTCTAAACATGTTGTGACGGTTAGACCACGTGTGCCCCCAAGGAACAAGTGATGCTGTCCACCATACCCTAAAAGATAGAGAAGATTCAAGGGTTGATGGCATAAGCACATAAAAAACAGAAGCTCTCTGGACAACTGTCTATTCCGATATTGTTGGTGGGCCTACCAATCTACAACCACGGTGGAATCAGTTTCATGTTCTATCTGTAATATTTAATAAAGGGGGGCCCAAAGTCACATGGACGTTTTTATTCCAAATCAACCACTGTCCTATGAAAATAAACTGCTTCCGAAACGATTACTTTTGGTCTAAACTTCTATTGTCTCCAACGTCCCTGATTCTAGCCACAATTAATGATACTGAACTCAATTTACTAGTGCGTGACATTCTTAGGCTTTCTAGAAAGTTAGAACTCTAGGGGAATAACTTAATATTGGTGGGAGGCTTTTGGCAAAGCACGTAGTGTGAAAAACGCCTATGTTGCATACGCTTGTGGACCATCTTCCCATAGCTGTTGGTCATTTATTTGTAGGACTAGGGGCCTAAATAAAGTGAGGGTTTGCTTTTAACTCACTATTCCTGCCATATTAATGCTGACATTCCTGACAATATTGCTTGCTGTTTGAAAAACTTAATCCAACATACTTTATTTATCCCCATGATTGCTTTCCAACTATCCCTTCTTCTTTCCCATGAATAACTTGGTCCTTGTGAACTCTACCCAGCATGCCCCATCTATAGGTTTTCTAGAGCTTTATCATATACAGTATGTTTGTATATATATATACGGTATATATATATATATATATATATATATATACAATATGTGTGTGTGATACACAAGACTTAACAGGAAATTTTGTATGACATACCTGAGTCACTTTATTGTCTTTTATTCTGTGTGTTCTTTCTTTTGTCCATTTGTCGTTTGTTTTGTATGCATTTGATTCACATTTCTGAAGAAGGCTCTGTGACTATCTGAAGCCTATTTTGGGGAAGGACGCTTCTCATTGTTGATTTGTTTGCACATCCAGATCTTGTTTCTCATGCTCTGTAATTGAAAGAAAGAATATACAAAATATTCCAAGCTCCATCAGCCAGCATCCTCGCTTGAAAGAACACGAAACCAACTATAGCCAGATCTCCCCTTATTAACTAAAAACTGTCAAAACTGAAAAATCGGGTGTTTTGTACAGCAGTTCTTGCACAAAGAGTCACAAATGGAGGCATCGCTATAGCAACAGATGGAATGCTCTTGATGATATCTTCACTGTGCTTCAGAATTGCCCTCCATACATATCCCTATAGGTGGTAAAATGGGCAGGCTAGATGTGCCATATGGTTCTTATATGCCATTAAATGCTATTTAAGGGCCTGTAAATATATATTTTTATTTAATATGCATTAAACGCACGACCAGTCATACTTACCTGAGAAACAAGAGCTTACACTTACTACATCCAACGCAATGCGTACGATAAAAGCTATTGTTTCTAAGTATGGGATCTGTTGCAGGGGTATCATGAGTGACCCCGGCCGCTTTTATTCCATACAGACTCCGCAGGACCTCTATATATATTGACAGAATTCCCTCTTGACATAACGGTGTTCGGTGCGCAGGCCCGGACTGGCCATCGGGCACACCGGGCATTTGCCCGGTGGGCCGGGCCACGGCAGGGCCGCACTGACTTAGGGGCTGATGGAGCTGTAGCTCCAGGCCCCTACCCTACCTACGGCCGCATTAACGCAGGGCATAAGGGGCACCTGCCCCTTAAGCCCGCCGCAACTGCGACCGGGTCCGCCACTCTAAGGGGCCGGGAAGTCCCCACCAAGGCCGGCCTTACGGGTCTGCGGCCGCACAGAGTTTAAATTAAAACATCGGGGTTTTTTTTTTTTAACTTTATTTAACATCCTCCATGTTAAATAAAGTTTTTTTAAGTTGAAAAAAAAAACCCCGATGTTTTAATTTAAACCCTGTACGGCCGCAGACCCCTAAGGCCGGCCCTGGTGGGGGCTTCCCGGCCCCTTAGGGCAGGGCCGACCTTTGGGGTGTGCGACCACCCTCCAGGGGGCGGGGGCGGCGGCGGCGGGGGGCGGTCCGCACTGGGTGCCGCCAACTTGCGGCACCCGGCACCCCTCCAGAGACGGACAGTAATGTCCGCCGCTGGAGGAGCAGGCTCGCAAGGGAGGGGTATCGGAGGTCTTTGACAGACCTCCGGTTCCCTTGAGTGATTTTAAGCCGGGTTCAACCCGGCTTAAAATCACTCAAGGGAGCCGGAGGTCTGTTAAAGACCTCCGATACCGCTCCCTTGTGATCCACGCGGCAACAGCTGCTGTGCGCCGGGGTTTGTTGTCAGATCCCGGCGCACAGCACTGAAGCCGCGCCCACCGCTGTCCGTGCCCTCTGACCCGGAAGAAGACAGAGAAGACAGAAGAACTGAAGAAGAGGAAAAGAAGCTGAAAGAAGAAAGGAAAGGTAGGAAAGCATTAAGTGAGAGTGGCTTGGTGTATATGTGTGGCTTGGTGTATATGTGTGGCTTGGTGTATATGTGTGGATTGGTGTATATGTGTGGATTGGTGTATATGTGTGGATTGGTATATATGTGTGGCTTGGTGTATATGTGTGGCTTGGTATATATGTGTGGATTGGTATATGTGTGTGGATTGGTATACGTCTGGATTAGTGTATGTGTGTGGATTGGTATATATGTGTGGATTGGTATATATGTGAGGATTGGTGTATATGTGTGGATTGGTGTATATGTGTGGATTGGTGTATATGTGAGGATTGGTGTATATGTGTGGATTGGTATATACGTGTGGATTAGTGTATGTGTGTGGATTGGTATATATGTGAGGATTGGTGTATATGTGTGGATTGGTATATGTGTGTGGATTGGTATATGTGTGTGGATTAGTACATATGTGTGGATTAGTACATATGTGTGGATTGGTACATATGTGTGGATTGGTATATATGTGTGGATTGGTATATATGTGTGGATTGGTGTATATGTGTGGATTGGTGTATATGTGTGGATTGGTGTATATGTGTGGATTGGTGTATATGTGTGGATTGATATGTGTGTGGATTGGTATATGTGTGTGGATTGGTATCAGGCCCGGACTGGGACAAAAAATAGGCCCGGGCATTTAAGCCTGAGCAGCCCATATTTATTTATTTATTTATTTATTGATAAAGCCCACCCTTCATGTGCCACCTTTGCATTTAATCATTCACACAAATCATTAACACATTCATTAATGCAGTCTCACAAATCATTCAAGCAATTCATCCTCACATGAATTCATTAATTGTCATACGCATTCACACAATTCATCCACACATTTATTCATTCATTCTCATACGCATTCACACTACCCCCTCTCTTCATCTTATCTGCCCCTTTTCACTATGTAACCCCCTTCCCCACTTCTCAATATGTAGCGCCTTTATCTATCCCCTCCCCCTTTCTCACTATCTAACCCCCCTCTGCCCCTTCTCACTGCACCCACCTCCCTCACCCTACTTACCTTGTTGCCGAAGCAAGCAGCAACTGCGACCGCGCCTGTGGCAGGGCAGGATTGACTTAGGGGCTGATGGAGCTGCAGCTCCAGGCCCCCACCTTAAAATAGGCCCACTCAGGACCGGACTGACTGGTACTATATGGCCGCATTAACACAGAGCCCCTTAAGCCCGCCGCAACTACCCCCTCCTAACTATCTACCCTCTCCCTCTTTGAAGTTCACTTACCTTTCAGGAGTCCTGTGGTGGGGGTGCAAGGCCTCTGTCTCCCAGCTCTGCCACTGTATGGAACAGTATAGAGTGATGGGAGTTATGATGTACTTTTAGAGCATAATTAGATCATGAAAAAAGACATTGGAAATGGTACAGCATAACACCCATCACTCTCACGCATTTATCAATCCACACATATACCAATCCACACACATATACACCAATCCACACGTATACATACCAATCCACTCGTATACATATCAATCCACACGTATACACCAATCCACACGTATACACCAATCCACACGTATATACTAATCCACACATATACCAATCCACACACATATACCAATCCACACACATATACACCAATCCACACACATATACACCAATCCACACACATATACACCAATCCACACACATATACACCAATCCACACACATATACACCAATCCACACATATACACCAATCCACACATATACACCAATCCACACATATACACCAATCCACACATATACACCAATCCACACATATATACCAATCCACACATATGTACTAATCCACACGTATACCAATCCACACATATATACCAATCCACACACATATACCAATCCACACACATATACCAATCCACACATATACACCAATCCTCACATATATACCAATCCACACACATACACTAATCCACACGTATATACCAATCCACACATATACACCAATCCTCACATATATACCAATCCACACACATATACCAATCCACACACATATCAATCCACACATATACACCAATCCACACATATACACCAATCCACACATATACACCAATCCACACATATACACCAATCCACACATATATACCAATCCACACATATATACCAATCCACACATATGTACCAATCCACACATATGTACTAATCCACACATATGTACTAATCCACACACATATACCAATCCACACACATATACCAATCCACACATATACACCAATCCTCACATATATACCAATCCACACACATACACTAATCCACACGTATATACCAATCCACACATATACACCAATCCTCACATATACACCAATCCACACATATACACCAATCCACACATATACACCAATCCTCACATATATACCAATCCACACATATATACCAATCCACACACATACACTAATCCAGACGTATACCAATCCACACACATATACCAATCCACACATATATACCAAGCCACACATATACACCAAGCCACACATATATACCAATCCACACATATACACCAATCCACACATATACACCAATCCACACATATACACCAAGCCACACATATACACCAAGCCACACATATACACCAAGCCACTCTCACTTAATGCTTTCCTACCTTTCCTTTCTTCTTTCAGCTTCTTTTCCTCTTCTTCAGTTCTTCTGTCTTCTCTGTCTTCTTCCGGGTCAGAGGGCACGGACAGCGGTGGGCGCGGCTTCAGTGCTGTGCGCCGGGATCTGACAACAAACCCCGGCGCACAGCAGCTGTTGCCGCGTGGATCACAAGGGAGCGGTATCGGAGGTCTTTAACAGACCTCCGGCTCCCTTGAGTGATTTTAAGCCGGGTTGAACCCGGCTTAAAATCACTCAAGGGAACCGGAGGTCTGTCAAAGACCTCCGATACCCCTCCCTTGCGAGCCTGCTCCTCCAGCGGCGGACATTACTGTCCGTCTCTGGAGGGGTGCCGGGTGCCGCAAGTTGGCGGCACCCAGTGCGGACCGCCCCCCGCCGCCGCCGCCCCCGCCCCCTGGAGGGTGGTCGCACACCCCAAAGGTCGGCCCTGCCCTAAGGGGCCGGGAAGCCCCCACCAGGGCCGGCCTTAGGGGTCTGCGGCCGTACAGGGTTTAAATTAAAACATCGGGGTTTTTTTTTTCAACTTAAAAAAACTTTATTTAACATGGAGGATGTTAAATAAAGTTAAAAAAAAAAAACCCCGATGTTTTAATTTAAACTCTGTGCGGCCGCAGACCCGTAAGGCCGGCCTTGGTGGGGACTTCCCGGCCCCTTAGAGTGGCGGACCCGGTCGCAGTTGCGGCGGGCTTAAGGGGCAGGTGCCCCTTATGCCCTGCGTTAATGCGGCCGTAGGTAGGGTAGGGGCCTGGAGCTACAGCTCCATCAGCCCCTAAGTCAGTGCGGCCCTGCCGTGGCCCGGCCCACCGGGCAAATGCCCGGTGTGCCCGATGGCCAGTCCGGGCCTGATTGGTATATATGTGAGGATTGGTGTATATGTGTGGATTGGTATATACGTGTGGATTAGTGTATGTGTGTGGATTGGTATATATGTGAGGATTGGTGTATATGTGTGGATTGGTATATGTGTGTGGATTGGTATATGTGTGTGGATTGGTATATATGTGTGGATTGGTATACGTGTGGATTAGTACATATGTGTGGATTGGTATATATGTGTGGATTGGTGTATATGTGTGGATTGGTGTATATGTGTGGATTGGTGTATATGTGTGGATTGGTGTATATGTGTGGATTGGTGTATATGTGTGTGGATTGGTGTATATGTGTGTGGATTGGTGTATATGTGTGTGGATTGGTGTATATGTGTGTGGATTGGTGTATATGTGTGTGGATTGGTATATGTGTGTGGATTGGTATATGTGTGGATTAGTATATACGTGTGGATTGGTGTATACGTGTGGATTGGTGTATACGTGTGGATTGATATGTATACGAGTGGATTGGTATGTATACGTGTGGATTGGTGTATATGTGTGTGGATTGGTATATGTGTGGATTGATAAATGCGTGAGAGTGATGGGTGTTATGCTGTACCATTTCCAATGTCTTTTTTCATGATCTAATTATGCTCTAAAAGTACATCATAACTCCCATCACTCTATACTGTTCCATACAGTGGCAGAGCTGGGAGACAGAGGCCTTGCACCCCCACCACAGGACTCCTGAAAGGTAAGTGAACTTCAAAGAGGGAGAGGGTAGATAGTTAGGAGGGGGTAGTTGCGGCGGGCTTAAGGGGCTCTGTGTTAATGCGGCCATATAGTACCAGTCAGTCCGGTCCTGAGTGGGCCTATTTTAAGGTGGGGGCCTGGAGCTGCAGCTCCATCAGCCCCTAAGTCAATCCTGCCCTGCCACAGGCGCGGTCGCAGTTGCTGCTTGCTTCGGCAACAAGGTAAGTAGGGTGAGGGAGGTGGGTGCAGTGAGAAGGGGCAGAGGGGGGTTAGATAGTGAGAAAGGGGGAGGGGATAGATAAAGGCGCTACATATTGAGAAGTGGGGAAGGGGGTTACATAGTGAAAAGGGGCAGATAAGATGAAGAGAGGGGGTAGTGTGAATGCGTATGAGAATGAATGAATAAATGTGTGGATGAATTGTGTGAATGCGTATGACAATTAATGAATTCATGTGAGGATGAATTGCTTGAATGATTTGTGAGACTGCATTAATGAATGTGTTAATGATTTGTGTGAATGATTAAATGCAAAGGTGGCACATGAAGGGTGGGCTTTATCAATAAATAAATAAATAAATATGGGCTGCTCAGGCTTAAATGCCCGGGCCTATTTTTTGTCCCAGTCCGGGCCTGTCGGTGCGAATGATGTTCTGTTGTATCCGCCAGAGAAGAACCAGCTATGCTGGGTGCTGTTGACATGGGGGAGACCAAGTTGTTCGCGGAAGTTGAGAGGCTGTTTTAGCTAATTTAACACTGCAAAGTCCAGCAATGTCTGGCCCATGTTTGGGCCGCTACATGATCACTCTACTCCACATGGTACGCGGTGTGACTGCACTGGTCACGCTCTCTAGAAGCGACATCAAGCAAGGAACCTAGGTGTAGGTAAAACTGAGCGACTGCCCAAAACTGCGTGATCTGGTACCATCTGTTTTGGAAAATCTAAGCAGAACTAACTGTGTTGATGACTATTTGTTCCCTAAATATTACTACAAGGTGAAGATAACATCAATTTGCTTTGCAGTGCTTCTTTGTGTGAAAAGGCTCAGATAAAACAAAACCCACTTAAATCCATGCTGAGAAAAGTCTGTGTTTTATGTAAAGCTAAAGAATGAATAAGATGCAAATCCATATCCAGTGTGTACTGCGTAGCTTATTACTTGTCAGAAAACTAATACCCTCTGGGAGATTCGGTTCCTTGAATATTAGCTAAATACTTGATTTTAGTGACAGTTAAAATAACAACACTTTTTTTTTTTTAACCTTTTCAGTGTAACTGTGAATAGCAACACGTCGCAAGATGTCTCATGCATTTCTAGCACCGAAAGGGGTTAAGTGCCAAAGTATGCTTAATTGGCATACTGGGTAGAACGTTCCGTTACGGGTTCTTCATTTCCTGAGCTGCAGCTCCCAGTGGTTTTATGTCAGGGCTATTCTTTGACGTGTGTCAACTGTGCCAGGGACATCTGTGCTGTGAGTCAATGTCGACCGGAAGCAAGAATGAGTAGCAACCTGGTACTTCATGCAATAGCGTGACTATGAAATTCTGCAAAGAAAACAAAAAAAAACAACACTAGATTATGGCTATTAGAGGAACCCGATTACAAAGAACTGATGCCAGCAATAAGTATTTTATAATTTTAATATTAATTTAATGAAGCACAAGTAGATTCTGCCCTTTCTAAATCAAGAGGCATCTGGCACACTGGTGGCTGGTAGGGCACATGATTACTGATCCTGAGGTCGGGTCTTGTAGTTCTTGGTCGCGCGCTGCAAAAAAAATATAATGATAATAAAAAATATATACATATATAAAAGTCTAATCTAAGCCTGTGCATATTCAGACAATGGCCAATGGCCACAGTGGCTCTTTTCCATCACCCATCACCCATCCATGCTTAAGGTGGCTGCCCCAAGAGAAGATTGAGACATAAGCCAAAAAAGAGTTAATTTAATACTTTTAACGCGTTCCATGCTCTACTCCATCAGGGTAGCCCATTGTTGGAAAAGGGAAAAAAAAATTACACTAAATTCTTTATGTAAAATGTTCATAAAGGACCTTGTAGACCACTTTACAATACAGCAGCATTAAACGTGGAACATAATCTATTATTTATGGGCCTAGTACTTTGAAGAAAGCAGTATCAGGCTATATTAGGGACAATATATTTAGTATTACATCCTAATATTAAAACATAAATCAACACCAACACTATGTTATTGTGCTAATAATCTGTTACCATGGTAACAAGGCAGGAATCTGTTGATGCCGCAGTGTCATGATAGCGTTATGGGCAGAGGCACGGAAACTGGATAATTACAACTGAGCTCTGTAGGCCATAAACCAACAATAACTTCTTTGGGTCTCTCTGGGGACGGTTGTACTTTTTCTGGATAACTCTTTGTATGCCAGGACGATGGATATGGAAAGGACTAAATTTGCATCCCTCTGTGATCAGAATGTTTCTACTGATAATATGTTGTGTCTATTCACATTTCTTTAAATCTCCTCTCTTGGTTTAAAATGTTCTAATTCATCTACCCATTTCCCATTTCTATTCTAGGAGTCATATTGTCAAAAATGTGAATCCTTACCTCAAAACTCAATTTTTCTAGGGCTTCTTCAGGCAGCACTCACAGGACAAAGACTTCACCCACCAAGACAGGACAGGAAGAATCTAACCTTTAATTTTAAAAGTACGCTACTTATCTTTTGTAATCAAAGAGAACACAAATGTACAAACAAAAAACTTTTTTGGGTGGGAAAAAAGAGTGCTGCATAAGGATGTGCTAGGAAAAGAAATTCCCAGGTAAGAATTCACATTTTCCTAGGCATTTTTGGCAGCCCTCACACGAGGTCTTCCAAAGATGAAAGTGTGCGTTATACAGCAGCTTGCAAGACTCTTCCACCTAAGGTACAACCCCTGGCTTTAGCATTCCCAGATTAGGATGATACAGAGGGCCTTGAATTAGTAGGTCCTGAAGTACCTGGAGTAGTAAGCAGGGCTGGAGTGAGTTTCTTACATATCTAACAACCAATCCCTTGGTGGCCAGGCTGCAATGTCGAATTACTGATTCAGAAGAAAATCCAAAGGCTGAGGGAGAGCATCCAAGGCTTCTGGGTCCCCAAATGGGAAATAAAACAAAATATTGAGACTCAAGCATTTAAGTCGCCGTCAGGTCTATAATTGGGTTCCCCACTGATTGCAGAGGTTATGGAAAACTTCTGGAATGATGGGATTCCTGCTCGAATAATCCGCTGTGCGGTTCAGAGTCCTTCTGATGGAATTGCTGACAGCTTTTTAGATGCTATTCTGCCCAATACATCTTCCCTGAGAGGATCTCCAGATGATGGCGTTTTGTACCTAATCTTGGTTGATTAATCTAGTACAGTGCTGTTGTCTAAACGGATGCAAACAGCCTTCCTGGTAATAGATTCCTCCAGTGACTCCTCTAAACTGCCAGAAGTTCTAGATAATTACTGGAAAGTAAACTTCCTTGCTCAGATCCACACTGGGAGTGAAAAGCAGGGCTAATCTTTCAGAAATATCTGCAATCATATCCCTTAAAAGAGTTTTGTTGGCTGCATCTAGAGATTTTGTCGGTTGCGGTACAGGACTGTAAGGTCCCTTTCTAAAAATTTTGCTCCGGTACTAGGGGACTAGAAGTTACGCCACTGGGTATATATGATCTTTGCACTTGGAGGAGGGAGTATGTATATATGTGTATCAGAGTGAATGTGTGTGTGTGTTAGCATGAGTATGTACGTATGTATGTATAAGTGTGTTAGCATGAGTGTGTATGTATAAGTGTTGGCATGGGTGTGTAAGTTTGTGTGTCAGAGGGAGTGAGTGTTAGTATGAGTGTTTATTTGGAAATGTGTGTATAAGCATGAATGTCAGCATGTTATGTTCTAACTTCTTATGTGTATGTAGCATGCAGCCAGCCATATACAGCTGGTGGCCACACACTGCATTTGACCGGTGTGCCACTTGGCCAGTCCGGGACCTAGTCAGCCTACAAAGCAATATTAATGGGATCTATTCACTAAATGAACAGTTAATGGGAGAGTTTATAAAAGAGTTGTGGTTTCAGTGTTTCCTCAACTATTGAACTATGCATTATGCAGGGTCAGCTCACTCATTTTGCTGGGGAAATTTGTTAATGTTCCATAATAAATAGTGAAGTGAGGGAGCTGAAACTGCAACTTTTCCTTTAGTCATTAAATCCCCTTCTTTAAATTATATAGTTGATGCTCAAGCGAGATGTACAGCTCCATCCAGCCTGGTGAAAAATAGATAATTAAAAAAAAAGCAGACTAAATGGGCCAGTAGGTTCTTTTCTGCCATCATTATCCAAATGATATTAATTATGTACATATGTCTATAACGTATTACATCACACCCTGTATAATATGGAAGAACACCGGGATAGAAGGAATCAAAAGCTCAGCTTCAATTTTCTTGCCAGATTAATGTACAATAGACACCACTACAACAGTTTTATTCACTTTTGTGTGAATCAGGATATGCGTGGAACTCTTTTATCTCATTAGAATTAATGGTGACTGGATGTTGCTCGGATGATGCATCCCTACGACGTTTCTTCCTCCCACAGAGAACTTATTCATTAGAAAGGGTTTAATACACATCGCCAAATATCTGCACCATACGGATATAGATAAACATTGGCGGATGTGCTTTCATTTTCAAAGACCACACGCAGCTCACTATCCTCACAAAAATAAAGACCCATGCTGGTTTTCACAGTTACAATGGGGGGGTGCATAAAGGAATCAGAAGCGCATGATAGGTGTAATATTGGCGATATCAGTTACTAGACATGTGCAATAGGCCTCTTGTTTACTCTCTCATGCTCTCTAAATGTTTTCCTACCTGCTCTGTCGACGACTTCCGGATCTTCTTCATTCTTCTATTTACCTCTTCTATCTTCAATCTGCTTCTATCTTCACCCAAATCTCCGTGGACATATCCCGCAGGAATTTCCACTAAAATTGGGGCTCATGGGGACGTCCTCACCCTGAACCTCCATTTGGGGGAGAGGATGTCATCAAAAGCGTCGTCATTTTGCCCTAACTTGAACTTTGTGACCTTTCACTTTGGAATATCGGGGAGAGGACATATTTATATTAATGTTTAACAATCACAATGGAAACTAATAGAAGGCTCTTGTTCTGAGATTTCAGCTTTGTTGTGATTAATTTCATTTGCCCACACTCCTCGTTGCCTGACATTTGTTTTGGCAAATTGCCAAATATTGTTAAAATTAAAATTTGTATGAGAATGCACAACTCTAGCTGGTACTAGATACATAAAATATAATCGTTATAATAATCACCTGAGGCCTTTCCATATTAACAGATATAATAAGCAAGTAAATATCGCGGAAGCAATGCTTTGTGGGGCACGGTGTTGAGTTGTTTCTTGAGCCCGGCATGAGAGCAGAGCAATCTAAAAACCTTCCTTGTGCCAGAACCCAGAGCGAGTGAATTGCATGAATCATAGTACATAGAGTCCGAGCTACACGTGTTCTCTTCCTGCCCGTGGCATGATCACAGTAGGGAGACAGCAAACGTGATGAGTGTGTGAGCGCTGTGCCTGGCTAATCAGTCCACAGTACACAAGCCCCTTGTGTTTGTTACCGGTTCCAGGGTGTGTATGTTGGGGGGTATAGACTCCAGGGATTTTTTTTAATGCAAATATATACAGACCCCAATGTATAAGGCAGCATGACTCTGAAATCTGTCCTGTATGCGATATAATTCTCTCCTTATAGCCCCTGTTAGCCTGGCATGGATCGCGTCCACGATTATCTCTCTGCCAGCCATCACATTGTGACCTTTCAGACTTCTCAGATAATCCCCTTACATACTTATTAATGCAAATGGGTCCATACCAAAAAAATTTATATTTGCCTTAATTACATAAATAGCTACCAGCGGGCTTGAAAATCACTGAAAAAGTCTCGGTATAGCTGTGCCTTCTATTTGAATTCCTGCACATTCTATATATTTGTAAAAATAATGAATGTATCAGATGCCATAAAATTAAATATAAATAAAATAAAACAACCAGCACTGACTTTAACGTGGGGCAAACAGGGCAGAGCTGCCTGATCCCAACCCCATCTTCAGAAGGATGTTGACAGAGTGGAGAAAGTTCAGAGGAGGGCTACAAAAATGGTGAATGGCTTGCAGGATACAGAGTTATTATGAAATACTAAAGGATATTAATATGTAGAGCGCGGAGGGGAGATGAGAGATGGGATAGAAACATTTACCGTATTTATCGGCGTATAACACGCACCCCCATTTTTGAACAAAAAAACTGAACAAAAAAAACTCCATCAGAATCACTGCTATCTGGGAAACCACACACACACAGTAAGACACACACACACAGTAAGACACACACACACTCAGACACACACACCCTAACCCCCCTTCTCAGGATCTCCCCTCTCTCTCCCTAACCCCACCCCGGTCACTTACCTTCAACTCCTGTGTTGGAAGCGTGAGGCGTTTGTCTCGGGTGCCGGTGCTCACTGCTGAGCGCCGGCACCCGAGACAAACGCCTCACGCTTCCAACACAAGAGTTGAAGCGCTGAGGCAGGCGGCAGAGGCTGGTGGCTGGCGGCAGGCGGCAGGCGGCAGGCGGCGGAGGCTGGCGGCAGGCGGCGGAGGCAGGCGGCGGAGGCTGGCGGCAGGCGGCTGAGGCTGGCGGCAGGCGGCTGAGGCAGGCGGCAGGCGGCGGCGGCTGAGGCTGAGGCAGGCGGCGGCGGCCGCCAGCAGAGGAGTCCTGGATTTCTGTCAGTGAGGGGCGCCCGAGAGTTGCCGAGCGGTCGTCTTCAGCAACCGCTCGGCACCCCTTGGGCCCCCCCTGACTGGCAGAACTCCAGGGCCCGGTCGCAGTTGCGACCCCGGTAGTTCCGCCACTGGCTCTAGGATTTATCGACGTATAACACGCAGGTAGTATTTCAGCTTCAAATTTTAGTTAAAAAAGTGCGTGTTATACGCCGATAAATATGGTAAATACTAAGGGATTTAACAATGGAGAGGAGAGGATTTTATTTGAAAGGAGAAATGCTAGAAGAGATCATAGTCTAAAGCTAGATGGTCAGAGGCTTTGATATAATGCGTGGAAGGTTCTTTACAAAGAGTGTGGTAGATAAATGAAACAGCCTCCCAGTAGAAGTGGTAGATGCTCATACAATAATTTCAACATACATGGGATCGGTACAAAGCTATTCGGAATCAGGGACAGGATCGAGGACTGATTGGGGGTTTGAGTCATGGAAAAATGGACAGATTTTACTTGCCATCAAATTCTATGTTTCTATAGTGACCAGATGCCCCATGGTGGTATATAAAGATGTATCATTCGATATCATCCCTTCACTGGTTTTAGGGCCGGTACGGACACCCTGCTCTGTATCACATTACGTTTAAACCATTAAACCACGACTTTTTTGTGTGTTCCTTTAAACTGACGAGCTGTATATTCACTCGATTACTCATTTCTGGATATTTACCACTAAACAGGGCCGTTCTTAGTAGCTGGCAGAGATAATCTCATTGAATCACAGTTCTCCATCCTGCGTAATATATCCCTCCATACAGAAGGAATGATGCACAATTTGTTTTTTCAAGAGATTAACCTCTTCATTGTCAAAAAATGGTCGTTTAAAATTGAGAATTATAAAAGAAGGGCAATAAAAAGTCCTAAAGAAAGTATGTCTTTTTCTCACGATCTGCCTGATTATCCCTCCCCGTTAAGTTATCTCCTCCTATGATTAAGTTGCTGTCTGTCGCTGATTGATTTAGTTCGCCTTTGTAAGACTAGAGAACTTCAGAACAGGAAATTCATTAAATACCGCTGGCTTTGCCACAGACTGCCACCAGTGCCCACTTCCATGCAGTAAACCTTCAAACTAAATATTGCCAAAACAATTCCATTGAGTAACAAAAAGCATTAACTATAGATAGTTTTAATAAAGTCATTTGCTAATGCCAAAAGCTGTGGCGGCAACAGTTCATATAGAAATATTGCACAATATATTGAAATACGTATATTTAATAATCACACTCATGTTAAGAAACTATAACAGCTTCCTTTTACGTATGTAGCTGGGGGGGGGTTAGCAAGGATTTTACTAAAGGAACATTGCTGATTCTTGAAAACTAAGGAGGTTCCCCTCCAGATCACAAAGCGGGGGAACAGAATTTATAGGCCGTGGATAGGCCATTTTGTTCAGCGAACTAATTTATCAGCAGATTATCTACCACGGTGCGCATAACGGGCTATGTTTTTCGCACTCATATTCTAAATGCCAAACTCCTTAAACCATTAAGTGCCCTATTTTGGGCAACATGAATGGTCTGAAAGTTGACCGTTGACTATGTGCTAATACGTTTTTTTTTAATACGTCTGTTTATCGTCAAGAGCAGGCTTTTGGATGCCAGAAATTAAGGAGATATTTAATCAAATTAATTAAATGGAATAAATGACTCACTGAACAACACGTCTATCTGTGGATCTCTGTGTGCGCGCACAAGGAAATAAACAACTATTTCTCCTCTGTTTTATTCGGCTGAATTGTGTTGTGAATGTCGATGGGGGAATAAAAAAGCTCCCAGAATTTTAGAAAAGAAATGTAGTGATCACACTGAGCAGCCGATGGATTAATAATGCACCGGCGCTGCGGGCCGCGTCTAGCAAACATTTCTGAAGGGGACCTCTTGTAACAGTGATGCCCCCGGTACCCACGTGATCCTGGTCTGCCACTGTATTGGAAAACATTTGGCTGAGTGTATGTGAAAGGCTTTTATTCCTATTAGATGATTATTTAATATAAATATGTACACTGTGTGGACAAAAGTATTGGGACGCAGCACTTAATTATTGAATTCGGGTGTTTTTTTAGACCCAGTGCCGCAGCTCTATAAAATACAACTTGGCCATACAATCTGCATTTACAAACATTTCTGGAAAAAGCGTGTCGTTCTGATTTATCGTTCTGAGTCGTTTATTTAAGCGTGGTACTGTCATAGGATATTATGCGGTATTATTGAAAAGTGGAAGCGTTTAGGAACAGCAGCAACTCGGCCATGAAGCTGAAGAAGACATGTACGCATGGTACATAAAAGTCCCCAACGCTCTGCTGATATTCCAGAGCTGAGGAGTTCTAAACTTCCACTGACATTAATATCAGCACAAAAACTGTGCAGCGGGAGCTTCATGGAATGAGTTTCCATGGCCGAGCAGCTACATACAAGCCTCACATCACCAAGTACAATGCCAAGCTCCAGATCTAGTGGTGTAAAGCAGCCGCCACTAGGCTCTGGAGCAGTGGAAACGTGTTCTGTGGGGTGACGGATCACGCTTCTCTCTGGCAGTTTGATGGGTGAGTCTGGGTTTGGTGGATTCCAGGAGAACGTTACCTGTCTGACTGCATTGTGCCAACTGTAAAGTTTGGAGGAGGGATAATGGTCTGGGGCTGTTTTCAGGGTTGGGCCCCTTAATGCTCTAGACATTACCAAGACATTTTGGACAATGCTCTGCTTCCAACTCTGTGGGGACAGTTTGGGGACCCTTTTCTATAAAAGCATGACTGTGCTCCATTACAGCTTATATAGCATCTCTCACAGGTCTGTTCCTTTTAGATTTTACAATCAGGCACTTAATCTTAATTCAAAGATTAGAAAGGATTGGAAAGATGGAGTTAGACCTCCGATTAAGGATCACTTTGTTATATAGGGGAACACAAAGTGGCTCCAAAGCAGTTTATCCCCCCATTTAAAAATCCTGCTCAGGATGGCAGCCAACAAGGCACCGAAGCAGAGAGGCAGTTATTCGGTACATCACACTGCGATCAAGAAAAAACCTCTCCTTGATGCAGAGGCCTCTGAGACCCCCCCAACCGCAGAAGCCATGGGGATGTGGGGTCTGCTTGTATTTCCTCCACTGCAGAAAATGTGCATGAACTAAAAGCAAACAGGAGATGCACAGCTTGGGTGAGAGAATGAACCAGGTTGAAAATAAGGTGGACGAGCTGATATAAAGTATTATTTTACTTTAAACCAAAAAAAGGCTACTTATCTTTGACATCACAGTTATACAGCCCACAATAACTCTAATTTAGCTATGATGCACAATGCATTCTTTCCACTCGCCTGCTACCTCTACCAAAAAACAGGGAATATCAGCGTTAGTAAAGACTTGGCAGTTCATATCACTAGGTTGATGATCGTTTAGTAGATATTCGGCAGTGGTGGGTACAATAAACTGTTTAATATACTGTTTAATATACTCTGGTATGTTATATATACACTTGCTCATCTATAACCTCACTAAAATTATTCCAAGCCAGACAAGGTTAGGAGTGGATAAAAAAATGTTTTTTCAGTGGAATCCTCAATGCTTTATATACGTATATATATATAATAGAAGGGATAAAAGTCACTGAATCCTCAACCAAACCAGTCCCCTGATTTTATTCCCCCTGATGAAGCCTCGTGAAGCCGTGAAACGTGCATTGGGGATTTATGTTAGGGACCTAACTCTTTATGTTCCCTCTCTGTAAAGAATAGTCAGTTTTGCTGCCATTAATGAGTATGACATTTAGGACAGGGAATGCTGATATTACTAGACCTTGATTACTAGTGGGGATATTTTTCCTTTTTTAATTCTAAGGTTAGGAAACGGCTTAATAGCAGATATTTTAACTTGTCCTTTGACCCTCCCCTTGACACTTTTTTTCTATAAGAAATGCAGATATTACCACCAGATTCCTACTCTGAGCTAACAACTCCACAACCCATACACTAGAATTGGTTACATCGTTACTAACAACAAGTTCAGTCTCGTCCAACGGGTCGAATCTCTTCATCTGACTACGACCCCATTGACCCCCATAGTCCATTACTGGGTTGGGTAGGTTGGTTGCTAAATGACCATGAATTCTCTATTCCTTCTACTCAACCTGACTTTTGAACCCATATAAGTATATTAAGGAATGCAGACACGACTTTCCACTGGGTGTGCGTGGTTTATAAAGCTGTAATTACATATTTATTTATCATACAGCATGGTTGAAAACATAGAGATGGGGAAAATCATTAAAACACACTAAATTTAGTCTACTAAGACAATCTGCTCCTGCTTTGGTAAATAAAATCAGTTAAAACTTAAAACTGAATTCCAAACTATATCTAAACTAAAATTTGAATCTGCACTAAGGTTCTATGCAAAAAGAGAATAAACCAGAATCCCTACTAATCAGCAAGGTGAGACGAAAAAGGGTCTAAAGCTAGGACCCCGTTTATGATTTACCTCTAAGACCAATAGGTCTAGAACCCACAATTGATGGCACTAATTTACTAATTTAATCAAAATGAAGTTTCTACCAAATATATATACACGGTATATATAGTTATATTTGTGCTCATTTCTGCTGCGTCCATATTATATGTAATATAGCTTATAAAACACACTCAGCAACCTCTTTTTTTAAAAAAGAAAGGAGTGGAAAGAATGAATATCGTTAATTTTCAGAAGTTTCATATTGGTTTGCAAAAGAAAAGTTGGCATAGGAACCAGCGGTATAATTCCTTTCACAACAGCAATGTGGGTTGAGTGTATTTTCCTAACGATCCAACATTGTTTTTGAGGATAAATTCCACGTTATTTATCAATGTGTAAATGTACAGGGAATGAATGCATGTCAGGCAGCTATAGGTATTAAAATATATTGCTTTGTGCTCTCTCAAAGCATTCAGCCATACAATGCACCGATCTATTCAATTAGTTATCTAACATAAAAATGTTTTATTAGGTTTTCCTGGCAATCAAAGCGCAAAAGAACAAGTGAAGTAATTACAGATTGAATCTAAAAGGTACAGTGCTTTGAAAAGGTATTTGTCCCCTTCCGGATTTCTTCTATTTTTGGATATTGCTCACACCCAAAAGTTTTAACTAATTTTAATATATATATATATATATATATATAAATATATGTACTGTAATTAATAATGAATATGTAACGTACCCCTACATTATACATATGACAAAATATAATGGTACAAATGTTAAAAAGAGGACATTTTCCCTATTATTTCCCCATATACTGTAAATTCTAAACATAATGATAAAAAGTTGCAGCCCACAAACCCTCATCTGTCCATTTCTTTTTTTATTTATTTTTTATTTTTTAACTATTTGTTTATGTATTATTTTTTTATTTAGTGGCGAGGTTTGACCGTTGTGGTAGAGGGGTACAATTCATACGGCACAACCTCTGATCTCGTGCATGGTAAGTGTTATTAGACTATGTGTTCCAAATAAATTTTTTTTATTACTTTTACTTTATTTTATTTATTTATTTATTTGTATTTATTTAAGAATTTTATACAACTACAAAATTTGACTCACACATAATAAATATACACATAAATATTTCACTGTAATAAAAATTACACATATAAACATTAGTTACACGTTACTTTTACTTTAACCCCTAAAATAATATAAAGCACTGGTGCTGATGTGATGGCACGTGCTTTGAGGGCACTGTGTTACACGCAGCTTGAAGACAGATCTCCCATACAGAGATAATCCTCCACATCTAGCATTTCAGCTCCCTCTTAAAAAGGTACAATCATGCAAACCGTACCCCCCACATGCATGTGAACTACATCCGACTGACAATTCAAAGCAATCATTTCTAGTTCCTCTGATTCCTTAAGAATGTTTTCTGCTGATTGTTTAAACCTGAAGCAGCAGAGACCTCATGTGCCCACATTAAAATACTACATGTGCTTCAACGGCTTTAGGACATCACCTTTCGCTTCTTATACAGATAACAATGGCATTTGTGCAAAGCTTTCTTCTAAATTAGTCGTGTATTACGGTATATACAAGGTTTTACAGTAACCTGATTGCTATAACCCAGTGCCTGCCCAGCAGGGGCTTGTATGACAAAAGTTTTCTGCAAATGTGAATTGTCCCCTATATAATGTTCGCCTGCTGCTAAGATGCAAAAAAGCAAAACCATACCTACCTCTAGCAGTAGCATGTATCATATGGATGAGAAGTTTTTCCTGAGGGAGAGGACGTCATAGGAAGATGTTACGCTCTCCCCATAAAACGTCTTGGTATGCTGAAAGGGACATGCCAAGACATTTAGGACAATGGGAAAAGCTCTTTTCTATTTCAGCATGACTGTGCCCCAGCACACAAAGCAAGGTCCATAAAGACACGGTTGGATGAGTTTGGTGTGGAAGAACTTTACTGGCTGCACAGAGCCCTGACCTCAACCTCATCGAACACCTTTGGGTTGAACTTGAACTGAGATTGCGAGGCAGGTCTTCTCATCCAACATCACTGCCTGACCTCACAAACGCTCTACTGGATGAATGGGAATGTAGATGGCCCTCCTGGAAGAGTGGAAGCTATTATAATAGCAAAGGGGGGATCCTACTACATCTTAATGTCCATGTATTTAGAAGGGGATGTTATAAAAGACCCTTTGGGTGTAAAGGTCAGGTGCCTCGGTGGGAGAGGGAGAGGGAAAAATAATGGTCAAAAAAGTCAGGCAGATATGTAAGAGAAAACATATTGCTCGCCTGCACGTGGAGGTGGCTCTGTCATTAAAAATAAACAGCATTATGTAGTATGGAGAACTAAGTATTGTTATTTTATTTATATGGCGCCAACAATTTAGGCAGCACCTCTGAAAATACATATATTCAAGGAGAATTACAAACTGACACATTAGCACAGCTTGCAACTATTTAACTTCGAGGCAAATTTACTTACAATCTAATAGAAAATGATATCTCAACCAGGACACATCTTGTGTAGAAACTCATATTCTAGTTCAATGCAGTGGGAATTATTCATTGAAGTGTATTTTATGATCTTGGATTCATTACTCATACATTAGGATTAGAAGTGACATTTTATTTTAGCGATGTTTTAGAGGATTGTTATGGATGGAAACCAGATTATAAAGGGCTGAGTAGAACATTAGAGGAAAGTCCTCTTATCTTGAGGATGAGCCCCAAGTACTTTGACTCCAATAATGCAGGTGCTCCGGTACAGACAGATTATCTATATTAGTTACTGAGTAGCGGGCAGCAAAGCACTTGCCGGGGGTGCCGGATCCCTGTATAGATAATGCCACAGATACATGGGGTCAGGTATGCAGAACAGGTAGTCAGCTAATGCAGAGTTCGGTAGACTAAACAGGTAGTCAGACATGGCCAAGGTCGGTATACAGAGCAGGTAGCGAGGAGAGCCAGGTATGGTACATAACCTTCACAGACACTCAAGCAGCTCTGAGGGGACCGCGCAGAAGACGGCTGTCGGGATCTCGCACAGCCTGACTGCCGGTAGCGGGTTTCCAGTTCAACCACTTCTTCTCCTGCCTCTTCTTGTTATAGCAGTGTACCAGCACATACATACTACCACTCAAACATTTGGGGTCACTTAGAAATGTCTCTTTTTGAAAGAAAATGTGTCCATTAAAATAACATTAAATGGATTAGAAACACAGCAAAGACGTTAATGACTATTGTAGCTGGAAACGGCTGATTTTTAATGGATAAATGAACACACTTGCCATTGGAACACAGGAGTGATTGAAGTGACTGTCACGCCTGTGCCCTCTGTATACTTATGAAAATATCCCAAGTTTAATTGCCTAATTGATCATTAGGAATCCCTTTTGCAATTGTGCTACAGCTAGAAATGTTTGCCCTGAAAACAGCTAAGTGACGCCAAACCTTTGAACAGTAATGTGTATCTTCTGTCTTATGCATTAAAGTAGAAGTAGAATAGTAGGATCATTTGGTTAGTAAGATTAAAAGATATTGTGCCCTATGTTACACTTTTAGAGCGACACGAAGAAGCCCAAGAATCTGGACACCTGACCATCCAAAACTATGGGCATTAATAGTCAGGAAGGCTTTTCACAAGATTTTGGAGTAGATCTGTGGGTAAATGCACTTGTGAGTTCAGACACTGATGTTGGACGAGAAGACCTGGCTTGTAAGCGACTTCCAATTCATCCCAAAGGTGTTCAATGAGTCTAAGGTCAGGGGCTCTGTCCAGACCACTTGAGTTCCTCCACAATAAACGTGGGCAAACCATGTCTTTACGGACCTTGCTTTGCGCCCAGGGACGCAGTCGTGCTGGAACTGGAAAGGGCCTTCCCCAAACTTTTCTCAAAGTTCAAAGTGTACAATTATTTAAAAGCATCTTTTATGCCGTAGCATTAACATAACCCTTCCCTGGAACTAATGCTGATGCTGCTTCCAGAGGCATTTTGGAGCTCTGTAGTGACACAACGGTTTGTGGGGTCTGCCGCTTCATGCCGTTTACTCCGGAACGCTTCCACTTTAGAATAATAGCAATTACACTGGAACAGGGCAGAAATATATATATTGGGAAGCTCTTGCTGTTGGACGGTGAACTTCCCTGTGCCTGGTTTTATGCTGATTACTTTGGACACGCTTTCGTACATTTCATCTGTTGTAAGTGCAATACTTTACCTTGTCCACTGAACCGAGAGATACTGTGCCATTGCTGCTGTTTTATATATTTTAGCTATGAAGAATTAAATAATCTTTTTTTGATGAGCTCATGTCCTTGGAAATGTGAGTGCATTACTTACCTGCAATACTGCTAATCCCCTATTTGCATACAGAGTTACACTATTTTTGGTCAAATATCTTTTTCCCCTATGTGGATGTGCGACCCATCTGGAAGAGTTGCAGAAATCCCACGGACTGACTATGACCGTGCTACATTTAAAGTCACAGCTCTTCAGTACTTACTGCCATTGTTAGTCTATGCAGATGCCCGTCTATGTGCTTGATTTTATACACCCCAATCATTAGGAGGGGTACCCAAAAATAAATAATTAGGTCAGTAAACAGGTCTCCACTCACACAATTATTTGCACAGGTATATTTTAATTCATCCTGTGTATACTGACAGCGCTCTAAGATCTTTATGAAACATTTAGAAAGCACGAACGTTAAATATTACACATACTTAGCATCACAACTTCACATTGAAACACCTTTTATGAACTAAATACAGTGAATGGAATGGTATAAAACGGTTACACCATAACCCCTTGTAAACAAGACCTAAACGAGCAGTGCTAACGGGGAGAATCGATGCCGATCACCATACGAATGAGGAATGAAGTTTCATATAATCCTTTGTGCCAAGTGGTCGAACAGCCGAGCTCTGCAATGCCAACCGAATGCTCAGACACTGCAGGCCTTAAATAAATCTCTTCATAAATAAACTCTTATTTGCTCAGTGGACATTTAAATACATCATTGATTAAAAGCAACAATATATTTATATATATTTGTTTTTAAAAGAAACAAGGTCTCAAAGGACAACTACGAGGGAAATCAACTCAGTAAGGGGGAATGAGAAGCAAGCACAGGGTTAATTGCGTCACTGTACTTCAAACTCATTTCTGATTGGATGATACACCTAGGGGTTTCTTTTACTTAAAATCGAGCAGGTTGCAGTCAATCTTGTAGTATACATAGGGGTAGTATTCTTGCTGGCTGAGGTTTAACCCCGGAATATCCATTGGTGCCTGGAAAGAGAAAAATGTTTACAGCACAAACAGTAAGAGCTATACTAAAAAATATACAGCTCAGCAGATGAACCATTATATGTAATACAAGAACCTTAGAATGCTGGTGGTTCTAGCACAGATATACCAGACTCTATAGACAGATAATATACATTATTGTAGTCTATATGTCCCCCCCATGTAGAATGACCAAAACCCTTCTGCCACACTGTGTACATTCTTGCCTATTCTGGTATTAATCTTACTAAAGTAAAAAAAATATTTAACAGAGGGGTCCCCTTCTTTCGATTCCAACAAGGAGAAACCAAAACTTTTTTCAAATATCAGCGGCCTTTTAAAGGATACCTAATAAATACCTAAAAATAAGCTTCGAGTTGCTGAATAAGACATCCCCTTTTCTTGATTTACGGCCAACTAATTCTTGTCGGAGATGAAACACGGCCGGGATATGATTTTGAAACTGTGCATTGTGCGGGGAGCTTTTACTCACATCAATGATGGACGCGGCACTGCTGTCCAGGTGCTTGTACAGATCGTACAGAACCTCCCTCAGTTTCTTCATGGTTTTCTTACTGGGCTGAAGCAGCATTGCTTGAAAGTTTACTGGCAAGCCATACCTAACAATACAGCAGATATATCACATGCCAAAAAAGAAACTATAATGTGAGATTTTGTGAAGCTAAAGAGTTTACAATAGGTATCAGTCATCAGCACTACACATCGCAATTATATACCGTATTTATCGGCGTATAACACGCACTTTTGATAACTAAAATAAGAAGAGAAACCCTACCTGCGTGTTATACGCCGATTAAAAATTTGCAGCCACGTCTCCCTCGCTTCCGGTCCGGGCGGGGGTGCGTGTTATACCCCGGTACGTGGTATGCGCCGATAAATACGGTAAGTCAATTCAAAAGTATCCATAAGTATTCCATTCCTTCTTCCGGATCTCATCTGACCAGACGCCTTCTTTTGAATTTATCTAAATTAATTTTATTATCTCAAATGATCTCCAGAGCCCCAGGGAGCATACTAATCACATATAAAAGTACTTATACATACACGTTGTTTAAAGTTCTACAGAGTCGTCAAGCAACACCATAGAAATCTAAAGGGACCTCTCGGGTATCATATACATTAAAGGGCAGAAAGTATCCCTTTTAGTAGAAAGAAAAGAAAAAAAAATACTAGTTAAACTTGGCAAGGACCCTCAATAAATTCACTGTATGATGGAACTTGAAGTGCAAACGGAAACATGCACAGAGCAGACAGCCAGTTAGTAAATACTGGTTATTTCATCAAGAAAAATAAATCACTTTCAGTATAGATTGTTTATATATATATACCTTAAAACAGACTCCACAAAGACCCGCAGAGCTTTCACGTGGATCCAAGCAATGAACGCTTCACTGAAATTTACTTTGAGCCATCGAACCAGAGGTCCCTGAGGACAACAGAACAATTGGAACATTTTGCTGCAATACTGATGTTTACAGACGGAAGGCAGCTCACAGCGTCTTTTATTACACGTTCAGTACGACTACATACAGTCAGGCCTTTTGAATGAGCGCAATAGAGCTCAATGGAATTACGAAAGCCTGGAAATTGTGTTCGCCCAAAGTGAAATTTGTCCCCGCTTTCCGCATTTAACATTGCTAGTAACAGCGAACCCAATGGGCACACAATGTGTAATCAGAAATGTGTGCTTGTTGTACTACCGACTGACAGTAAAGTTCGTTAACTATATTAACAAATATCAAATTACCAAAAATACCAAAAATTGCCAATACAGGTTCTTACAAATTGTTTTTTCTTGTCGGTGGAAAGCCTGTTCATTTCTTCCTTATCAGCTTTCATTTCCTCTTCATTATACTGGAAATCACGAACAACAAACCTACAGTGAAGAGGAAGGCATGTTAGTTTGTTAGTATGTTGAAAACACGCGATAGCCGCTTACTGTACACTTATCCATCCAGCGGATTTCCAATTATCTTACTTATTCTCTCTGGCTTTGTGTCGAAAGTCATCCACAGCTTTTCTGAACAAAGTCACGTTGCAGAGATAACTATCCTGGTCCTCAGACAGAACACTATTCAAAGAAAAAAAGAAATGAATAACTAAAAATTCTGTAATTTCTGTATAAGAATGTTAGAATTTAAAAATAGATAGTGTTAACAATAATAATTTAGTTAATATTAAAGAGGAAAGTTACATAGAAAACAAAAAAATAAATAATAGCTTCAGGTATGGATATGACATAGGTATGGGGGACCGCTTGTCAAGAGTTAAGAAAATTTTTTCAAAGGAAAAAATAAAACCAAAAACACAGTTTGGTACCCAGTCAATAATTTTATTTTTTAAGTAAGAAAGTAGAATTGTGCTTATTTGCACTTTACTGCAATTATTTTTTGACTGGGACTTATTAAATCAAATCTTAAATTAATTGGCCCAAGGATAAAGCTCATTAAGTTAAAAGATTTTACCATAAGACAGAAAGAGCGTCTTCAACGATGGTTGTAAACACTCAGACAAAGCTATTAAAGTAACAAACGTAAAGACTTCCTGAAATTAAACTAACACACAATAGCAGCCATGTAATATTTTGTTTAGAAGGAAACCTTTTTATAAGTTACTTGCATCTTAAAACGCATCAACAAAGATGCTTAATGTAAAGAAAGCATATATATACTTTGGGACGTAAGGCACCAAAAACCCCATGGGACTACAGGGGTTAATAATTTCTGAAGTAACTTACATGCTAGAACGTGGAACCACCATCTCGGCCAGTGTTTCGTATTGTTTAACCCAGTCATTGTAGCTTTGCCTATAGATAAAAACAATAAAGGACAAATGTATTTATGTGGATACTATAACTATTAATACATTCAACTTTGGTCTGTCTGAAAGAATATTACCTATTTAGTTGCCTATAAAACAGAACCACTTACTTTGGTACAACCACCAGAAGTGTAATCAAGTATTCGGAATCTAGTACGAAGTCTTCTTTCTTCACAATTTCAGCTAAACTTCTTGTTATTAGACTTCCTCTGCAGGGAAAGAAAACATCAGAATGAATGAATGGAAGGAAGGTTAATAATAACCGCCATAAAATGTGACTTATAAAAGCAAACAAGTATTTTCTCATTGTAGGGATGGAAAAACAGGCCAATAGAACAACCCTACAGATTTATTTATTCTTTCAATACGTTAGCTCGCTAAACGGCAACACAAAGATCTGGAGTCGTATAAGCTTTATCTTATTCTATGAATATTCACTAAAATGTATCATCTAGGACTCCATCTATAATATCAAGCAGCCACGCATATCTACTTTAGGGTATTGGAAAGGGTTAACAAGATGCCTTTGGACCAGCGTGAGTCACTTCCTCAAACAAATCACATGTGAATGAATGAAACAACCCATGAACAAGGTCAGATTTCAGGAGAAGTATATTCTACATCTCACAGCCGCCAGTCCACTGGTCTTTAGCACGCGGCTCATCAACCATCTTTAATGCGCGCTCTGGGGACTTATTCTGCCAATTACACGAATCCTACAAATTCTACCAGAGCATAAAAACACAAAACACTAAGCGCTGAGCAGCCCAGCTCTATCACACGTGATGATGACTAAGGCATTCTGGCTACCATTACGCCAAAAGGAAACAATGAAGCCATGGTTGGAAAAAAAAATATATAGAAGAAAGAAGGAAGGAAAGAAAGAAGTTTTGTACACACAATTTCAACTAACAAACATGAGAGGGGGGTGTTGTGAGAAGAAAAGCTCACTAAAATACTGTGATAAAATGTCCTTACCTGTTAGGTCTTTCAACAGCACACATGCAAACGATAAATAATAATAAGAAAAGAAAAGAGCATTTGGAACGTACGTAAAAAAAGAGAAATACAATTTTCCCCTTTATCGTGGTAGATAGGAGAACATTGCGTCAATAACCAATTAGTGGACAGTGCGGGATGTAAAAATAATGTTTTGTTATCCTGTACATTAAAAAGATCCTTGAATACTTTACTAACCACAAGAAAAAAGTGAAAATAGTGGGATAAATGTCAATAAAACGAATCCTTACGCGTTTTTCCTTTCCAGGTTCTGGAGATTTCCTTTGAGATTATTGTACGCGGAGGCTCTTGCTTTTAGATCGTTGTCAATCTGCGTAACGCCCTGCGAAGTAAGACGGAGATGGTAAGATTCAGCGCATCATAACTTTTTGTACATTTATCTCGACAATAGAATACAAAAGTAGAGCTGAAACAACGAATCGATAAAATCGATAATAATCGATAACGGAAATCATCGATAACGATTTCCGTTATCGATTAATCGAGTGATCAATTCGTTGTTGGAGCACTCGGCTCCTTTTACTTACCTCCGCGAGCGTTCCCCGCTTCTGCTACACGCTCTGCAGTCTCCGCCTTCTTTTAGCTACGTGACGGATGTGACGCGTTCCGGAGGTAAGTATTCTTCATGTCTATGTGCACGGATCGCACAGAGCCACTCGCACAGAGCGAATCGCTCTGTGCGAATGGAGCCACTCGCACAGAGCGGTTCGCTCTGTGCGAGTGGCTCCACTCGCACAGAGCGGTTCGCTCTGTGCGAGTGGCTCCACTCGCACAGAGCGGTTCGCTCTGTGCGAGTGGCTCCATTCGCACAGAGCGGTTCGCTCTGTGCGAGTGGCTCCATTCGCACAGAGCGGTTCGCTCTGTGCGAGTGGCTCCATTCGCACAGAGCGGTTCGCTCTGTGCGAGTGGCTCCATTCGCACAGAGCGGTTCGCTCTGTGCGAGTGGCTCCATTCGCACAGAGCGGTTCGCTCTGTGCGAGTGGCTCCATTCGCACAGAGCGGTTCGTGAGTGTGGGTGCAGGGCAGAGTGGGGGTGGGGGTGCAGGGCAGAGTGGGGGTGGGGGGTGCAGGGCAGGAGACTGGGTGCAGGGCAGAGTGGGGGTGGGGATGCAGGGTGTGAGTGTGGGTGCAGAGCAGAGTGGGAGACTGGGTGCAGGGCAGAGTGGGGGTGGGGATGCAGGGCAGGGTGTGAGTGTGGGTGCAGGGCAGAGTGGGTGCAGGGCAGAGTGTGAGTGTGGGGGCAGGGCAGAATGTGGGGGCAGGGCTGGGTGCAGGGCAGAGTTAGAGACTGGGTGCAGGGGCACAGTGCAAAGTGCTGGGTGCAAAGTGCCAGTGCTGGGTGCAAAGTGCCAGGGCTGGGTGCAAAGTGCTGGTGCAAAGTGCTGAATGCTGGGTGCAAAGTGCTGGATGCAAAGTGCCAGGGCTGGGGCAAAGTGCTGGGTGCAAAGTGCTGGGTGCAAAGTGCCAGGGCTGGGTGCAAAGTGCTGGGTGCAAAGTGCTGGGGCAAAGTTTCTTGAACAGTAATAGTCCACCTCTTTTCAGAATGTTTGGGGTTATTTTGTTTCATAAATATTGTGTTTGGGTTCTTGTACTTTGAAAATATTGTTTTTTATTACATCATAACAAAATAAGAATGTTAATGTAAATTTTAAGTTGTTTTTTAACATCCAGTTCATTAAATTCTTTTAAATAAACGAAAAATTTGCATATTGTTTTTTTTTATCCGATTAATCGATTAATCGAAAAAATAATCGGCCGATTAATCGATTATTAAAATAATCGTTAGTTGCAGCCCTATACAAAAGTCTTTCAAACAAAGAAAAAAAAAAAGTTTCCGCCCCCTTTGAAAAGCGGTCTCATCAAAACCAGAAGATCATTTCGTGGTTACTAATCCAATTTATATATAATTGATTCAGAGCTCCGAAGCACCATCGCAATGCGAGGGGAAGGAAAGCCCCTATTTTAGTGTTATTTTAACACATTCTTGGAACAGCCCTCCAGGGAACCGCACTTTAAAGGCTACTTTACTCGAGTGCCACTTGACCCATTTGCCCGCATTATAGTACAGGCACGAGAATCTGTAAGCGCCTAACAGAAATGAGGCACAATTACAGTGGTTTTCATCACCTGGGGTCCGAGCATAACGGCATAATTTGAATGATCTGTGAAATATCTTACTTTTGCTATTATTTCGGAAATATTCTTCAAGGACTGTTTAATTGGATACTTTGCCATATCCCACTGGAACCGTGTGATGTATGTGACCAGATCCACTGAAACAGAACGAAACGTGGCGTGAGGACGGACAGAAGATGAGCGAAGTGCACAGCATTATCTATACATGCACAAACATACATGTTATATGCATTAAAGGGACAGTTGTCCACCGACATACGGTGCATACGGTGGCTGGAGTGTCGCAGATTAACACAAAACTTAAAGTGTTTTACGTCATTAACGATTCCAAAAGTCTGAGATGGACTTTATTCACATGTAATAAAAGAAAACAAAGGTTCTGATGCAGACTATGCATTAAACAAAGAATATACCACACCAACCAGCATGGGTTTCCCTGTGACAAAAATAGTTAAAGAGCTGAGTTCACAAGCCTAATAGATTAGGTCTAGAAACAGCCCAGCCACAGGACACCTCTACAAAACTCAAACCATTTAAAACATGGAACAACCTGCAAATCTGAAGCTTGGACAGTCATGCCCACATCTCCTCAGGGATAAGTGAAGGAAACTGCTTAACGATCCTGTCTCAAGCATAAAAGTCCTGGTACAACCATATAGATCAATAGAATAGGACCCCATATAGTCAGAAGCCAGATCTAGAAATCTAGGAGCGACTCGGCCGCTGGGATTTATCATGTCCTGCCCTAGCAGAAGGGTTTCAGGAATGCTTCATGTTGATGGCATTAGGAAAAGGGAACAGTCATGCCAAACGTTTAACTATTTATTTGAAAACAACAGTAACAGACATAGAAACCATCTTCTCAGACACACACTTGGAAATGTTTGTAAATGAGTAAGACGTTCGGACCCGTATCAACTTGAATTGTCATTTTTATTGCCAGGCTGACAGACGTGGGGACTCGGCACCCTGTGGGTGACTGCCATATGCGTTTCGCATCCAACACCCGCGCTTAGTCATAGGCCAATGTTACAGGTCTGAACCTCGTTTACCATACATGTTACTGGGGGAAGGAGTGCCACACTGACATATATACCATATACCGTATTTCCCCATGTATAAGACGCACCTTTTTTAGAAAAAATTGGGGTCTAAAAATTGGGTGCGTCTTATACAGTGGTGGTAGTTTAAAAAAAAAAAAAATCTTACTGCTGCTTACCTTCATCGGCCGCAGCTGCACAGGAACCCGGTGGAGTCACGTGAATGCACATCGCATCCACATGACTCCGCTCAGTTCCTGTTCCTGCGCAGCCGCGTCGAGCAAGGCAGAGGGGAAACATGGGCCCCCACGGAAGTCGGCGAGCGGCAGCAGAAGATCGGCAGTTCAGGTAAGGTTGGGGAGTAAATTGTATGTATGTATGTATGTATGTATGTATGTATGCATGCATGCATGCATGCTAGCATGGATCCGTGTGTAGGAGGCACAGGGAGGCTGAAAGTGAGGTGCATGGACTGGCTGCCTGGGCATGATAGGAGTGTGATTGCTAACAGTTGCTAGCAGCCAACATCAATCACACTCATATCATGCCCAGGCAGCCAGTACAATAACTACAAAAACCAAAAACAGGGGTGCTTCTTATACAAGGGAGCGTCCTATACTTGGGGAAATACGGTATACCATGCAAGAACATATATATAATAGTACAAGGGCTTTAAATATTTGTATCTTACCTCCACTGGCCAATAGGTTTTCCTGCACTTTATCTCTGCTATCCTCCAAGACATCAGCCATATATTGCGCAACCTTCTTCACCGTTCTAGGGAAAAGGAGAAACAGTTATTATAATAAAAGTAAAATAAAGACCAAATTAAGATTTATGAGCTGTATACTTAGAAAATGCTTAGGTACCTTTAAGAGGGGGAAAAATTGTTATGCTTAAATGTATAAACTGAATGAGGACAAATTATAAAAAAAGTGACTTCCAGGTCAAAGTTGAAGACATCTTTACTTGTATAAATCCTAAAACCTATAGAAACGCCTGTAGTAATTTACTACAAATTAATGGCCGATCACAACATGACAAATTATTATTAAACACCGTTTTGGCCGTTTGCATAAAGAAAAGCAAATAAAGCTGAACAACGTAACAGTGACTATTAGTATCAGATAGAAACAGAACCCTTCTAGTAAACACTTCTAGAGACTTACATCCTCAAACATGTATAGAGAACAGCTCCGGCAACAAAGCATTCCATGCGGAACAATCCAGCCAGTGGAACGTTCCTACTGATTCATCCATGTCTTTATGAATACAGTCAACTGAAGCTTGTGCCGACGGGCCGGCACCTCGCTAAGCTAACCATGGAAGAAGTCGGGTACGAGAAGCTATCAGGACATGTTCCAGCATCATCAAGTAGCTCAGATTGCTCAGATTTCAACATTAGCTTGCTATAGAAGCGTGTGCAAGTCTTATCTTTACATTAGAAATAACAGCCCATTTAGAAATGTCTTAACACAATTTGTTGCAGAATAAACAGGACCACGAGGTATGGTCAACATAAGTTTAAAGGAGATCTGTAAACAGCACTGAGCTCACTATCAGTATTCAACAATTACTGACATTCTCGGGTTAAGAAACTGTAAAAGGTCAGGAAACACGGTATATATTGTGTTAATAAAACCGCCACCAGCTTCCGGTTACTGTAGAAAGAGAAATACATTATTTTGCTTATTTAATGTATGGAAATGTATTATTGTGTTACATTGCAGAAAGGACAGACTGTTTTCTAGGTTGTATAGTTTGTGAATACCTAATCGTTTTATTACCACGCAGGGTACACGTTCTAGGCCTCCGGCAAATTCCTGGCACGTTTCACAGCTACGTGTTCAGTATCTTAAGTGAACATGTGATAAAATCCGCATGGTAAGTTACGCTCCTAAGCAGATTTATCTCATGTAAACAACTGAAAAAATATATCACTTTTCATAAACACATTTATTTAGAACTAGTTCTTGTTACTATATTACCGTATTATTAGCCTTTAGAGATTACTATATTGGGGGAATGTAAGCATGTATGGAAAATAAAGTTTGAGGCAAACAAAACAAAACAAAAAACACTAAAATAATAATAAAAAATACTAGATGGGCCAAATAACGCACACAGCATGCATTTACCAAAACATATTAGACATCGGTGTTGAGTATTCACCACTAGCCTGCTTTGTTATGACTATACTAGGATACCACCTGTCGCTAACCAGGTCATCCTCTTCCGTATGAACACTACTGCCAAGCAAGCATTTTTGGAGACAAGATACTCTGGACATTGATAGAACCCCTTCAAAGTAGCTTCCATTCCCTCACTGATACTTAATATTAGGCTTTCCTTCCACAAGTGGCTGTTACAATGAGTTTCTGGGAGGTATAGCCGTTTGCTCTTTTCCCCACCTTGCTGGGGCAATATCTGGCAATGGGTGCAGTTCCCCTTTACTGGGTATGTCTATCAGAGGGCCAAGGTGACGTGCATACCTTTTAAAATGAATGTACAGGTCCTGGTATTTCCTATTTAAACCATATCCGACGTTCTAGCAGATAACTCTCTGGAACAAACGGGCTTCTCTATGTAAAGATTGCATGCCACTCAATAAAAGGGTCTTTAATGGGGGACACTTACCCCTCTACAAACGCATCCAGTTTCGCTAGCTCATCGGAGAGGCCAACCAGCACATCCAGCGTGCCAACCTACAGACATTACAAAGCGACACGTTACACACATTGTTACATACCATGTAATTTTAAAACATAGCATCACGTCAGTCTCTTCCCCGGGACAGCTTGCGCAGCTGTGTTTGTTTCCAGCTTTCCCTCTGATCCCCTCCTGCAATCCTTAATATCTGCCCCTCAGTGCATCGATCTGCTGCTACTGTTCAAATGCACGTTGGTATTTGTACAATTTAGCTTATAGGTAGTCAATAAGACCCCGCAGGATCTATGGAGACTATATAAACAGTAACTGTTTCAGTGCCGGGCAGCAGCATGTCTCTGTGGAGTATTATGTCCCCGTCCTGAAGCTCGGCATATAAAACTAGAACGAGTGGACCGCGTTGGACGTCTGTGTGTTGTGTAGCGTCAGACTGTGTACAGACACACTCACCTTTAAGTCAGGTATGTTGAACTTGGAATTGGTGGACAGGTTGTTATTCTTTGTGGTGGCTGCCATTAGTTTTTCCCATGTTTGTTGGCAAGTTTTCTCCCCGGGGGCAGAAATCAACCAGAATTCAGTCATGATTACAAATATCGCGTGTTAGTTGCAGATTTGTTTTCTATAAAAAAAAGAAAAAAAAAAGATAAAATAAAATTAGTCTCGCTGATTCGGTTTATATCATTTATGTGGTTTGTACTATTAACAGCCAAGAGTAAAAACCGTCTCCAACAGCTTCTCTTACAAACGCTTGGATTTTGATCAATCGGAGAACACGGCGACACCAGCCAGAGACCATTGTGTGAACTTTAATGATTAATGCCAAACGCTTGCTGTGCTAAACCATAGTAATGTGACACTTCTGCTAATTAACAAAAGGGGTCATTAAATATGCGTTTAAATCCCGCGCTACGGCATACACGGTTAGGCAACCTGCATCTCCCCGGCTGGGTTTAAAGGGGGGCTCGAGCCGGCGCACAGACACAGGCGAGGCGGATGAATGATCCACAATCCGATATCAGCGAATACCCCCCCCATCGTTACGGTATTTAATGCTCAAAGGGAAGCATCTTCTGTGGGATTTCCTCTTTAAGGACAGCGTGATGGTTACAGGTGACGTACTTTAGCCTGTTTGCCTGGAATAACACATCAGAGATAAGACATGTGGAGATATAAAGCTGCTCTTGCATCACACTGGAGGTGCGGATTTTCTCCCCAACGCATTCTCCGCAGGCACCAGAACCATCACTCTTTACTAATTTGCCTTCCAATAATACTCTGTAGGTCAGCAGCAGCCCTGGACCCGCAAACACTGCAGGCAGGGATCCGTTGAGCTCCTCGCGCGCATGCAAGAAATTCCCAACTATTTAGGTGACTTTTTCATGTTTTTGCAGCACATGCAATAAAGTACGCACAGAGCATGTTACTCTTCATTCTTCACGGGGCCATCAGTAAACGGTTCCTTTAAGGTCAGTGCCATTGTGCAAACGTTTCCCCTTCATACAGGTAAGGTGCGAGAAAAAGTATAACGTCTCAAAACAAAGCAAGCACTCGGCGCATACCTAGCAAATTGTTGCTTTGTTTTGTGTATTTATTGGTCATCATTATTCTAGCAGCAACCCCGGAATCTGAATGTGTATGCCTTTTATCCTTTTTAGGTTGTGGCTCCCCTCTCTGCATATCGTATTTGCTCGATTATAAGATGTTTTTTTTTCCCCCAGAGCAAATAGAGAAAAATAACCTTCATCTTTTATGCGAAGTCATTTTATAATCTGACCTCAAATAGAGGTCTGACTACAAGACTAAGATTCAGATCCCCCACAGCGCTACAGGGAACCTGGATCCTCCTCTCTGGCAGCCGATGGATGTCTGCGTGCAACCTCTGATGCTACCCGGAACTACCACCGGGGCTTCTATGACGGAGCGCCTGCGTGACGTGACCTTCGGTTGCTCAGTCATAGAAGCCCCGGGGGAAGTGCCAGGCAGCAGCAGAGGTTGTCTACACACATTGCGCAGGCGTTCACCGGCTGCCCCCACTAGACACCAGGGAGTCTGAAGCACGGGGGACACGTCTGGGGATGCATTGGTAAGTGGTCCGAGTGGCATATCTGGGGCAGATGTGCAAATAAAAAGAAATAAAAACAGTGCATTTTTCTCAATCGTAGATTTTATTAAATATGAAAAATATATATATAATTTAAGAAAGGGTGTCAAAGGAAGTTGTAGGCAACTGAGCCAGGATAAAAAAATTAGTTAACCAAACAATTAACATAGTACCAATCAGGAATGTGTTAAAAATCAGATGACCTTGAAGAATGGGCAATCACAGCTAGGGATTAAAATTTAACTGATGGTCTTGCCTATAAATGTCTTCTTTATGCAAACATACAAGAAAAACGAGTATAGCCTAATGTCCATAACACCCATACTATAGAAAAATGCACATTAAAATACTCTGAGTAACCCGGAGCCTCTCAGAGTGCTTCAATATGCATGGAGCCCTGCTTGCTGATCACAGTGTAATCAGCACAAGCAGATCTGGAGGAGGAGATGTAGAAAAATAGCTTTTCCACCTTTAAAAAAAAATGAAGGGGAAAAAATTAAATATCAATAAACAATTGCTTGGAACCCCAGTGATGGACGCCACTTTAATTTAATTTATTTTATATATATATATATATATATATATATATATATATATATATATATATATATATATATATATATATATATATATATATAAAACTCACTACCCCAAACCCCTTAAGTCAACACTATTATAAAAAACAACATGCAATACAGGGTAATATGTAAAGCATGGATGTGGCCCTCTGGAACAAACAATATGTATGCGGGGTATAACTAATCAGGAGATGTTGAGGAACATAAACTGGGTCATTGTTCAACCGTGATACTTACTGTATAGAAGAAAATTTAAGATTTCACCTTCAAACACTTATCAGATGAGTTGGGGGTACAGAAAAATCACATTAATGACTTCATCTACAAGCTGACGCGATAGAACCATTAACAGCACAAGCTTCATTTTAGCGGCTGGATGCGCCCGGACCACATGCTATGTGAGCATAAACGCGTAGCGTACGGCTGCGCATATCCAGCCGTCCAACAAACAGGTACCCTTACATCTTTCTATCATGGGATGTGAATAGGAAATTAGCACGAAATGTCGTGGCTATGCCCTTAAAGGATGTCAATGGCAAAAAAAATCACAATAAGTAAGAAAGAAAATATTAAAAGGGGAAATGTCACCTTTACAGCTGTCAACATAAGGAAATTAATCACAATATTTTGCCCTTCTAGTTTTTTAATTAGAGTAATGATTTTTGAGACTAAAGGATGGTGGAACACGTTAGGCATAAAAAGAATTAAGAGTGCTGAGAACAGGACATTATGATGATTGATATAGAGAAAGAGTACGTTCATACATCCTTTAGATTATAAGGTCCAATGGTCAGAGCCCTGCATGCATTCTCTATTTGCCTATTTGTTTTATTGACTGAATGGTGCTATATAAAGATTATGTTCTATAAACTACCGTATTTGCTCGATTATAAGACGACCCTGATTATAAGACGACCCCCCAAAATCTGAATATTAACTTAGGAAAAAAAGAAAAAGCCTGAATATAAGACGACCCTAAAGGAAAAAAGTTTTACCAGTAAATGATAATTCATGTAAACTATTTTTTTTAATAAAAGCTATGATTGAGAAAAATATTTTTTTTTTGTTTTTATTTCTTGTATTTTCCAACCTGTCCCCCAGTTACGCACATCTGCCCCCAGGCTTGCCACACCAATATGGCACTGTGGCCCATGATATGCCTTTTAACCCTCTATATGCCACTGTGCCCCATGGTATGCCTTTTGACCCCTATGTGCCACTCTGCCTCCAGAAATGCCTTATACCCCTATATCCCATTCTGGCATTTAGGGGGTTAAAATGCATATTATGGGGCAGAGTGGCATATAGGGAGGTATAAGGCATTCCAGGAGGCAGAGTGGCATTAAGGGAGTTAAAAGGCATTATATAGAGCACTCTGCCTCCAGAAATGCCTTATACCCCTATATGCCACTCTGGCATTTAGGGGGTTAAAAGGCATATTATGGGGCAGAGTGGCATATAGGGAGGTATAAGGCATTTCAGGAGGCAGAGTGCTCTATTAAATGCCCCCTTAACGCCACTCTGCCTCCTGAAATGCATTATACCTCCCTATATGCCACTCTGCCCCATAATATGCCTTTTAACCCCCTAAGTGCCAGAGTGGCATATAGGGGTGTAAGGCATTCCAGAAATGCCCTATACACACACACACACACACACACACACACATCCAATTTCCTGCTGTATTGCCGGGGCAGCGGGTTGACGTCTCATTCCGCGGCAGCCGGAAGGAGGTGGAGTTGGCAGCGGGGGTTTGTATGCGTCCGTCACAAATACCTTCCCCGGCTGTCAGAGATCAGGAACTCTTGAACTCTGATCTCTGACAGTCGGGGAAGGTATTTGCGACGGACGCATACAAACCCCCGCTGCCAACTCCACCTCCGGAAGCACCGGTAAGTGTGTGTGTGTGTGTGGGGGGGGGGCGACGACAGGAGGATCCAGGTCCCCTGCAGCGGTGCGGGGGATCTGGATCTTAGTCTCCTAATCAGACCTCTATTTGAGGTCTGATTAGAAGACGACCCCGATTATAAGACGAGGGGTATTTTTCAGAGCATTTGCTCTGAAAAAAACCTCGTCTTATAATCGAGCAAATACGGTATAAGGTTTGGGACATAAAACGCCATAGATGGCTTTTGGGTGGTTATCTTATTTCAATATGTTCCCCTTTAACTTAACAGACCAACTTCCTGTTAAAAAGTGCAGCAATGGCGGCCTAGCTAATAAGAATAAGGTATGATTACTAATGAAGAAGCCCATTGTCCTCTCTTGCATATGAGCGCTGGGAGAATAAAGCACTACAATGACTTACTGTTATATTAAACAGCTGGAATGTGGCTTTATCAACAGGGTCTCCTAAACAATAATTATACAGCCAGCTAAAAGACGACTACACGAGAAAAACGTTCCAAATAGGATTAAAATATCATGACCCAAGTGCGGCTTATTACACTTGTCATCGTGGAAAAATTAAATAAGGCTAGATCACAAACACGTAGATTAAAAGATGGTTCTTCATTCCAATGACCATGTGAAGCAAACTCTACCAACACTGCGGGATTGACAATATTATTTGTAGTTTTATGTTAAAGGATACACTTTTGAGCCACATTTACATTCAGATCAAAGGATTCACCCAGAAGAAAAATAAAAGGGGGGGGGAATCATCTTGAATTTATACTTGATTTCAGGTGAGCGTATGTAAAAGGGGAACAATAAGGGTTTTCAGAGGAAGAATACCTTGAGATTTCTCTCATTTTCAAGTATACAGATGAAATAAAAGTAAACAATAATAGACACAAACAAAATAAATAGGAATCAGTAAATAATGAAACCTGTAAAGTTTGGAACCACTTAGTGGCATTGGATGCAAATACCCTGCATATTAAGGTTATATAATGTGTTTAGAACATAAGGAGCTTGTAGAATTTGCATGCGATCCTTGCATTTCATTCCAGGCCATGCAGAATCTTGTAATACCTTTTTATTGGACTAAAAGTATTTAAAATAATAGACGAACTTTTCAAAAGCATTGACTTGATAAAGAGAGGACTCCCGAAAGCTTGTCTATTATTTTAAATACCGTTAGTCCAATAAAAAAAAGGTATTACGAGATTCTGCAACATTCTGTTTTTCTGCATTCTTATACACTGGACTAATACGGCTACCCCAAACTACAGTTCCAGGCCATGAAATCCTGTAACGACGGTGCAGGTAAAGGAAGGCTGGGAGATCTGATTTCTGCTATATCAGAAACTAATGAATGAATCCCACAACCAAAGCAATAAACCACACCAAATTTATAGATTACCATGGCAACGAGAAATAAAATCCCTCAATCTCCATTCATATTATGACATTTTGTCGGGTATCTTAAGCCTAATTTATGACAGCACAGCCTTTACGATGTCAAACGAGAACGGCATATTCTATCTATATAAACACGAAAAATGATTCCCATAGAATAACCCAGGTCCAAAGCCCAGTGTTCGGCCTAAACAAACGCGTTACAGAGATTAGCATTGGTACGTGACGGTATCCGCCAGCGCGCGTATACTCACAGGCAGAATGGACGGCCAGGGCCCGGTCTTGGCACAGTGTAGCAGCTCCGGTAGCAGTGTGTCTCCTTCCCACCACTCTCAGCCAAATCACTTGCTGATATGACCGGGTTCGGTGACAGAAGAAGGGTCGGCCGATTTAGAACACCTCCGCCATCCTCACACATACACACTCGGTCACGTGAACCTGTCAGCTGACAGCCGAGCACCCCCCCCCATGGGCCGGAATCGTAAGAGGAAGAGGCGGAGCATGTGGAAGAACGTCTGGAACGAGTTCGAAACACAAGAGACATAATACATGAGTATATACATTACCCTACATGAAAGTTATGTGAGAGTTGCGAGACATGAAGACTCCAGCAGCTGTTTTTTTTATCACGTAATTACTAATTATCATTGAACACTGATTACAGTACTTGAGCCATACACATGTAGCAACATTTCAAGTGACAGCTCTGTGTGGTGTTTAGAACTAGGCTATAGGCTATAGTCGCAATTGCTAAAGTTCCTTTTTTATTTTTGCGTAGAGCGTGCTTACGTCACGGTGGCTTGCGTCAGGGGGTGGTTATATAAGGCTGTCTGTCACATGTCATTGTTCTGCATTTTGACGTTACGCGTAGGATTTGCGGTGGTTTATAGGCCAGTGCCCGGGGTCCTGAGTCACAGGGGCTTCACCATGGGGTTCTTTTCTAGCCTTATGGGAATGTGTCGTGTTACCAGGACGCATGTATTTCACATATTGCTGACTTGCACATATAAAGTGCTCCACCTGCAGTAGGTGTGATGTATAACCTCACAGAGGGGTATCAGTTACTCAGTTATGTATCACACATATTGAAGGGCAGTGTGTATTAGAGCGTCCAGATGGCTGTTTTAACATCTCTGCGCTGCTCGTGTTTAGTTGTAGCTTTCTTCTTTCTCGTTTGCTGAACCCACACAAGTTATATATAGTTTTTTTCAGGACAAGAAGGACTTTCTTTAGATACAATTATTGTATCATATTATTTACTATAAAAAAAGTATAATACATTGTGAAAAATTTAGGAAAAAAATCTTTTACTCTATAAAAGCTAATGAAAAAACCTGCTTAATAGATTCTACTATTTGTCCTGAGTTTAGAAATACCCTATGTTTTTTTTTGTGTGCAAGTTATTGGGCAATAAGTACAAGTAGCGTTTTGCTATTTAAAACCATTTTTTCCAAATCTGTTAATTCCTCCCACATGTGCTATTTTGGGCATCTTTGAATTTGGCCAATGCGATTTACCCCATCAAACCATATATTTTTGAAGACTAGACCCGGCAGGGTATTTCAAATGCTGCTATTTAAACTCTTTCCATGCACTAATTCTACCACCAGCCTTTGTCAAAGTTAGCAGTAGTATTTTATGTGTATTTTTCCCACACATGTTATACTTTAGGTATGAATTTACAGCTCCTCGTATATGTCACCGTCACACAACAAACCCTTATGTGTTTCATCAACACAGTACAGTGATACCCCACATGCATGGGTTTGCCTGGTTGTTTGGGGCAAAAGGGCCAAATTTGGAGCATGTTGAACTTTGACTTTTGGTAATCCACTGCCCATGCCCTATTTAGTACATCTTTGAGACTGGCCAATTCATTTGTTTCAAGATAAAGTGCTAATTTTAGGACTTGCTCATAATTTTTTTTATATATATATATTTTTAATATATTTTATATTTTTTGCCTTCTTTTTTAAATTGGAAGGTTCCCCTGATGGTGACTTCAGTGGAAGTTATTTTTACATGTTATGATTTTTTTAATATATGTTTTTAAACTATTTTTATGTATTTTTTTCTTATTTTTTCCCATTTATTTTACTAATCACATTGTGATTAGAAAGCTGGACTTCATTGACTTGTATCAACTCCAGTACCTGTATTCAACCTGCAAGGGGAGCCAGAGTTCTCAGGAGGGTCCTCTTGGAAACTTTTTTACCGCCATCTTGCGAGTGGCAAAATCCCGCAGTGGTGGCTATGTCCTGGGGTGGGTGTTCGGTGTTACGGAATGCCTTGCTATCGAGGCATTTCAGTGAAACCATTGAAGCTCCTAAACGCTTTTAAAACCGGGCGTCTGGCGGACGTTGACGCCTCAGGGAGGGGCCAGACATGGCCGAGAGTGTTGCTGAATGCCTCGGCATTTAAAGCCATGACGGTCCTGGCACGTCAATTGTCACTAACTGGATGCTAGTGCATGACGTACCCAAACCGTCAATTGTCATCAATGGGTTAAAGGGATACTTACAAAAATGTATAATGATGGACAGCACTGTTTTAATGTAACCCTGCAAAATACACTTTGCTGGTGCTGATCCCTGGAGCCGTCGGGCCCCTCCGCATCCTCTCTACTCCTAAAGGAGCCAAGATAAGTGTTTCTAAAATAAGTAAGCAAAGATATATAATATATATATATATATATATATATATATATATATACTTGCTCATAATTATATATATATATATATATATATATATATATATATTGGACTAGAGTCTCATCGCACTTTACTCCAATCTTTCATAAAGGGTCACTTAATAATCTGTTATTTAGAATTATTCGATTAATGCTATTGGCAAGTAGCTGCCCCCCCCCCTAATTTTTGTATTATTATTTTGCTTCCTTAAATCACTTACCCCTAATTAATGCTACTAGAGATCTACTACTCCTTTTTTCACTCCTCCTTTTGTTTCAATTACTCGTACTATTCCCTTAGATTGTAAGCTCACGAGCACGGCCCTCATAAGCCAGGAACGTGGTATTAAAGTACCATAAGGCTAGACGGCTGCTCACAGGCAGGGTTCCCACCTCCTGATGTGTCGATATGTATTAATATGTATTTTTTTATGTGTTAAACTGCCTTAATTAAATTGTACAGAGCAGTGTAATTTGTTGGCGCTTAATGAATAAAAGATAACGTTTTGGGGGTTTATCCAGAGGGAAAGTTTGCGGGAGAGTAGAGATTTTAACTCCCTATTCAATGTAGAAAGGGCAAACACTGCCAGGTTCCTTCAGCTACAAGGGATTAGGTGGCCCTGCACAATGCATACTTTCATTGACAAAGAGACTTTGGAAGCATCTTACCCATTTAACTATGCGTTATACAGGTCCAGCCAAACACTTGCTGCACAGAAGCTTATTGGGGATGGGTCTTCATAATTGTTATCATTTATTGTTTTATATACAGCGCCATCATATTCCGTAGTGCTGTACAATGGGTAGACAGGACATTATATGTAGTATATAACATAACTTAATGTATAAGTCAGGAATTTGTGATCTTAACTCTTCTATACATTATGAAGGGCCATCCCCATTGTGCTTCTGTTGGAGGAAGAGCTTGGCTGGGTGCCCCCACCTAATCCCCTAATGATGCTGAGATGGTAGGAGCATCAGTTCAACCCCAGGGTACCTTTCCTAGATTGGGATTCAGTATACAGATTGATGACATTTGTATTTTTAATCCTGCTTATAGTATACAGTAGTTCACTAGATGCCCCTTCATACCACCAAATAAAGTTACGTTAAGCTGAAGGAGGAAAAAAAAGGCCCCTGCTCTCATGGGCTTACAAGCTATGTTAGATCTGTTCATTTATAAAATGACGTATATGGTTATTTTCACAAGCCATGGATCTATCGGACAACCTGATAGCCCTATGATCTGTGCAATTCTTTGACACATGCATCTGGAAGCTTATAGATCATATACACACATGTACAAGCATTTCCAAGCATCATCACTAGAGGGTGTATTGTGCTTTTAAACAGGTGATATTTTTCGGCATTCACCTTAGGGTTTTCTCAAAGCAGCCAAATGTCTGCTGAATAAAAGATTAACAGCTGTCTCACGCCTCTTGTGTCTAGGAATGCCAGACCTAGAGATTATCTGGTATCTTGTCTGGCATTTGGGCTCACAATGTATAGGAGCAACATTCCATGCATATATAGCTTCATTCTTCAAACACTCTCCAGCTTCTCTATATTATGGCACAAAATGTTTGTCATTTATATTTAAATGATGTAAAAGTGCATGATCTCAATTTGAAATTTGATAAAACCTAGTTCAGTTTATCATAAAACAGTCTTAGAAATACCGGTAACATATTCTAGGCATTCTACGTATAGCATGGCAATGTTTGCATAAGAAGCAAGTGATCTATTTTCAGGACATATAAAGGCATATAAAAGGGCTGTAGATAGATATATTATTACATTAGCCATCTGATCAAGTGACTATAAAGATACACTATGTGGACAAAAGTATTGGGACACCTGACCAATTTACCAACAGGGACTTTTATGACATTGTATTCTAAATACATGGACATTAATATGTAGTTGCCCCCCCTTCTACTGTTCTGGGAAGGCTTCCCACAAGATTTTGGAGTGCTTCTGTGGGAATTTTTGCCCATTCATCCAGTAGAGCATTTGTGAGATCAGACATTGATGTTGGACAAGAAGTCCTGACTCGCAATCTCCGTTCCAGTTCATCCCAAAGGTGTTCGATGGGGTTGAGGTCAGGGCTCTGTTCTGCCGGCCAAGTTCTTACACACCAAACTCATCCAGCCATGTCTTTATGGACCTTGCTTTGTGCGCTGGGGCGTAGGGTGAAGGCTCAGATTCTCACGGTTATACAGTCTGGAGCTGACTTCTTACTTTTCGACACTGCTGTGATCATATCTAAGACTCCCAGCTGGTGCTTTTCCCACCCATATGTTCTGGTTGATATCCCTACTTATATGGAGCTGACTTAATTAAGTCAAGGTTTCCATGAGGTCCACTATTGGAGTCATTTAGTGAGTCAATACAAATACTTCATGATGGACTATTAGAGGGTTAATATTTCAAGAGTCTCATGTTGTTATGGTCCCCAGGTATGAATATATTAGCGTCACTGCCTCAGGGCTCCTGTGGATTGTCAGGCGGTATTTTGTTTTGCATTTTCCGCATTCTTTTGGATTGTACGGATTGTCCAAAGACTAATGATCATTGTGTAAGTGTAAACTTTTTCCATTGGAAAGGTAATAAAGTGATGATAATTTGATAATTACAAACATATAACGGGAAACCTTACATATATTGATTGTCATCCGTTCCTCGGGCCATTCTCCCAATTTCATAAAATTGTTATAACGTGAGCTGCATGTATAACACTAAACAATTTTGTGTAGACACTTTACTATCAATACTCACTCCAAGGTCATTAATAAATATAAATTGTAAAAAAGCAAAAGAGTTAGCAAATCTATATTTCTTCTTTACTCATTATAGAAGACCAGGAGGTTTGCTTGGAAGAAACTTTTGTTCATAAAATTAATATCAATTTTTGAATGTCTCATTATAGTCTAATATTTCATTCTGCGTTATTTCTTCAAATAACTTAGATGCTATAGATGTTACACTTGCCAATCTAGAATTTTCTACTTGTGTTCATGATCCCTTTTTGAAATCACAATCACATTGGCATTCTGTATTCCTATGGCACTTTGCCAGAGGATATAGAGTCCCCGAATATTAAAAATGAGCAGGATCTCTGCGGTGTCTTGCCAATAACTTTAAAACTATTGTTTCTAGGCATAAAAAAAGGATTGGATGAATGTAGGACATTTTTTTTCAGTATATCTACAGATTTCCGTTACAAGGTTATTGTTAGCTTCGAACACTGAATCTGACGCCAGATAAGAACTTCTTGTCACACCTAGTCTGCCCATTTCCATATCGCTCTGAAGATCTTGGATGGATTTTGACCCTTGGCCTTCTTTTGTTATTCTTAGAGGCCTAACGTCCTAAACATTTGTGAAATCCCTCGGTAGCTTTGGTTTCCTCTGTGGAACTGTATATCCCTATGTGAATATGTCTAGTGTATTTATGCAGTTGTTATGTATATCACACCCATAACGTTTTGGGATTAGTAGGTAATCTTGGGCTACTGGATACCATATCAGATCATTCTCCTGTTATTCTTTCCTGTCTAGACAGGCGACGGTTTCTAATGAATCCTGCTTCTGGATAAAAGGCAATTCCAGTTATATATTGTATGTTTGCAGGTGTGAAGGTCTATCGCGCCTGTCTCAAAATAAATTGGATATTTAGATTATACTTTTTGGATTGACCTTCAGATTGTTTTATATTCAGGGCAGCCAAGTATATATTATAGGCCCTGAAACCCCAGTGGTGCAAGAGGGCCCAGGTCCTAGGGGCCCACAAAGACTTCTTGGTACACAAGTGGGTGATTCTATACTGGCACTAATGGAACTTGATACTAATGAATCTTGCAATCATCTCTGAGCAAGCATGTGTAAAGCGCTCGTTATACCATTGGCATCTATGAAATGACATATCCAGAGACACAGACAATATGATAGGAGGAGAGGGTGGCTGCTCAACACAACTTGCAATGGGGTCCTTAATGTATTACACCTCCGTGAGCAGTCTTGTGCCTATAGCATGTATGCTTATTATTCAACCTTCAAAAGTTCTATCAGCCTCAGCAACTTCTCGGAGACCATACTATGTATTCTACACACTCTGGGTCAGGGAGCCTGAAAACCAGTGGAGGTCTGTGGTGTTGTAGCACCTACTTCTACTGCAGCTCCTACATGGCCTCCTTGTGATACCTCCGGTGCCTCTGATTTGGACAAATTAAATGTTGGAGGAGCATGTGAAACTCCAGCTGTGAATGTCATCCCCTTGGGTTTTCTGAAGCTGTATATTTTGAGATCTTAGTCTTTATGTTGTGAATAAATCCTTATTTCAGTTTCCCCTGTATGGACGATTTTCAAAATGTCAACATCTTCTGCAAGTGTCTCGTTCAATACCCTGAGTGAGGTCTAGTACGTGGTTTCTCATGTTGCATGAACAACTCCCTCTTTCTGCAATCAATGTCTCTACTTATACAACCTGATGTTCTGCCTACATTTTTGTGGTATTACCTTTCTATCTTTAAACAAAGCTTTAATAATGATAATCGTTTCTTCTGAAAAATAGAAACACAGAATTCTATGGCATATAAGACCGATTCCGTCCATCAAGATACCTTACTCAGCAGCCCTTGGTCTTGTCTTCGATTCAGGGTAGCTGTATTTTTTATTTTTCGTTCGTGTTTCCACTAGTACATTCGTGTCTAGCTTGGCGTGTCTTCTGTTGAGGTTTTGTCTTTATAAAGTGAAGTTGATATTTTCAAATGCTTGGCCTAAAAAAATCTCTTAGATCAATGGAAAAACAAAACGTATGACCACATACTGCAATACTCGTTTTTGCATTAGCGGTTCAGAAACATTACTCGCATGACCTCTTCTGCATGTTGCTGTTTTTGAAGTGTTTTGTTGTTAGACATTTTTTTTCCTCTACCCACTGAACACCGATATATTTATATCAGTTTCTAAGTAAATATTATTCTATTTATACATTTTCCATGAGAAACTCAGTGGAAGAAATTTGCAAACCTTCATGTTAGAAAATGCTTGACATTCTCATGTTGAATGCATTTTAAACCATAAAAGAATTAGACCCCAGAAGTCCAAGATCCTTGGGGCAATCATAAAGTAATCATCCGTGGATTACTTCAAAACCTACAAATAGCAACACATAAATAATTAAACAATACAAAAGAATTATAGAATGTTATACACAGATTGTATCAAGGACATTCATAGAAATCTTGATACTAATATCCACAGATTTACGTAGTACACAGCCATATCAGAAACACTAAGGGCGCAGCAAACTCTGCATGATTGTGTCTGTGTGTTTATGGCATAAGGAGAATATATGTCGATGGGTGGCTAATTCTAGCAGGGTCGGACGAGGGATGAAGAGGCAGCCCAAGCACCAAATGGGGTAAATGTGTGGACAACAGCAGGCTATGAAAGGCTGCATGGTATGTTTTATGCTCATATAGCATGCGGCCGGGCAAATGCAGCCGGTGGCCACACGGCAGCACCCGATTGGCTGCTGGAATGACAGATCGGGTGCGTATGGCGCGTTCGCCAAATGGCCACTCCAAGCCTGAGACAAAGGCTGTCAAGAAGAAAAGAGTTAGTGAAAGGTTTTTTTATTTAAAATACAATGCAAATATGGTGCCACGAGTTGCATGTTACATTTTAATACAAGCATCCCCAGTGGGATTTACAATAAATATAATTCCAACTTTTGTCCAAGGATTGGGTAAATTAGTGCTTTAAAATACTGTTTGTATCTACACATCATACTAGTCAAATTACAAGAATTAGCTTATTCATGTATGTATTATACATGTATACATACATACATATAAAACGGATTTATTGGCACAATGTACATTTGGATCTCTGCATCAGAGTTTACAGAGTAGAGTGTTTCGTACGGACAAAACCATCAGGAAGTCACATGATCATTATCGTTAGTAGATTAGTAATGTTGACGCATGGCATTTTTGTACCAACACATTATTTATTTACATGGAATATACTGGCGCTTAGAACATTTATACCCCCTGTGTACCTGATTTCATTACAGGCATCAGACCAGAAACTTAACATAGTGAGGAAAGACAGATGCAGCTCCAGCTGGGAGTGAAACCGGGACATCCTTCCTGCATTTACAGAACTCGATACATAGCCTTGAATGAACGCTTCGCAACTGTCTAAAATAGTGAAATATGGGCGGTATGTACAATATATAAATACAATGTGACAAAAACAACAATATAAGCAATATCTGCCATTCAAAGGGTTTCTTATTGCACATTAATTCATTATATTTTTATGTGAAACAAGACATATATATTTTTATAATATAATATTCTGAGCATAAAATATAATGCTGTACAAAGTAACAGTTGTTTTATCCCATTTTGTTCCAATAAATGTCCTTTTATTTGCAAAACTGGAGGCTGCCATTGTTGTCAATCATGTGATATTTTGTATGACTTTCCTTGCTCCACTACACTGAGCTGATTCTTTACAGCAATCCTAAAAATTCTGTTCCTCCGTACATTCATTATCAGAGTACCTTACTAGATGATTACATATACTCAAGATTGTAAGGCTCTCTCCACTGTCATAATGTATCGGTGTGGCTTAGTTTGTCTATTCTAGTCTTGTCAGACCCCTTGAATATATGTATTGCAAGGATCGCTGCGTAAATTGTTGGCGCTATATAAATAAAAGATAATAATAATGATATGAGCCGTTGTATCATCTACCACTGGCGGATAAAGGGCGTGTATTATATAGTTGCACAAATGAATCTATCCTCTTGATAAATGTTAACATGTTAATTAAATTAAAATGAATTCAGAAATAATATTTATAGCGTATATTAGGCTCTTAAACTTTTAGGCTGTATAAAGGGTCTGACAGAGGTCAGACACACACAGCTGACTGGTATCTAACAGGATCACCTGTTCCGTGCCGTATCACATTATACAGACAGATCCCCGGTACATCCGTCCCCGGCTGACTCACATGCTGATCACAGCTGTTAATGGCAGAGCTTGCACATCTCATCCTGTAAATGGGCTGTAAAAGGGGGTATATTTACCCTGAAACCTTAACTGCTTCCTCATGGGCTCGAAGTGACATTATTTCTCGTAGCTGATGATAAGAGGAGTGCCTCTGTAGTTAGAGCATGCCTATAATTTGCCTGCTCTTGCGTGATGGAATTTACTGTATAAATACCGTATATTAGAATATAGATTGTAAGCACGTTTGAGCAGGACTCAGCCGTATGTGATGCACTACTAGGTATGTCACGTTTACCATTTGTACAACACTGCAGAATATGGCAGTGCTATATAAATCAATAATAAAAATAATTTAGCCTCAGGTTGTTTATAGTAATTTTGAACATGCCAGAAGGTTAGGGTTTCATCTGAACTCAGGCAGAACCAGTGAAAGGTGGTAATTAAGGATTTAACCAAGTTCTGCTGAACTCACTAGGCCACTGAGCTCATAATCTATAGGCAGAATCTCTATGGTGAAGCGGGAGCAGATCAGTGGAGGGTCACCTATCCCCAGGTTATAACAAAATACTAATTCAGCTGTCTAAAAACATAACTAGAGTACAAAATGCAAACACACAAAATAAAATTCTTCAAAAAGGGCCATTCCTGCTGACCTGCCCTGTCGCAGAGGTGGGAACGTGGCCCTGTGGTAAAACCGAGGCTGCTTGAATAATGTCTTCGAGCAGCTAAAAAGAAGCCTCACGATTAGGTAAAGGGTGGGTATGTTTGTATGTTTGTGTGTATGTTAGAGTTGGTGTGAATGTTCTAGCATGAGTGAGTATGTGTGTTAGAGGGAGTGGGTGTTAGAGTGTCTGTAATGTGTTAGTATGTGTATGAGTGTGTAAATGTGTGCCAGTGCTTTGTTAGTTACAAAGGGGGTAAGAGGGCTGGTGGGGCCATTTAACCCAACCTCTCCCCGGGACCAGAAGGCGCCAGCCCTCCCCTGGCATTTCTGGATATACTATTACTGTATTTTATTCTGTTAGATTACTCTACGTTAGATCACCTGAAGCCTTATAGATGATACATGTCACGGGTTGTTCTGAGGCGCCTGTGGATTGCACCAACTGTATTGTGATTGCCATCTCCGTGTGAACACCTCTCTGTCTAAACAATAGCATCAGGAGATATCAGATATCAGGATGAGTTGTGCTGGAGAACTACACATTGGTTCTGATTAAACATGTTTTGCTTTGTGGGTGCAGAATCTTATTTATTAAAGGTGTTTTTATTTTTATCTCGTTTTAGAGTTTCTTCAGCATTACATCACACAGCATTACATCACACTTATGCGGTCTTAGAAGAACTATCATAAATTAGACATCCTAGAATTTGCTGATTTTTTTTTCTATGTATTGGTTTACTTACATTCTATGGTAACCTGTATTTTAATCCTTATTTTAAGGGTGTTGTAGACGCTATCGATTTGCACAATATGATTTAAGAAAGCTGAGGAGGACAGACATGTTCGCGCTTATGTATTTTTCCTCTTTTATTTGGTGATTTCATACAGTGTTTGAATTATATCACCCAGTTTCACTTTTACTAAATTGGTCATAACTAATTCAGATTGTTGCTGGGGGGCTTTCAGCTAAGAGTGGTCACTTTTCTCTTTTAGTTATATTTCTTGCGCAGAAAGTTAGTTTTCAAGAATGCTATGGCCTGTATCAGAATTACATGAAAAGTGACATTTTATACAACTGTAAAATACATTTTTGCGGTTCTAGGTTGATCTACTCTAGTAATCTCCTCTAGAGCATTATATGCCGCGGCCATATGCTTTACTTCATAGCTGAAATGTTTTCCGTGCACATTGCTTCGCTCACACATTCACACATATCTTCTTCCATATAAAGCCGGAGAAAAAGCAAAGTTAATGTGTTGCGTCTCTGGAATTCAGTTTATGGAAGCATATCTAGAGTCAAAGTAGAGTAAAAAATCATTTCCCGACTACTCACTAAATAAAAGCTCTTCTCAATGCTTCTATTGGCTTCTTGGTCCGCGGTTGAACCAAGAAGTCAGTAAGGATGAAGCTTTGATTTAGGTTACGATATTTTGTCACATCATTTGTTGGGAGGACATATTCCGCATGGTTGTAGGCAAACATCCTTTATGCATCTCCTGGTATGACACCGTGCTACGTCGGGATGCTTCTGGCACCAGATCTGATGGGTCTGGTTACATAAATAGCTCTGTGTAGCCGGCGTTCCCTTTCTAGATTAATGGGCCTATTCTCAGAAGTTTGGTTTTGCTTTTGTGTGTCTCCTATCTATCTACTAGTCTTCGGTTTGATTTAGACTAACAAGTGAACTCCACCTGCTCAGACCAATATATATATATATATATATATATACTGTATATAGCAATACATTTATTAATATTTTAACCCAAATATGAGTTGTCAAAGAGAGGTCGTCAGGGCCAGACTGGGAAAGATGAGGCAGCCCTGGCACTTTTAAGGCCGGCAGCTCCCTAATGATGTAAGCGTGGCCGACAGAGCGAGGCTGCACTTTATGTTTCCAGAAGCCTTACATAGGCTTGTTCCCATTGATTGTTGGGCAGACTGGATGGGCCTAATGGTTCTTATCTGCCGTCACTTTCTATGTTTCTATGGTTTCTTTAATGCTCTAATATTTATCGTCCAGAATTAGCCGCAGCGTGTAATTCTTGCATTTGAAATTCTTGTTATTGATGGTTGACGGTGTTAACTATTTAGTGTCCTAATGAAATGTCTCAAGTGCTCACATAAAGTACCCTATGGCACAATGAGAGACTGAAATGACATGGCTGCTCCTTCAGAGGCTGCAACTATTTATCTGTCCAACAGTGATTCATTTCCAAGTAAAACTTTCCTAGTAACACTGAATTATGATTATTGTTTTCCCGTAACAGTCGTGTTCTAGTCTATAACATCCAAAAATGCTTTTGATTTGTGAGATTTTATGTAGCTGTATCTCAACTCTGCTTGACACCCTCTGTCATGAAGGAGTTAATAATGTACCTTTTTGAGGACTGTTCACCCTTAATTGTCAGCTGCTTGGATGTTTAAATAGAGCTTTTTTTGGTTTTTCACCTGAAGGCTTCTACTAATGCAAATACCTGGGAATTGGCCAGGTTTGACTCCGAGCCTTCAGATGAAGCCCTGCATCATATTAGTTTCTTCTTTCTCCAGGCAGGGAAGCGGCGTTTGACCACAACCACCCCCCATGCACATTCTGTCTACCCCTGCCTACTTTACCCCTGCTCCCTTGAAATATCTGACTTGTTAGCAGCTGCGAAACAGACCCCAAAAATTGGAACCTAAACTGGATCTGCTGCATATAATGTTGTTTAGAGTTACAGAATGCAAAATATGCATTCTGTATTCCTTGGGCAACTATCTCAAATTACTTGCATCATTATTTCTTCTTGCCAATATTTGTAAAGCATTCCTCTCAGTTGTCCTGGTTTCTGTGGGACAGGGTCTGGGCAGATGGCGCAGTGTCCCGCTATCGCAGGCTATTGTGTTCACGCAACAGGTGTGAAGTCCCCACTGTTGTTGGGTGAATGAAGGTAATAAAAACAATATTCCATACAATATATTCCTTGATGCAAGTTTTTGCTGTTGATTTTGTGGATCCAATTACTTACAGTGTAAAACGGTTGCTGACGGTGGGAGTACGGTAAAGAAACGTGCATCGTAAATACTGATATTTTTGGGGTACGACAAAGTGGAAAAGAGGAACACATTCTGCTGAGAAGATGAATGAGATATGCCAGTTTGGAATATATATAATCCCATCATCGCATTAAAAAAAGAAAAATTAGAATTACTCACTAAAGAACAAAGAACTTCTACTCATCGTCTGTTTTGTTTGCTCCACCCACAAGCCCCTCCCCTTTTGCTACACCCACTCCTCCCCATAGTGACCGCGGCCTACTTTGCCTTTGCGCCGGCCCTGATCACATCCATGCCTTATCCATAAGGTCTTTATTGTTATTTTTTACCGTTGTATTTGGGGGATCTCTAGTATTTTTCTGTATACGCAGCAGCACATTCAGGCTTTAGTTAACTGTGTATTTTTATGTTTTGGGGGCTTTCAATGTAAATGTTTTTTAATTTTATTTTAGAATCAGAGTGTGAGGCATACATTTGAAATGTATTCCCTCTTTTACCTTTAGTTAAACCTTTTTTACCGGAGATTCCTTTGGAATCTGGACAGGTTCTCAGGGTTACACTTTCTGGAGCTGAAGCTGAAACTCCTATCTCCTATCCATGTTCAATCATACCTCAGTATCTCAACTGATATATTACGATCCCTGCTTAAATATGGCTGACCAGATTCAGACAAGTGATATCTATCTATTATTAGAACCATTTGGTTGCCAGCATTAGTGAGTCACTGCAGTAGAATGTTTGGGATGGAGTAAGCTCCGACTGGCCTTCTGGCAAGCTGGACAAATGCCTGGTGGGCTGGTGGCTGATGGTGCAACAGACTTACCTTTATTACGGCTCATGCAGCAGATCCGGTCGTTCGGTGTGTAGATGAAGAGTGTTAAGGTCGCAACGTTCTGCTGCACATAACCAGAAGGCAGCCGCATGTACATGATTGACTGGTCATTAGTGTTTGCACTGGCGTATCGAGGGAGTTGGATAAAAGTCCAACTCATAAGTTCACTATGTTGAATTCATGTTAACACTGGCAAATAATCACTCATAGTATGCACACACTCGCATGCAGGAGGGTTAAGTGGATGCGAGTTGCAACAGGGGAGTGGGGGTGTAAAGTTTATGAAAAGAAAACTATAAAAGTTACAGATCCTAAGCTGTGCCTTTCCTTCAACCAGCAAACCGTTCCTGTTCTGAGATATGAGGATTAAAATACATTTTTGGGTGAATCTCTCTGCTCACTAGTATGAATAGGGTTAAAACCTGTTAGAGGGTCACAGAAAAGAAAAGTAAAAAAAATAAAATTAATCCACCAGAGATTGAAAAATGGCCGCTATTTCTATGGGAGCGTATATATATATATATATATATATATATATATATATATATATATTTATATTTATATTTATATATATATATATATTTATATTTATTTATTTGTGGGATATTATTTTGAAAGACTTTGTGTTTAAAAGTTATACCTTACACTGAATAAAATCAAAACTCCAAAAAATAGAACATTGCTGACACTCGAAGAACTGGCTATGACAGGGGTCATCAAGGAGCACGTTTCCTGCAGTACTCCCCCTGCTCATTGATAGAGACAGGACTCCTTGATTTTCAACTTTCCTTCCTTTATTTGTTCAAGATAAAATCCGAACTATTGTATTTAATAGTGATGTAATGAATAGTGATATGTTTATTCATAAAGCAATATCCCCTGAAATCTACTTCATACATACAGTTTTTTTAAAGGTGTGATTTAGACCAAGGATTGCTAAAATATACCTCATCGGAACATGTTCTGGATGTTTTGTTTAGAGATACATTCCAATTATTAGAATAATAATTCCAATATTAATATAAACATTGATTAGTGATTAAATGCAGTACAAATTTGACAAGCGACCAAAACAAGTTGCAGTATAATTTTTTTTTCTTAACGTATGCACAAAGTATGCACGAAATTCATCATAGGGAACCGAAGCAGGATACCGCATAAGCTATTTGTTATGATGAGACATCTCCATGGGGGCAGCTTTTATCCTGTGGTCAAGCCTAGTCAGTGGAGCTATGCATATCCGCAGCAAATACACAGCAATGCCCCACTATGCAGTCTTTTCCAACATGCATTTCTTAAAGGGATTTGCATAGAAACCATACAAGGTGATCATAAATCCATTTAGAGTGTAAGAGCTACCTAAGTATTCTGTAGACCCGCTAATGGAATGGAATTGTAATTAAAGCCCCACAAGACACACATTTCTGGTAGATGGCATCCCCTGGCCATCTTGAGCTTCTCTGGAGGATGAAAGCTTGTTTAAGGTCGGACATTTATAGAGGTTGCTCAACTCAAGAAAGAACCAAAGGTAACTTCTATGTGAAGCACCTTGCATGGGCTAGACACTCACCAAATGTCAAGTAAACACACCCGTGCAAGTTTCAAAGCCTCACATGCATAGTGACATGTTTCACACATCCTTTGTAAATATGACTGTAAAAGATGTGGCGGGCACATCGTTTACAGGGCTTTTTGCATTACGTCACTGTGGACTTTATTACATTTCTGGTGAAAACTCAAAAAAAAAAGTTTGTCTAAAATCATCTTTACCAGCTGAGGTATAAATCACTGTAAAAAAGAGGAAAAGGACAGCAAGTGATTATCTAAAAAAAACTGGTGTTTATCCCTCTTGTTCATCCGGTTTGGTAAGCAGCTATATAAGACGTTCACAAGGTAACAGACACAAGCCTTCCCGCCACACCTAAATAATTCCTAAAATACCATAAATGTTATAAAACTTTTCACACCATCCGTTTCCTCACCATGACAGCTTTGATTCTAAAATGGTATTGTGTTGTGTGGACATGACTGGTGGAGTTGTAGACCTTCTTCAGGCTTCAATGGGCAAATGGCAACGTGTTGAATGGTTTTCATCGTATTCTCAGAAATCATGTCAGAACCTTGTTTACTTATCTGAGTAATTCTATCCCAATTACTTTTTCTGCAATATATACTCCTTTTATGCGTGGTCAATCCATGTTCTGTTTTCTCCTTATTATATTGTTACATTTCATACTAATGTATAAATCACGATCCATTACGTCCAATATTACACAATTGCACCTCTGGCAATGTGTTCTGTCTAAACAATATACATTTATGTTCACAACTCTTTTTGTCTAACACATTCTTTCTACTTTGTCTTTTTTGACATAATTTGGTTGAGTTATACCTTGTGTGGTAAGGACTGCTAGACCGAGGAACATGATCTGAGGTCTCCTCTGCAGCTCAGATCTTTCCTCATCAGTCCACCTGCAAGAAATGATGTTGGGTGTAGATAAAGCTAAGTTTCAAATGTAACTTTTGCTTTGAATTCTGTATTAGTAATCTTATACACAGGGAGATGATTGGCATGGCATTTGGGCGCAGGTGCTATGAAGATGATACATATGGGTCCCTGGGGTGGAGCAATTGGAGAGCAGGGTGGGCCAATGCTCCGTTCCTCCGTTCTGTGGAAAATCCATGCCGGCTTTTCCAAAAGGTTAACGGTCTGCAGGATCCGGTCGGGGGTTACCATGGGACCTGCGTCAGGCACAGGTGATTAGGCTGGTCAGTCTGGGCCAGCATAGTATAGTTAGAGAGGGCTCCAATTGGGAGCTAGGTTTTTCTTTTTATGATTTTGTTTTGGTGTTTGAGGAGTTAAAATTAAAGCACTGTTTTTGCTATAAGCTGGTGTTCCTGACTCTGATTACCCTAGAGGGCCATGCTTAAGAACCCTAACGGTGGCATTTATGGCCCTCGTGCTACAGGGTTTGTCACAACAGTTACAGATTTAGTAACTTTGGGGAAAAAAAGATATGAACGAAAACAAGTCCACCTAGATTGTAAATTCCTGCGGGAACAGGGCCCTTCATTCCTTTTGTATCTGTATGTCAATTGCTTTATTGTACCTGTCGTTATCTGTAACATTTTCATCTTTGTACAGCGCTGTGGAATCTGTCGGCGCTTTATAAATAAAGTATAATAATAATTCAACCAATCAAAGATATCTCTGATTACATTGATCCAGATTGTGTTGTAAAGAAAGTCAATTTACACGTCAAGAGGGGATAAAAATGTGTTATGACTCCATGGGATGTCAAAATAATCCTTGGATTAACACATTATAAATTACTACTGTATATATACCCCTGAATACCCTTTCTTGCCAAGGAGCCAGCCGGTTTATACTTAAAAGCCTCCGCAGTAGTTGTGGTTCGCCCAGGTAGTGCTAAAACTGTCCCTCTTTGTTTAAGATGGAATTGAAGCTCCGCTAACAATAATACTGAGCATTAGAAAAATAAAACTTGTCAACATTCTGGGAGATATTATATTTCTACCGGCCAATTGGCATATACATAAATATATAAAAATCCCCGAATGTTTTTTAAGTCGGGTCATCCTAGACCAGGAGCTAACAGCACTCAGTGTGCCTTCCAAAGCAGATCCCTTTGTACAGTGCTGCGGAATATGAGAGCGCTTTATAAATCAATGAACGTGTACATCCCTTGCCCTGTTAAAACAATGTAACCCACGCAGGACTCCTGTTTTAAGAACATTTTTGGGACAGTGATTTTACAGTCTTGCTGTCTAGTCTGCATTTATTTATGTGTTACTTCCTCCATTCCTTTAGCTCTGTTGCATATTTGACATTTATCTTTGTGTTTGGACTCATTGGTTGTAATCATAGACATATCTTGGCTTTTTCCTCTTTTGTTTCATAATTCTTTCAGGTAGTTATCACATGACAGAAAAGCAGGCTGCCCCGTAACACTCACCTCCATAGCCGCCGACAGCTTTGCTGAGCTCATGAGGTTCACTATGGAGGCTGTACCAGCTAGACGCAAATACTCCTTAGGGTAAAGGGGCCGCTTACAAGTCAGATCTCTGATCTCTCCACACAGCCCATGGAGCTGAGGTGCGCAAACAAGCCCGATCTTGCCCAGTCGGGTCATTATGTAGCAGATGGGCTGTCTAGCTGGTGTAGGTCATAAGACACAACTGGTTGTAATCATTGTACATTTGGGGTTTTTGAAACCTACAGGTTTGTACTTCAACAGCGAAGTCACAAGTGCCCTGGTATAAATGCTGATACACTCAAAATGTGGGTATACCTTCCGACGCAACCCATAAGAATGCCCGGCGGTGGGATGTCACGTCATTTTTGTCTCTTTGAGTATTTGCAAATCTAAGGTCAATATATCAAGTAATGCGTGGGCAAATATACACTATGTGGAAATATTTCTAGTCTTGTTATCGTTTTATTTAGGCTGTGGATATAATGTTATCATTTAACATGTCCAGTCAGTAGTCACCTTTGCTCTTAGGTGTGGTTCTTCCTTTAATGGCAGCAGAGAAAAATCCATTTGCGTAAGCATGGCGATTAGTTATTATCTGTAATGGGTCATGTACAGTTTGATAGGAAAGTTGTTTTTTTTTTTTGTTGCAAAGTTGACCTCTGACTATATTCTGTAGCAAACATTCACATGTGTATTGTGCGGTTAAACAATGAGAACAGACAACAAATGATCCCCAGCACACAGTCCTTAAAGTCCCACTATATATATACATATATATATATAGTATTGATACTATATATATATATATATAGTATCAATGTGAGCTTAGCATTACAAAGTATAAAATCATGACATAGTGTATACCGTGTAACAAAGTGCATACATTTTGTGTTTATATTGTTGCACCAAAGGTTCATGATATAGCTGCACCTTTAAGAGAACATAGATATTTCAGAAGAAGTGTAGATTTTACATATTTTATTGAAATGAGGTGTTTTACATTTCGATCCTCAGATTGCAGTACAATCTTCTTATTAGAAATGAAGTTTTGTCAATGTCCGTTACACAAACAAAAGTATATTGTCACCAAGAGTATGGCTTCTTCGACACTGCTCATCATCATTCCAAGTGTTGTTAAATACCCAAACCCTTCTTAGGAATAATGTTTTGTTTTTTTTGTGTAATATTTTTCCTCTTATTTCATAATTCTTTATGATAATTATCACGTGACCATCGCCATAGAAACAGAAAGAGGCTTCCTAAATGTTTTGCGTCCTTGTATGTGAAAAGAGGGATAGATCTATAAAGTTTTATTTGCTTAACTTATTAGGGAGTTCAATTCATATTTTTGTCTAAGTGGAACAGCACCCTTAAATTAGAGAGACAAGGTCAAGAAATATGACAAATGTAATATGCAGGACCAGCTTGGCTTTCCTTCACAGGAGAAGCTTACCAGTGCGGACCCTTATAACGTGCAGTTACATTGTTTCATGTTGTTAGGTGATTCATTAAAAACATGTTTTTTGGGGTAAAATATTATATTTTTTTTATTGCTGAACTTTAATGGTGATGCTTTTAGGTCTTCTTTGGAGGACATATCTACAGAATAATCAGAGATGGTTGGTGACTTAGGTCCAGGAGACATCATGTTAGATTCATATTAATTGTCTCCTTGTGTTGCTATTACGAGGGCTAAATTTAGCTCATGGGTTTTAAATGTTGTGCTTGCTCTATAAAGGCAATCCGTCTGTACGCCATTCCTCAAACACGGCATTACTTAATATAGAAAACTGTTCTATGCTAGTTTAACATGCTACGCATATTACACAGCGGAGGGCATTTACTAAACCAGGGCATAACAACCGAGAATAAGCACATGAGCCAGAGCTCAACTGCCTTATAACAGCCTGTATAACTTTATTTCAAGACAGAAGTATATGTTCACCAAAAAGCATAAAATGCATACACATTCGGAATCCTGGGTTGCTGCTAGAATAATAATGACCAATAAATACACAAAATAAGGCAATAATTTAGCGAATACCATTCAAATTTAAACTTAAAATATTTTCCCATCCCACTAGGAAAATATATTGTTTTTTATAGCCATTTAAAGTACTTATCAAATAGTGAATCCAAAGAACAATACCATATATATTATCTATCAAAGGCATAAATATTGGGGATTCCATCACACTATATGGCCTTACTTTGCTTAGCCCACCACTAGGTTAAAGTACCCCAAGTTTAGTGAGTAAAATTAGATAGAACTCGCCAAACTTGGGGTACTTTGACGTAGTGGCAAGCTAAGCAATATATGGCCATATAGTGTGATGGAAATCACCAATATTTATGCCTTTGATAGATCATATATAACATATATGTTATTGTTCTTTGGATTCACTATTTTAAATTGTTATAAAAACATCGAATGCCTTATCCAGGATTCCATGGCTGATGTGGCCACTCAAAGTTTTCTTCCCCTTGCATGGAGGCAATCCAATATCCAAGCTTTTAGATATAAATTTTTAGACTATAACAAAGGGAACCAATATCTTTTCCTAGTGAGATGGGCACGGTGTGATCACGTCACACAATCCAAGGTATGAGAATTTTTTTTTGTAGCATTTATTCTAAAAAAGCTGGGAAATGATACTCCGCATTTCTAGATTCCATAACATTTATGAAGTTGTTTTGTTACATAATCTTTCTCTTGGCTACAGGGAATAATCTTATGTATTATTTCAGGGAGATTATTACGATGCAGGATTAAGGTTTTATTTTATTATATAAGAGATTTGTTACATAACTGGCTATAGGAAGAACGGGGCAAGAACTGCAAGCTGCGCTGTAGGGATCTGCTTCAAAATAACACAAAAACAAGGCTTTGAGAAATGGAAATAGTGTAAAAGACAAACAAAATATCTCTGAATCTAAATTAAATATAGCCGAGAATTATCTACCACCCTAGGTTTTGTTTTCAATTCCCTAAAAAAAAATTCAAGAGAACACTTATTAGGGTCAGGGCATGCAAGGGACCCCAATAATTCCAATGCTTCCCATAGTGTCCCCCTCTCTCATTGAAGCTAAAATCATATAGGTGTCATTCCCTGCCAGCAACGTACGAGGGATGAAAATAAAAATGCAGAAAACAAAAATACCCGACGCGTTTCGCAGGCAGGGGAGGGCTGGCAGTCTAAGGCCTGGGGGGAAGTCTAGTCAAGTGGCCCATTGCGCCACCAAAGCGGCTGCGAGCGACATTGAAAGCGGCCGACGTGCGGCAGTCACTCCACCGGTGCCTAATGAAATTAAAGCGGCCGGCGTGCACGCACCACGCCGCCCAATAGCCGTGCCTCAGCTCTTTATCCCATCCCTTTTAAGACGTGGGACGAAGGGCTGAGGAATGGCCATTGACTGCCGCACGACGCAAGGGCGTACCTAGAGTATTTGGCACCTGTGGTAGATCCTGTATGTGGCACCCCACACACACACACTTTAAAACTGCATAGTTTCTATGGTTAGGCAAACATTGACAGGGGTACAGCTAAATTGTTATCATTATATACTGAGGCACACATTGACGGTGGTACAGCATAACTGTTATCATTATATACTTAGGGATTACGCTGTACCACTGTCAATGTGTGCCTATACTTTGAGCCAGACACTGACAATACTGCAGTACAACCCCTATCACTATATACTAAGCCAAACATTGATGTGGTGTAGGCCTAACACTTCAGTGACTGGCTTAGTACATAGTAGGGATGAACCGAAATGACAATTCTGGACTGAAACTGAAAATTCAGCATTCATTTGGCCAAAACCGAAAAAAAACCTTTTAAAATACTTTATTAAAAGTAACACACCAAAATTAGACAAAAAAAATCAATAACAATATTAATATATATATACATATATATAATTAACAGCAATCACAATCCTATCATGCCCAGGTTCTAGCATGTACTGGCTGACTTAGCATGATAGGCGTGTGATTGCTGTTTGCAATTTTATATATCTATTAATACTGTTATTGAATTTTTCTGTCCAATTTTGGTATGTAATTTACTTTTAATAAAAGTGTTAACACACCACAGTTGGACAAAAAAAAATGATAACAGCAATCACACTCCTATCATGCCTAGATAGCCTCCCTATGCCATGCTATCCCCCCACACTTCCATGCTATCTGAAACCCTCATTCACAAACATTCATCATAAACTACAGCATAACACCCATCACTCTCACACACTTATTAATATTTTCCTACCTTTCCTCTGGCACTGTCACTTTTCCTCCTCCTCTTCGTTCTTCCTCTTCTTCCTCCTCTTCTGTGTGCCGTCCTTCCGGTGCAGAGAGCGCGGAAGACCGTGGGCGTGGCTTCAGTGTTGAGCGCCGGGATTTGACATCAAGTCCCGACGCACAGCCACAGTTGCCGCGCGCATCGTTTTCGGAGGCATGCCAGCACCCCTCAGTGAGCGGCACTCCAGGCGGACCGCCCCCCGCCAGGTACGCTACCGGCACGGCAGCTTAGTTTTTAACTTTGCGGCTGCCATGAACGTTCATCTGCCGGCTGCCCCCCTGCCCCCCTGCCCCCCGGCCCGCCCCTGTTCGCAGGGACAGGGATAGTAACTGCTTGCCTAGTAGTATTATATCGCGAGGTGAGCCTGAATGAACGCATTAGTTCCAGGTGAGTTTAGCGAGGAGATTCTTTACGATTTCATCACCAGTATTTTAAATATGTTTTAGTTTTTTGTCTGCTTTTTCATTTCAGTAACTGTGTTCTTCTCTTTTTGTTTTGTCTTAAGGATATGTTGTGTAACCTACCTGTCCGTAAAGCAGTTCCGCATTTGGAAATGTTGAAATTTTAATAGCTTCAGCCATTATCATAACACGGACACGGTTCAACGGTTCAAGTTGGAACAAACGGGGGTTTTCTCCAAACACAAACAAGCAATCCAAAACAAAAGTGCATTGTTTTCACGTGACGGTGATCTCACCATGTAATTGCTGCTGTAAAAATCCCTGACACAAAGTCCAACTCATAAATATAAACGCATGGGATTTTAAGATAGAGTTAATCATATGTGGTGTTTCCCAGAGACATCATATTTAGGCTGACTAGGCCCAGGCGTAGGGCGGAAGGTCCAGTGGGGTGGCTGTCCCCCTGGTGCAAAACTGGAGGGCAGATCGCCCACTTGGCTCATGGGCATACCTGGGAACTTGTGGCTCCGGCTTTTGCGTGTGGGTATGGTAGACGGTAGTGCATTCCACAGCATTACCTCCCTTACCACAAGATTCTATGTTCCCGAAAGACAAAAATGGGGACTGACTTTAAAAAAAACGGTAGTTCCACAACTAGACAAATAAGCCATTAATTGATGGCACTAAACTGTAATTAGGTTTTTGCGACGACATTCTTCATGGTTGAGAATGTTGATTTTGGACCTTCAGCCTTTTTCAAATGAACCTTTACCAAGCTAGATATAGGATAAGGGCAGGTACTAAAGGAAAGTACTCAGAGGTTGGGCAGACTGGATGGGCCGATTGGTCCGTATCTGCCGTCACTTTCTATGTTTCTATGTTTCAAAGTGGATTCTGATAAAGAACACCATGATACACAGATAAGCCAATAAAAGCTCTTAAAGAGAATCCATCACTTTTCAGTTTTATACACAGAATGGTGTATGAATTACAATGGGTGAGGAGAAGGGAGGGAACTTCACAACAGGAAATTAAGTAAATTATGCTGGTTCTGCCACAGGCTGCCCCCAATCTCAGTTTTCCCCTTGTGTTTGTACACAGCTAGTGAATGCTGATATCACTATTTACTGTATATGGTTACAATGTGTGTGTTTTCCTTATGGAACTTAAGTTTTATGGCCTATTCTACAGGTAATCATGTTATTGTGTTTTTTTTATCTTTGCACTTTGTACAGTAACAGCCCTGTTACGTTCCTTCCCTAGATAACAGTTTATCCTGTATAGAGTATACAATGAGCTGAATGGACCAAGGGTCAGGTTAATACGTATTTTTTCTTCTTTCTCTTATATAATATAGTATAGTATAAAAGGATAACTCAGTCTTTCTTGAACACAAAACTTGTCATGGAGCCTAATTGAAGTTCTGTTAAGATGTTCTAGATATTGCTCATTTTAGGAAAAGCTTGTGGTGACTGCCAGAGATCCCACGTAGACAGACCCAGTTCTACCAATAATAATTTACAAAGACTTTTGTGTCTTGCCAACATATATCTACCACCGTAATATTGTTACTGTACCTATTGTCACTCACCAGACACCAGAGCCAGACTGGGACACTGGCACTTTAAGGCCTGTTGCCGCCTAATGATGTAAGCGAGGTGACAGCTGGATTTGACAGGTTAGTTTTTTTTTAACCAGGTATCCAGCCGGTGGCCCACACTACACCTCTAGGTCGGAGCCGCAGAAAGGGTGTCTATGGAGTGATATCAGGCACCATTCGTCCGGTGTACACGATGGCCGGTCCAGGCCTGCCAAACACTATATCTGTCAGTCCCACTGTCTGATAGTCTTGCTCACCTCCTATTAGTTCCTTCCCCTGGGTTCCCCCTTCACATTCCTTGATCTGTATGTCCGAACCCTTCTTTGCACCATCTTTAGGGTGCTTTCCACTCCAACCAATATGCAATACCCCTATTTTTAGCATCAGTTCAAGACATTCCGAGAAAAAAATAAAAGAAGGGAAGAAAACCCCACCATACATATAACTTACAGATAACAAGTTATCAGCATTACATTGTTGTACCGTGATGAGATGTGTGTCATGTTGACAAACACCTTCCTGTGTGCTCATCAAATGACTTCTAGTCAAGAAAGATACGATAGGAAAGTGCTGAACTGTCTACAGCTCTTGAAGTCAGTAAAGTATTACTGAATTTCCTAATCAAGCTAGCCAGACATTTACATTATACTTTTACAAACACACAAGAAAAGCAGAGTGATTGTGGAAATCATTTGCCTTTTTATTTAAAAGGAGAACTGTAACAACACTTTATCACTTATACCCCAGTGAGATCGCTGCCGTGTTGATTGTCTTGCATGGAAGGAATGCTTATGAAAGGAAGAATTTGCATTATTTTGGATTCATGTACAGGCATTTTGGAAATCCATGAGTCAAATTCACAAAGGACAAAGTTGAACCTCAGGACCACTTGAAGTGGGGAGAAAGCAGTAGGAGAATTACATGGCAGTGGAAAGAATGAGGGATAAATCAGGGGTTAGGAAAATAGGGAAGGGAAAAGATTGTTAAATTATGAAGCGAAAATTGGAGAGAATAAATTAAGCCAATGGAAAAATATCTGTAAACATATATGCCATTTGAATTTTCCATCTCTCTGAAGTCTCAGAAGTCTCTCTGCTTCAAGCTTTATCGTTCAGTGGAAAAGAAAATACCAGCATAGAACAGTAGGATTGAAGACAGTTAAAGAGGTACTATTTTTTTTTGCCCGTTAAGGAAATGATTAACCAAAGCTTAGATACATTCTATGAGAATGCGGACACCTGCCCATTACATCTATATGAGCTTCTTGGACATCTCATTACAAAACCATGGGCACTAGTATGTAGTTACCTCCTATCCTTTGCAGCTATAACAGCTTCCACTCTTCTGAGAAGGCTTTCCACAAGATTTTGAGTGTTTCTGTGGGAATTTCTGCCCATTCATCCAGTAGAGCATTTGTGAGGTCAGACACTGATGTTGGATGAGACGCCTGGCTCGCAATCTCCGTTCCAGTTCATCCCAAAGGTGTTCGATGGGGTTGAGGTCAGGGCTCTGTGCGGCCGGTCAAGTTCTTCCAAACCAAACTCATCCAACCATGACTTTATGGACCTTGCTTTGCGCACTGGGGCACAGTCATGCTAGAAAAGGGCCTTCCCACAAAGTTCAAAATATCTTGGTATGCTGGTGCATTAAGATTCCCCTTCACTGCAACTTAGGGGTCCAAATGGACAGACCTGGTCGCCAACAGTATAGGTACCGGCAGTGTCCTTATGCAAGTAAGTAAGGATACCATAGCGCGTTATAAACACATCCGACACCTGTACTGCAGTGAATCTTTTAACACAAAAACTGTGCAAACCTTAGTTTTAAAATAAGTAAGAACTACATTTCTTAAGAGTTAAAAAAATAAAAACTTTACTCTCTATAAAAAAATGTATATGTGAAGAATTGAAAGAGGCCAACATATGTACAAAATGTTATTCCGATGCAAAGTTTGCTCCAATCGGCAGGGTCCTTATGGTGATAAGAGCACATTTTAAACTTTCCACCAGGGATCACTTTTAAATATACTGTAACTCTTAACATTTAAAGAGAAACTCCTACCATTTTTATTAGTTTTATCAAATTAAAAATAAGTAAAAAAAATATGTAAAAATGCTGTGCTGTTAAATTAAAATATTTCCAGTTTTTGCATAATATAATGTTATCAGGCAGCTACACATTAGCCATTTGTATGTCTACTAGAACACCCTGGCTCCTTATCACACTGCATGTGGTAAATAATATATATACACGTGACCATTATTATTATAATTTATTTTTTTTTCATTTGCAATTTATTTAATGCTTACCATATGTATGCTCGGAAAATATGTAGTTGTTGGTGTCCGAGAAAACAACAAAGCAGTGCTGCAATAAACATAAATGATTCATAGGTCGTATTCATTGACATTTGTTGATAATATTACCAAGTACTTTGGACTCACAATAAAGGTAACTTAACAATGCGGTATCAGTGCTTATACAATTCTCTTATCTGCGGTTCTTGCTCTTCAGTCAACTAGCCCTTCCCAGTAAGGTCAAAGTCAACTAGACCTTCTCTGCCAGTGGTAGCTGATGCTAATATCTTAACTGAAAGCCCACAGGGCCAATGCACCCCCACATGTACCCAAAACAACTCATACCCCAAACAATTAGCCATATTATCATGATCAGAAAATAACATCCAGTAATACACCACGGAGAAGTCCGATAGAGAAGCATATACTTTCCACACAGTTTTATAGAGTGCTGACCCTATATTTCCTATGAGAGGCTGGAGGCATTAAAGGGATTGCTGGCACTAGTACTCCGATGCGTAAGGGGAATCTCCAAGCTGCAGTTTACTCGTATGACAGGATGCCTGGTATAATCAGAGACCCGTATCTGATCTCTTAATCCTGGGGCAAGTACAATACGATGTTTCCAGGCAGCTGCAGTGTATGTTATCGAGCTCCGTTATGAGAGGCAAATCTACTAGAAAGACACCCGACTCCTTATCGCACTGCCTTCTGGTAAATAATAGAATGTCTCAGTTTTAATCACACTGACACTCTTGACTAATAAAAGTTGAGGCTGGAAAGGATTTCGTTAGACAAGAAGCATTAGAACTAACAAAAATGGCAGCCTCTAGGTCTGCAGATAAGCAAAGCTAATTAGACCATTTGCTAAGCTACATTACTATATACTGCGCTGTACTTAAAGGGACAGTTTAATGTCCCTGACAGATCCGGTCAAAGATGGACACATATTAACGTATTTTATAAATACTACAATGTGTATGCTTTAAAAAATAGGGGGGGAGGGAGTAGCTGCAGACCAGCAGGTGCCTTCCTCCTCCATGACCTGATGATCCTTGCTGCTGATTGGCTACATCCAGCAGCCAATGAATGGCAGGAAAGAGCTCCCAATAAAATCAATGTGAACTCTTTCCTCACATGCCTGAACCAAATGCCCAGTGGGCTGCTGACACTCACCTGATCTGCCGCTCACCCGACCAGTGGCTGGATATGTGATCATAAAAATGTAGCACGCGGCTGTACATTTTCAGCCATTGGGTGCACTTATGTCATCAGGCAGCCGCTGGCCTTAAAGTGCCAGGGTCACCCCATCATCACCAGTCCGGCCCGCCTTTAACACTCTAGGGAGACAACAAACACAATGAGAGACAGTCTTTGTGTGTTGTGATCCTGTCAGAGATTCTCAGAGGCGAAAATATGGCTTCTCAGTAGTTTTCCCTTTACTATCAGGTTCTAGGCAGCAGACTCAGTCCAATAGTCCTTGTCATCATTTATTTAAAGTGTAATTTATTGGCAGGAGAGCACAATTACTCCGTCACTTTCCTTCAGGGACACTCAGAGCCTCGATGCCCATGAAATCTGTTTTCTTCTCATTCTGTGTCATAAAGCAGAGGTTCCGACCAGCCCGCTATGTAAAGCTCCAAAGTGGTATTATTCTGTATCCTCACAGGACCTGCAGCAGTTCCAACATCTGAGGTAAGGATACGTTTTTATCTATTATATGTATTTAGCAATATTACTATAATTTGAAAGACGTGGGTTTTTAGTTGCTGCCACGGCAACAGCAAAAACACAATTCACCAACCAGAGCAACCAGGTCAAATACTTGTTTATGGGAAAACTTCTAAAGTGCTCAATTTAAAACACGCGGAAACAGTTCATACCTTTCATGGCATCAATACGGGGAACATTCTATGCATAGAAACATAGAATTCGATGGCAAAATCCTTTCAGACAATCTAGTCTGTTCTTTTTGTCCTGTTGAGAAAACCTCAAGCCTGATTCGTGGTCTTGTTTTATAGTCACAATAAATGTTGCAAAAAGTATATTTTTTACAATTTCTTTATTGTTCACCGTGAACATTTAGATTTAGTACATAGCCTCCATAGATTGCATTAAAAGGCGCTGTGTGCTTTTAAGATTTGGTGTGCCGGGATATGACTCATACTAACACACACACTCATGCTATCACACTTAAATACTTAATGCTAACACATACACAATCACATACACAATCACTCTAACACACAAACATAAATACAAACTATAACCAGCAAATCCAGGAAGAGCTGAGCTAGTGACTAATTAAATCCCACTGCTTTAAATATTCGTTATACAATGCTATTTACATTCTTCGTAATGTAAAGTAGGTAACATGAAACTGCAACTCTCCTGCCAACTCATTGTTTAGTGAATAACCCCCTACAAGTAACACACATTTTGGTATATGCATATACATGAAGCACTTACTATTTCCATTACCTTGGGATATTAACATTCTATCATTTACAATATGTATAGGTAGTGTGAGTGACCTAAGAAGGTGTGGAAGAGAGATTAAAACCTTTCCTTGCCCAGGAGGTCTGTAAAAATATTCTCTAATGTACTTAATCACCTTCATAAAAAGCACACCCCATGTAATTGGTGATGTAATAGTGTTGATTGCCAGACAGAAAGTTATTGTTACTATTTCTTTCTTGGCAACGGTTGTGGATTTTGAAAGGAGGAAAATGGTTATCACGGCTGGGTTAGGATCCAATACTCCTGTTAGTACCATGGAGAGAGGACAATGCATTCCATGTTCATATACTGCCTGCCAAGACTGTTATACAAAACACTTATCAGTGTTGTACTTTCATTGCTGCCCAATCTCCAGGTAGATTCCCAACCACATCTTGGTGACCTCCATCCTCTGCTGATGTCATATCCCCGTACTCAACCTCTGAACGTGGAGTGGCACTAGGCGAAGATACTATGGAGATGGCACAGGATAGGCACAGACCTCTATGGTGTCAATGGGTTGGTTTAAAGGGTGTTTTCTCATCCCCGATAGGCTCATTGAGTAGAGGTGCACTGAGGAGCCCGTCAGAGGAACTGCCACCCCATGGACCTACAGCCCTAGGTCTAGTCAGTCAGTTACTTTAATTCATAACACAGAATTTATACCAAATACAAAACATACCTGAAATATTGGTATTGTGTTTCCACTGCTCTTAGCATCCTTTTCTTTAAACGCACACACACATATAGGGATTACATGTTTACGAATTCTCAGGAGGCTCACCCACCAGCTCATTTCCAACCTAAAGGAAAACGCATTGCAAGGTACAGCAAAGGGAGGTGTTTTTTTGTGTGCCCGTGCGTTTTATCAGTTTTGACTAAAACCAGTTATTTTCTTTGTCTGCGGAGAAGGTTGGGAAGCGAGGTCTTATTGGCATCAGTTGTACGGTCATCACAAAGTCTTCTTGCTCTGAGTTGCCACACAGAGACAGCTCCATTGTCCAAATATTTAACAAACAATAACAGTGAACAAGTACATACAATGCCATTATTCATTTCTGTAACTAAAACACATCATGACTATGTAACACATAACAATTCAGCCTTAAAAGTGGTCCACCAAGGTTACACGTACACAATAAACTTTTTTACAAGGTTGGTAGAAGTGTTCCAGTGGAAATAGACTGTAATAGAGGGTAAAACAAGTATGCAATTTGCGAATGCTGAATTAATATAGAGACATAGAACTTGACAGCAGATAAGAACCATTCGGCCCGTCTGGTCTGCACATTCTTCCAGACGTAGAGACTCGGACCTTAATCAGCTTGGTCTTTTCTTACATTCAGGATATTCAGAAATTATTTGCCTGGAGCCCATAGCTTGGCTAGCAAAATGAAATGAATTACTAGGAACCAGGCGTATATAAGCTGGTGATCAGTAACTGAGCACGGACAGGGATGCATGAGCGTCAAAACACCTACGAGGAACAGCCTAATAAACCATCACATAAAACTCTTTACTAAACAAATTGTTACAGAGCTTAACTTTATTATACCTAAAGTTATTACTTATCGTCAATGTACTGTCCTGCTTGCAAGTGAACTCTTACCGTCAGCCTTTACAAAGCACTCACCAGTTGCGGGGATCATCTGCGTTCTCTCTACACAATGTGAAGGAAAATTGGTGAAATAAAATGTTTCATCTGCATATGCGTTATGGAAAATACAGTTGGTATTGTACCCTGTTGCTTCAGCTGCCCAATCAGTGGCAGGAAAACGCTCCCACTATATAAATGGAAGCATTTGTACTCCTTGTGCACAGTGGTCTCAATAGACCCCCACCTACAGCTTTCACAGAGCCAGCGATGGAGCTGACTGGATGTAAGTGGACGGTCTCAACAGCTGAGCAGAGGACGAGAGGCCTACCCTGGCAGCGGACTGGTGGGTAGGTGACAAACACACTGACACTCACACTAACACAACCAGACACTCATAGTCACACATATGCACACAGACACTCAAGCAAACACACACTAATATACCCAGACACAGGCTAATATACCCAAGCACCCGCTAGCATACCTAGACACACACACTAACATACCAATATACACACACATCCTGACAAAAACACAACCAGACACTGACTAACACAAATGTGAACACTCACAAAAACACACACTAACATACCCTGCCACACAGAAATGCTCTAACATGCCTTTACACAAGCGCAACTCATTTACCACCTAAAGCATATTTTGTGTGCTACCACGGGGTTACTCAACATGAGGTTACCTGACCCCACTCAACCCCATCTCCTCCTTGAAATTAGGATAAAGTCTTACCCCTTTGTCGCTGCTTGCGGAGCATGCCCCATTGCCCACCACCCCCTGGATCTGCGCATGGTACACAGAAATATGGTCAACCAAAAAACATCAGCACGCAAACTGGCTGGGGTGGAGAAAAGGACAAATGTATATGAGAAGGATTCTGCGTAATGTCTCCATGCATTGTGTTTTTTCCATCTTCTAGGATGTCATGTTTCAAAGATGTAGGCACTGTGCAGACCTCTATCATATATTTATTTAAAACCAAGCAAATCTAAATGGCAAAAGAGTTGGTCTCATTCACTTCCCTTTTAAGCACAATTTACTCAGTGGCACTGACCCTCTCTTACCTGCTCTGAGATTTCCATGTACATTAATAAAAGCTTTACCATGTTTAAATGCACTTAGCCAACCGGGTTAGAAGTGGAAATTGTTATATTTACAACTAACTACTACTTTATTTTAAGCATTTCCAAATTCCTCACTTAACCTATTACACTAGGTAAACATTTTAGCATAAGTATGTATTACTGAAGTATTGCATTTCTTTCTAATAATCTGTAATAGAGAAGCCACTAACCCCAGATAATAAATAAAATGTACAAAACATATATAGAATTGCATAGTGCGTGAATGATGCATTCATTTCTGTTTACCTTAAAATACGCTCTTGATTTGTGCATTCCATGAATTTAGAAGATGATCATCAAAGATGCTTCTCACCCTTTTCCAACGGCTGTAATGTACTCTGCTTGTTGATTTGCCAGCAGTAATATGTAAGCCTCCTTTGGCCCCTGTGTTATTTTTTTTGTCACTGACATTGAGCCAGTGTTTCCCTATTCAGACAATGGAGGAGATGACAGCCTAAGGCCTGGGGGGCAAGTCTAGTCAAGTGGCCCGTTGAGCCACCGAATCAGCCCACCATCCATGCCTAGCTTTTCCTGATTTTCTAACGCATATTGATGTAATGTGATGGGAATCAGCAACTTTAAAAAAAAGTGCATGGGATGCCTGAAGCCACAATTAAGCGCCACTAATCCTTTTTAATAAAATATGCAGATTAAAATAACACAAAATCTTTACTTTTTCCTCTCACTGATTTCTGGGCCTAGAAAGTTTTGTCCTCTGAAGTGACTACAAATTCAGGAGGCGTTTTATCTCTGGATAAGTAAAAATTAAATAGTTCTATTTATTTCTACAGTAAGTAAAGTGCCAGGAAATAGATGACCAAACACACACACCATGACGGGCTCTGCCACACCGACACCCAGACACACACACACCAGGACAGGCTCTGCCACACCAACACACAAACACACACCAGGACAGCCACTGCCACACCAATGCCCGAACACACACACCAAAACAGTCTCTGCCACACCGACACCCAAACACACAAATACCAGGACAGGCTCTGCCACACCGACACCCGCATCAGTGTGGGTTAATCTACACAAAGCATAAAAATGCTTTCCACACTGGTTTGTTTTTTGTGTGTTTCCCCCCTTGCATATTGATGCCCCAGCCGGGCCCCCCTTTGGTTTTGATGTATTCCCCCCACACCCTTGTGCAGGCCCAGACTGGGACAAAAAATAGGCCCGGGCATTTAAGCCTGAGCAGCCCATTTTTATTTATTTATTGTTAAAGCCCACCCTTCATGCACCATCTTTGCATTTACTCACTCATTCACACAAATCATTAACACATTCATTAATGCAGTCTCACAAATCATTCAAGCAATTCATCCACACATGAATTCATTAATTGTCATACGCATTCACACAATTCATCCACACATTTATTCATTCATTCTCATACGCATTCACACTACCCCCTCTCCCCATCTTATCTGCCCCTTCTCACTATGTTCCCCCCTTCCCCACTTCTCAATATGTACCCCTTCTCACTATCTATCCTCTCTCCCCATTTCTCACTATCTAACCCCCCTCTGCCCCTTCTCACTGCACCCCCCTCCCTCACCCTACTTACCTTGTTGCCGGAGCAAGCAGCAACTGTGACAGGGCCGGATTGACTTAGGGGCTGATGGAGCTGCAGCTCCAGGCCCCTACCTTAAAATAGGCCCAGTCAGGACCGGACTGACTGGGCCTATGCCCCTAGAGGCCGCATAGGCCCAGTCAGAGGCCGCATAGGCCGTAGAGGCCGCATAGGCCCAGTCAGCCCGGTCCTGACTGGGCCTATTTTAAGGTAGGGGACTGGAGCTGCAGCTCCATCAACCCCTAAGTCAATCCAGCCCTGCGGCGGTCCGGCCCACCGGGCAAATGCCCGGTGTGCCCGATGGCCAGTCCGGGCCAGCCCTTGTGTATTGCCCCATGTGCATTTGTGCTCCTAGCCAGCCCCCTTTGTACATTTATTCCCCACCACCCTTGTGTATTCATTTATGTGATGTCCCCAGCCAGCCCCCCTCCCATGTGTATTGATGCCCCCTTTTGTACTGGTTAATGTACCCTTGCCCCTGGCCGGCCCGCGGGTGTTGCAGGCTTTTGGCCAACATTAAAGACGGCCCTAGCGCGGCCGAATCGACCACTTCAGTGGGCCCCCTGGCCCAGCCCGCCCCTGACGGTGCCAGATTTGGCAGGTCCAGGGAGCCTATGCCCCGTTGGGTGATCAGCTCCCTGTAGCGCTATATTTACTATATGTCATCTCTCTACCTTCTGCTGCTATTTGGTTGGTTTCCTGGGATGTGTTACCTGCAAAGCTAAACCTATTTTGTCTTGTAATATAATCCTGCTTTCATAGTTCTAGGGTCTCAGTTTTTTAGAGGGCCTTCTACCAACCACAAGGTCATTGTGAGGTCCTGCAGGCTTGGCCTACCCTAGAAGAGGAGAAGCTCATGGGGCGTGTGAGTTTGTGTTACATTTAGAGAGGGCTGGAGTAATGTATAGCACTCATTAATTTGCGTCCATAAACAGGAAGCTTTTCAGAAATTTCAGGGGGTCAGTGTAGAGTCTCATAAAGTACGGTAGGATAGGTGTAGAGTACACCATTGGAAGAAAATCAACATGCATCAGCGATGAGATGGTATAGTTAAGGCTGGTGAATACAATATATACAGATAAACTCCGTAATACACCTTGTTGTAGAAAAACAGACTAATAGTTAACAGTTTGTATCAATCAAGATGATTCTTGACAATGATACATTCTGTCTAACATTTCTGGGCCGATTATAAACGCAGATGACAAAGTTCTTCTATAATGTGCTAGTACTGGCCAGGGTTTAACTTGTTGAACAGTCATTGTCAGATTTCCAGTAACTGCAAATTCAATTCACTACATTCAGCAGTAGCTGATGTTAAATGTTAATTGGGAGCTGTGTTGTTTTTAGACTCTGAACTGGGAATCTCGTGATGACAGTCCTTACACTTACCCACTGACTGTTAACCTACTTGACCAGCTACAATTACATTCCTTACACTTATGGGTCGTACATTGCAATCAGTTTTACAAGTGTATAAAATGTAAATGTTTAATGGGATAATGTTTAATGACTAATATAAAGCAATTGTTTATTCCTACCAGTTGGTTATGATTATGATCCCTTTGGGGGGGGGGTGCGTTAGAGTACTATTCTAACCATCCACCTGTTTCTTCTCCCATGAGATATATATTTTTACAGAGGTGCCTGTTGGGGAAACCATTGATCTTGGCAACAGCCGGCCTCATTGTTTGAATATTCCAGAATAGTCTCTACTAATGATATTGGCATTATATTAGGAAACCACTAGTGCAAAGATATTTGTGTATCAACAAGTAATCCATAAATGAGAAGAAGACCATATTCTAAAACAGATTATTATTACACTATACTTTAATAAACTCTAAAAACAAAACCTATAAGAGAAAACGGTAACAGTAAGTTTTATACTTTTAAAGAATTTGTATCTTATAAGTAGATTGTATATATATATATATATATATATATAGTTATTTTTTTAATGATATATCAGACCATGAGTGCATATAACCTTTGAGCAGGTGAAGCTCTGTCTGGGAGTAAATGAAACGTTGGAGCGGTTATCAGTGTTTGCCGCTGTGACATCACAGCATTATCTCTTTATGACATTCCTGCTGATAGCAACGTAGATGATGTAATCCCCATTTTGTTTACTACGTCATATTATCATAAAAACAAATTTATGTCAACATACAAACTGCTTTTTTTTTCCCACCCTACCAAATAACAGTTTTTATCTTGACTGAATTTTTTAAGCAATAAAAAGCCCGGATCTAAGTCTTCTCTCCCCTAATATCTATCCAGTTGAGGATGTCGATACCTGTGTTTAGAAATACGTCAACCCATGTGTATGAAGCCAGAAACCAATTATGTGATGAACCCTAGTTGCCAGTTTTGTAGATTAATAACACACGTGACAAACACCTTGCACGTATGACGCAAAAATTAATTTGATCTCAGATGCATCAGAATCAAAGGATGTGCACCAAGAAACCTATGTGGACCCCTCTGCACCACAGGGGCTGCACATCGATGTAATGCCCTGCTTTATTACGTTGTGTACGTTGGCATGTGTTGTGTGTATAAGTATGTTAGCGTGTGTTAGTGGGTGTGTATGAGTATGTTAGTGTGTGTTAGTGGGTGTGTATGAGTATGTTAGTGTGTGTTAGCGGGTATATAAGTATGTTGGTGTGTGTGTTAGAGTGTGTGTGTGTGTGTGTGTTAGGGTGCTTGTGTGTGTATTAGTATGTTAGTGTGTGTTAGAGTGGTTGTGTGTGTATAAGTATGATCGAACAAGCGAAAACAACAAAAATGCCCCAGGTGTTAAGGGCCATTATACCCTTACTAAAGAATTACTTTATTCAGTCAGATGCATTATATCCCCAGCAGACATGGAGCCCGCCGGCCACTTAAAATACCAGCAGTGTTCAGGGAACTATGTTTGGGGCCCCTTATATAATGTGTGTGTTAGAGCAAAAGCGCTCCCTCAGGTTCCCTCATGCGATACTATAGCCCCGACACACAGAAGCCTTAAATACCCCAATCCTATGAACGGAAAAGGCTATAGTCTGAGTAGCTCGGGCACAGTCGCGCTTTCCGTCACGCGTATCTCCTCTGCCAGTTCCAAAGATGGAGCATGCTTGCTTCTCCACAATAACCCCACTGGCGTCAGCTCCAAAGTACAGCTGCACGCCGTCGCTAACCACGCCTCACGCTCGTAGCCCCACCCCTCCAGCCCGATTTTATATAAGGGACTCGCTCGGAGCCGGCCCAGGCTGGCTTATTCCTGTCTGACTTCACCTCCATTTACACGCAGGCACAACGCGCACGATATCCGCCGGCGGCTCGCTTTCCTCCCTTCACACCGAACGCAGATAACACACTAGCAAGCCAGAAACGACAGCGAGAATTTCTGCCCGTGCCACTCCGGAGCTTATGGCAAAAAAAGCCTCTTTAATTTCTGCTTTGGGTTTCCACGTCACTCTTTAAAAATTCCGCCAAAAAAGAGAAGACGATTCCCCAAATCCTTTGGGCCGTTACCTCACGTAAGTATCCTGGGGAGCGGAGGGCCATTTCTGACGCGAGGGAATGAAACCGATACGCCAGAAACCGTGGCGGTAATAGCCAGGGATCCCGGCGCGCAAAGGCTTCGCTCAATATGGCCGACCCTTGGGTTGCATACAGCGAGGGGGGGTAGAATCGTAGAAATCGTGATTTTTTTTTTTTCCTCCCGTTCCCCCCCCCGCAGTAACTCGCCAGACGGATCGCATGAGCAGCGCTCCCGTGCGGCGGCTCCGGTATCTGCCCTCTCTGAGGCACTTCAAATAAAAAAATGCGCGTGAGAGGCGCGATCCCGCCGACACTGAGAATTTGCGCGTGCACGGCAGCACTGCACTTTGGAGCGTTGAGTGGGCGGATCCTCGTGGGAGGGCGGGAGATTTAAAAAAACAAAGGTGTTCTAGTGGCTGCGCGTTTTAAATGGCTTCAAATTCAGATGTCAGAAAGGTTACTGGACTGGTCATTTTATTGTATAGATCTCTGAAAGGTATTTAAAGGGACGTGCTGGTCATCCTATTCACTTTAATGCATATGGAAGCGCTGTGGTCCCTTTAAATTTACCTGTCTGACTTTGCAGAACCCCCATGCATTTGACTCTTTCCCTGCCATAGGAATTTTACAAACACGTGTGGCGGAATAAGTCTTTGCATGTGATATACTTGGCTCCAGTGTTGCCGTGGCGAGCGCTATCAGCAGGGCTCACTAAGTATTTTCCTGTGTATTTTTTGTTTAGGGGGCTCCCTGGGTCACAGGGGTGTCCCTCTGCTGTACGATGGGATCTATGCATAGAGCAGGCGGTATAGGCTCCCTCCTTTGCCTTAGTTTGATTTAATGTTTCTGTGTTTGAAATCTACTTCCTTGTCTTGTGTCTTTAGTGCAGTCATGCGTTGAATTGTTACCTGTAGATCGCGGTCGTCACGCTGAGACTTCAATCATAATATAGGGAAGCGGCAGGGAGTAAGCTGCTGTTGCCAGGCACAGGCTAAGACGCAACAATTGATCTTATTCCTGGACCTACAATGTCTAAAGAGCAGTTCCCCCAACACGTATTACATGAAAAATATTGCTTTCAAATTGTTTAGATCATGTAACGTCCTTGGGCAGCTGTCTAAAAGTGTGTTTTCCAGCGCTGTTATTTTTAGTGCAGTGTACAAGCGCACAAACTCCTGCTCTGCAGGCGATAGAAGTTTATTAGAACAAAATGAAATAAAACTGAGTTTAAGCTACATCACTGTACCCAGCGCTGTATGTAAGGATGAAAGAAACACGTATGTATGTAATAACATCACAATCTCTGTTATTCACTTGCATCTTGTTACTTTTTTGCTAGTATTTTGTTACTGTGACTTTTTTTTCTCTGAAAATCTCGTTGCCCCTCTCCTAGCAAACTGAATATTGCAATACTCATCAGAAACTGTCTAAATATTTCTCCCGATAGAAATATAAGCAGTCTACTTTTACCCAGTTATGGGTATTTCAGTATTCAGCTTTCCTATTAAATGCTCTAGAACCCGTGGATTATGTGCGCACATAAAGGTATATTCTTCTATGTTTTTCTACAATCCTGTGTCAGCCTTGCGTGTCGTAGCTGCTTATGTCATGCAGGTTATGAAATCATGCCTGTAACATATGACGTTGTATAATGCTTTATTAAATGGGTTACGTTGCTTGTGTCTTTAATCTTGTCTAAGAAAGGGGCATATTTGATGTATCTGTATGAAGCTGCCTAGGTCGGGGTTAACCCGCCTGCACTACATCAGATAATACAGGCTTTTTGCTGAGTTTACTCAAAAGCTGTGAATTTTGGGAGATGTTCTGTAATCCTTCTTACAGCAGGTGCGGTAATGCTCTACTCTGAATCTTGTGTTCTGTAACTCCTATGATTCTCAGCCGTCTTCTTACATTTTGAACCTTGTTGGCGTTGTAGTCCACATCAGCTGGAGTGTCTGTTGCAGCCGGTATGAAGCTGTGTCTTTAGACTCTTGTGTATAGAGTTCTAGTAGAAGTGCCGGCAGGAATGAAGCACGTGTTGGGTAACTGTAAATGTACTCTGAATAAAGACAGCTCCCCGGAACGGTTTAGGTTCTGTGTTCAAGGACGTTGGTGGCTGCAGATGGTCTAGACAGTAACAGGTTTATGGGCTGCTAATGTACTTTTCCCGGGCGTTTAATGCTTCTGTCAGACAGCGTACAGCTTGTGGCCCCGTTTACCTTCCCTGCACCAGACCGGCTTCTAGCCTCTGAGCCCGACGCGTATTCTGTTTAATGCTTCAGTTGCCCTGACTTCTCGAGGCTATGAATCGCAGCAAATTCATCTTGACTGCTGTTTTGACATTGACCCCATCGCATGTCCATGGAATGCCCTGGCAGTTAAAGGGTTAGTGCCGCTGCGGTCCCCAGAGGACGATTGTCCCGTGCCGCTGCTGTCGGCTCCCCGTCACATGCTTTCTGATGTTGGTGGTAACGGTGGCGATGGAGGGAGTGTTGGGTGGGGTGAGAGTCGTTTTCCGGTCTGGACCAGCCCAAGCAGGTTTTTTTTCCTGTCATTAAATGAACAATGTACACGGCCCTCGCCGGCTTCCACTTATCTGATGGCCAGGAATAAAGCAGTGAGTCAGTCCATCGCCCAAGCATATTCCGCGTGGATTGACAGATGAATCCGTGCCGCTGTCCATTAGTTATAGCGTAAGACGCTGTTCTGGGTGCGTTAAACTCTAGCCCGTTTCTACGCTGGTTTCTGGAGCTCGGTTGCCATCTGTTTCTGAACAGTCTTATTAGCGGAGTCAGCGTTTTCTCTGGTACGTTTGGAGGGCATCTACCGATACGCAGCAGCATGGACAGTCATTTACACGCGGACTCTCACAATGTTCCATGTCCCTTCTCAGAAGCTGTAAGTCGTAACAACGGCTTACATATACATTTATATAAAAAGGTCATCTGCCTCACTAGTTTTCATTCTTCTAGAAAGCTGCTCTTTGACGGGAGGATACGGTGAGCTCGGACCGGGTCAAGAAGTAGCTGCTAGAGAGCGAATGAATGTTGCTGGATGGGCTGTAGGGGAATGTGTGCCGGCGGTGAACACATTGGCTGCCGGATCATTTGGTTGACGTTCTCTGTTAAATAATTATCTTTTATTTATATAGCGCCAACAATTTAGGCAGCGCTTCATTCTCTCGTAATTCATTGCTTTGTTTCGAAGCAGATAATCTATTGGTTATACCAGATCAGTCCTCATGTGTTGTAAATCGGCATGTTTGCATGTGTAGCATATAGACTTCTTTAGATAAACAGGTTGTTTGGTCATTTCGGTGCCGGTGGTTACCGCTGTATTTATGGTTGGATAGACTGTTAGTGCAGCTCGCTGTTATATGAATGGACGGTAAGTGTCGCCGGACACTGAGATCCGTGATGCTTGGTGACGCGTAACCCATCTGTAAATGCGCCGTTTTTTAGCTATTGAAATTCTGATCTTGCGTGTCTAGCTGCGGTGTTGGAGACGTGCTGACGTCCGGGACATGTCGCGTTACCTCTGCTAGCCGTTCTGTATGAGTAGCACACAGCATGGAATTTCCTCTGAGGGGCTTTAACGGCTTTGGGCTACACTTGTGGTTCCATAGTAATGACTTTGTAGTAAGTTGTGTTGCCATACATGTATAAATCTCTCCCATGAACTGAGCCGTAATAACGTTTATTACTTATATGCAGCATTTGTATTGAATTTTCACATTTTTTTTCTTTGCAGGGCGGATTTTCTGTCAAGGCGTACAACTACCCGACTGGGCTAGGGAAAGCGCTCTATAGAGAACTCTTTGACTTCAACGCCGAGCCGCCTTGGCAGCCTAGCTGATGATAGGAGGTTCCATCTCCTAACTTGTCCATGTAAGTTTTATATCTATTTTTACCGGTTTGGGGAGAGGGATCACGCACAATGTATTTATATTGCGTCTGGGAATAGGGCTCTGAATCGCTATCGCTGCTGTTGTAGTGAAATGGGGATTGACTTTTGTTTTGTCGGAATTCATTTATTAAAATGATCTGTGGCTTGTTGTGTTATGGCTTTCCTTGTGGTAGTTGAGATTGGCAGCAGCCTGTGGCAGGGCCAGACTTATCTCCTCGGTTTCTTGGCTAAAGGTCTCCAAGGTATAACTTGAGGTGGTTTCTCCCATGGTGTATACCTTAAGCAGGCTTTTTCATATAAAATACTAGAAATGCTGCCACCTGTGAAGATGAAGTGTTTGGGGATTACGTTCTCTTTAAGATCTCTGTTTAAGCATCAAGCTGCTTGGACCTACAGTGTATCGTGTATATGTATGACACACAATTTGCTACGTAGAGAAAATCTGTTTAGTACATCCCAGTTATGATGCATGAAATACACCGTATTCTGCAAGAAATTGTAATCTGGAGTTTTTGGATTCAGTGGCAGCAGGCCAGATACTTCGTTCCCTATGGGCACGTGTAAGACTGAGACGCACGCTGTCACATGCTGACATCACAGGGTGACTATTTTGGTTTCCCAACTGTTATGTCTAACCAGCCATCTGTGGAGCGTGTTGACAATGCAGTGGACTGCTCTATGTACTGTTACAATTATCCATTAATAATAATGACTTACAAATTGTCTTTCTATAAGTTAATAAAGCTTGTGACGGGTGCGTGAAGCACGTGCTTTAGGTGTCTGAGTCGTGTAGGTTGTTTCCAGCGGAGTTCTATAGAATGTCAGTTAACTAACTTTTCGGGAGAATTTCTTCCTCTGATACGAAGTGTAATTGCTCCAGAATGGGGATTCTATTAATAGCTTAGAGGCTATTTGTGTCAGTAATGGACGTGGTGCATGTGCTGCGTAGGTTTTCGGATGGCTATTGTTACCCAGTTTATAAACATGCGAGCGAGTGACAATGCGTCGGTCATGCGCTTGGCCTTAAGAGCTCATGTATTCTTTAGACGGTTTTGAAAGCCGCCGGGGATAGTGACGCTTGGGGCACGTTATAAATAGAACTCATCGGGTGTGTCAATTGGCTATTGTTTTTTTTGGCGACATGCAGACATTCTAGTTGGTATTTGATTGTATCAATTTTAATGGACTGTTAAAGCCCCCCTGCTCAGAAGGATGTCCAATTAATAGAGTATTGTGTAAAGGGCAGCTGATGGGTTCCTGGGCACATAGTATAGCGAAGGTGCCGACAGACCCGAGTCAAAACACGCCGGGAAGTCTATAAACACTGTCCCTAAACGAATAGTTGGGAGTATGCTGTACGACCGGGGGGCTTCGCTTCTCTAGGTAGGAGTCTGAACTTTTGAAACTTTGTATTCTACATCTACATGTATTTTGGGATAGTGTTTTTTTGTGTATATTTGAATCATGTTTGTACAGTTTTTTTAGCCTTTACTACACTTTATCAATTACTCTGTTGCTGAGAAATGCTTTAATTCCCTGGAACGTGTGGATGCAGGCGGCGGGTCGTTTCTCCGTATGAATGTGCGGACATATGCTTTATATCGTCATTCCAACACGTGGGACTAAAACACATCCAAACCTTGTGAATGAATGAGTTGGAGATTCTTTGTTGGAACAGAAGCTCTTTCCGGAGCTAATCTCAGAGGCGGCCATGTTCTTCTTCATATTTACTGATGTCCACGTTTAAAACCATGAAGCCTTTTTAGCTGCTGTCACATAGATTCGTTATGGACAGCGGTCTAGCAGCTCTAAAATAACCGATACAAAATATCTTTATTCGAGCCCCAGCATTGTAGAAGATAAACGTCTCAATGCTTTTTAAACATTTCAATGTGTTCAGGTGCTTTAGCATTTAGTGTTTTATTTTGTGTCCCAAACCTGCAATGATTGTTGTGTTTTTTCCTTTCTGTACAGTTTGTTGCATATTTAGGACCCAAAAGACTTGTTGACCCCTTATTTGGCACTTACTGGTTTATGATTGTCGGCTTTGCGGAATACGGCTGAGATGAAAGGATTTATTGAAGATGCGAATTACTCCATTGGGCTGCTGGATGAATCTGCATCCCCTAGAGATGTCATGGACAGTTACATCTACGAGCATACGGTGGTGAGTAAAGAGTCCGCGTTTGGCCCCGGCGGCTTACGAACCGCAGAAATGTGTTGCATTGCGATGACATTGTATGCGTTGGAGACCTCTAAAAACAACGGTCTCCTGGTGCCTTTAGATTAACCTCTTCACTGCCCTTTGGGTGTACAGGTGTGTCCACACAGTTTTTGCTAGCAGCAGTTTTTGCATGGGAGATCTTGGCTGTCTGCTGATCGCCGGGACCCCCTGTCAGCAGAAGCCGGCGTTGCTTGTGTAATGGCTCGAGCGCTGCTATATCATTAAATAAGATGATGACTCCCACGGGAAGCTCACTGGGGAACCTGCTGGGATTTCCGATTACTTCCCAGTGCAAAAAAAATATAAAAATATATTTTAAAAAAAATGATAGGTTTTTTGCATATTTCCACCGCTGCCGAGATTCACGTATTGGACATGAGCGTAGAAAAAGTGTCAGTAACCGGGTCAGAGAAGAGTAGGAAGCGTCTGCCATGTGCCCCCCTGTGCAGATTCAGTCATATAACAACTGCTCCAAAATGTTTCTTAGCAGTTAGGCTTATTAACCCTTTACCCTCCCTCGTGACCCGGCTGCTGTTTGGGCACACATCATTATACCAGCATCGATCCGTGTCTCAGTGGTGTTTGGAGCGGATAATGTGATCTCTAATGTTTGTGTTGAGACGGCAGCCTTCATTAGTTACACTGAAAGCTGCAATGATTGGCTTTCCGGCAGGTAGGGGCCACGGAATGACCCCGTAACCAGCCCATCTTTCGATTAAATTCTGCATTTTGCTGCGAACACCATACTATTTTGTGTCAAGGAATGTGTTTTGTGACAACGTCAAGGAACGTGTCTTGCTGTATCTGATTTTACTGTTGGTGTTCCATTCACAGACGGGTAAAAATGCCTTCTTTGTTGCTGACCTTGGAAAGATTGTGAAGAAACACATTGAATGGCAAAACACCATGGGGCGCGTAAAGCCGTTTTACACCGTGCGGTGCAACTCCTCGCCGGCTGTACTCGAGATCCTCTCGGCGCTTGGTGTGGGATTTGCTTGTGCCAATAAAGTAAGTAAACTACAGATTTAGTTTCTTCTGAATGTAGGATATCGGAACTATAAGTTTCATTGAATATCTGACGCCGGCGGCACAATGACATAATCCGATGCTGCTGCGTGAATAAAATGCATACGGCGTATAGTGTAACTTTGTCTGTTATTATAATGGTAGGATGACTTGTATGGCTCGGAGTCATCAGTAAATGGACTGCAAAGCCTTGAAAACCTGCTGTTATAAAATTATATTCTCCTGATTTAGAAATGTTATCTGTATTTTTAAGCTAGTTTGAGACACGGCCCCTCAGCCTGGATTCCCTGGTTTCACGTACCGTAACTTGCTGTTTTGTTCCCCGATGCGTCTGATAAACGTTTTAAGGTGGCAGCTGTGAAATTTGTTGCCGGGTTAGACATGTTGCGTGTTAGCAGTCAATCTCAGAAGGTTTTATTGTAGTTTGGAAAATTCTACTTTAGCGTTATTAAAGTATCATTAATGTGCTTTATTTCAGAATGAAATGACGTTGGTGTATGATTTGGGCGTCTCTATGGATCATGTGGTGTATACTAATCCTTGCAAGCAGGCTTCTCAGATCAAGCATGCAGCCAAACTCGGAGTAACTATGATGACTTGTGATAATGAAACAGAATTAAAGAAAATTGCACGTAACCACCCTAATGCCAAGTAAGTCGTCACTCATGCCTGTTTGCGAGCGTTCCTTAATCTGCCCCGATTACTGTGCGTTTCAGATTCAGCATGTGCCAAACATTTAAATAGAAAAGCGACATCTCGTCATTTAACGCTACATTTAGAAAGCAGGTTTGCCCACTAATGCGAGACATTTCAAGCCTGGTTGTCAGCGGGCAGCCTGTTTATGGGGTAATTGTAAAGACTAGCTGACAGAAATGTTCTTCGGGCTTCTCTACACGTGTATTTAGTTCATATTCTTTGCTTCTGCGATGTAACGGTGTGGTTTAAATAAAAATCCCCTCCCAAAGTCCTGTTTCAGCGATTTGTTACCTTCTGCGTCTACTTTAACTGGAAACCTGTTCATAAAGGTGACCTGTGTTTTTTTTCCCATTTCCTAATGAGTGCCGGTTGATGAGGATTTTTTTTGTATCACTGAAATTCAGTTTTTCCTTTGGAACTTGTTTTTTGTTTACAGCACCCATCGAATTTTAAAAGTGCTTAGACATGGCTTGCTGTAATTCCATTTGTCCCTCTCGGCTCCCCGGTTGTGGGCCCTAATTGCTAGTTTTTTCTCTATACAGGATTGTTACTTAAGTTCTTGACTCTTCCAAGGATGGCACTCGAGCTCTGGCACCTTTATCAACATGCTTCTGCAATACATCATGTGCTGATGTAAACCAACTGCCCCAATCATCTTCCCCTTCTCTTAGGCTCTTGCTTCATATTGCCACAGAAGGTATGAGCGGACATGAAGAGATGAACATGATGTTTGGCTCCTCGCTGAAGAGCTGCAGGCACCTCCTGGAGTGTGCTAAGGAGCTCAATGTTCAAGTCATTGGAGTGAAGTGAGTCATTCACAAATTACGTTAACCCGTTTTCTCCCAGAAAGAAAGCCAACATATAAATGCTATGTCTTTAATGTGAAAGAACGTGATTTGTAAAATTGCCAAAAGCTCAAGTATGAATTTGTGTGTTTGGGCTAGTGACCCAAATAGCTACATAACCAAAGTAATTCAAATGTTGGGCTTGTTGAAATGTGTGTGCCTTGTCATATATTGGCAGTCATTAGAATGATGGGGGTTGTGCATAATGGATGTGAGAAGTATATACATTTAGCCCGTCTGCTACAAGTATAAAAGGTGTCCAGCTTGTCTAAACCATAGTACTGGTATATTTGCAATTGACATACTTAAAAACAAATACAGCTGCCGTAACATGTAATGGACAAGAAACTTTGGTTAGAATCTTGTATAAGTATTTGCTAGCAGGAGCCTTGTCCGGACTCTTCATGGTATAAAGGGTTTTCCCCCCTCTTTGGTCTCTAAACAAAAGCCATTACCTGCATTAACCACTAGGTGGCAGAATTGCACTCGCCATTTACTCTACGTACGAAATGAGTTTAAAAACATTCTGCTTTGCTGAACAAAATCGTTACATTGCCTTGTTACTTTTTGTAATGGGTAAGACTTTGTAAATAACTACAGTTTGCTGTGAAGACTTGAGTATTTTTCCTTAGTTCTGAATCTTTACTATTAGGGGAGACCGCTATGATTTTCTCTGTTTTGGTGTCTGACTCAGTTTCAGCTCTTTGCATTTTACATTTAAACCTAGAAATTTTTCTTGTAATTTTAAATTTGCGTTTGAACTGTAATTTTCATGTTTGCAATCAGTGTTGGTCAGATAGCGACCGTTTGCATGTCCTACTGGCCTGTTATGGTACAAATACACACTTGAATATGTTTGTAGCCAACATGACTGGTTGCCACAGTTTTATTTATGCTATTTTACAGTGATCACTATGAATGCCTGGCTCAGGATAGACTGCTTTGACATGCCCAGCGCTGCCAGGTCAATCCTGTCTCTTAAATGCAGTGTTTACAGATGAGAGACCCAAATTGTACTATTTACTAGAAGGGCATCATTCATAAATGACCCAAAATAAACAAGTAATTGCCGTTCATAAGGTGCACTTTACGAATTGAATAATTTAGTATTGTGGTTAAAATGTTCATAATGTTTTCATCCACCAGATTTCATGTTTCAAGCTCTTCCGATGACCCACAAGCATATATTCATGCTTTGTCTGATGCCAGATGTGTATATGATATGGCGGTGAGTACGTGCTTGCGTTACAAGAAATGACTACAATACTGTGCAGTTATGTACTTTATGAGAAAATGTTCTGAGCTGGGGTAACAGAGGCTTTTCTCTCGTCTAGGAAGAGCTTGGCTTTAGGCTGAATGTTTTGGACATTGGTGGAGGATTTTCAGGCAGTGAATTCCAGCTGGAGGAGGTAATTTGTTTTCTCCTGTATTCCTGCATGCGTGCTGCTTGTTTGGCTCGATGACAATTTCTCTTTAGGTAGAGATTACATGAGTGGTGATCTTGTGGTTGCGAGTGCAAGAGTCTTGCCTGTGGCCTATTGAGAACTAAATGACTTGGTGGTCCTTGTCTTGTAGGTTAATCACGCTGTCAGTCCACTGCTGGATGCGTACTTTCCCGAAGATTCTGGAATTAGCGTTATTGCTGAGCCTGGGAGCTATTACGTTTCATCTGCATTTACCCTAGCAGTTAACATCATTACAAAGAAAGTTGTTGAATATGATCACAATCTTCCTTCTGGAGGTACTAAGTGTACTTCAATACAATTATAGAAGCTAGTTAATAGTTTGGTGTAAATTATGAATGTTTTGGTGTAGGTAACATGAACTTTTAGTCACTAACCAGTGTTAACGGGTGCGTTAGATTTTGCTGCTTGTTCACTCACCCAGTGGTTGTGTTGTGTTAGCACTTTTTTTTCATAACACAATTTTTAGTTTTCTAATCTTTGTAGCCGTTAGATTTGTCCAAAGAAAGAAACCTTGTAAGTGTTTGTGTGTAATTGTGTAGAACTTCCAAAAGTCTAATCTCATTGTTCTGTTTCTTATCCCCTCTGTTTAGGCAAGCAAACAAGTAACTGCCCAGCTTTTATTTATTGCATGAATGATGGGGTGTATGGGTCTTTTGTGAGCAAACTGTCAGACAGCTTACATACTGCTCCTAAAGTCCACAAGGTAAGTTGATGCACAAACGATGCCTGTTAAGGGGCTTCAAACAATATAGATGTCTCCCCCAGCACAGAGTGGCTTTCTGCATCCTTGAAAGCAATAGTGTAATTTCACAGTGTGGGTAAAATCTGAGAGGTCTGTGCTGCTGGTTGAAGCTGTTATGGGCCGTTGTCGGCTTTACTCCTCTCCTGTGGTTCCTCATCAATGCCAAGTGGCTTTTGCAGCCATCGGTAGAGCAGTAGAAATTGCCAAAGCTTTTGCAGCCAAGAACTTATTCAGATTAGTAAATAAAGCATACACAAATTCTGATTATTTTTTAAATTTTACCCTCTAGACTGTAAGCTCGTTTGAGCAGGGCCCTCCTCACCTGTTGTCTCTGTTAGTCAATTTATGTTACATACTACTTGTTATGTCCTGTCTACCCATTGTACAGCGCTATGGAATTTGATGGCGCTATATAAAACAATAAATAATAATAAAACATTTTTGAATGACTTCAAAATTGACACAATTCAGTTTTCAGTCTGTCTAGACAGCAAGTGCCTGACATCGCGTATCGAAACTGACTCGTGAATACTTTGTTTCAGAAATGCGGGGACGATGTACCACTTTTTGCTAGCAGCCTCTTGGGGCCCTCTTATGATGAGCTTGATGTAATTGTGGACCATTGCCTGCTACCGGAGCTGAATGTTGGCGACTGGATAGTGTTTGAGAACATGGGGTCTGGTACTTTGAATGAACAATCTGCGTTTACAGATTTTGGAAGGCCCTCCCTGTACAACATCATGTCCCTCAATGACTGGTGAGCATTGAACCTTGCAGTGTTGTGAAATTAGGTATATTTTTACTAATAATTGGTAAAATGGATCTCTTTCTAGAAAACTGCAGTTTATATATGGTGTTAATTGGATTCAAGAAATTTTACAAACTGGGCTGTATATTCCAAAGATCTCACCTGAATCAAAGGCGTTTGTAGTCCTAATATTCCTTTAGGTATTAGGTAGCATGTCACCATTACACAGAATGTTAGACTATAAATGTAAATAACATAGTTTTATGCTGTGAACTCATTGTATGCATAGCCTTTTTTTGTTAAAAAGCATGTGTTGGAAAGATCGAGTCCAGGTTCTGGGTTGCGGAGCCGTTCATACAGTTTTATGCATAAATTTCTTCCTCCAAGCAGAATTGGCTGACATCAGTCGGGTTAATGAGAAATTATAAATCGTAGTGCATTTAAGTGGTAGGCTCCCTAATTTTAAACAGTATGGTGTTAAAAATGCTTGGCTAGTTGTATGCTTATATTCATTAGCCTAAACACATGGACTTTACACGAGATTCTTTGTTTTTCCCCTTAGGTATGAAATTCAGGACTTGGGGGTTATATCGGAAGCACTGTTGAAGAGCCTCTGTGTGCCTTGTTTTAGGTTTGGTGAAGACCACCTCTCCACAGCAGCTTAACTTGTATCTCATTGCTCATTTTAGACCTGCAGGTACAAGTCTTTAGCTTGCCTGGTCAACATTCCGGGGCGGAAGGAACGTGGATCTTGAGTGAACCTCAATTCAAAACTTGAAATTCAGTGAAGGCAAATTGGGACCAGGCAAAAAAAAGCAGCTAAAAAATAATTCACTGGGGCGAGCATTAGACGTTAATGTCCACATTTAAACATGCCAGCTTTCCCATCCTCTGTGCGGTTTAAATAAAATATGCAACAAAATGGATGACTTAGTTGAGATGGAAACCATGACCTGGGTTCCTTGTAACAGTTTACAATAAGTACAGTTTTTATACTAAGGATTCCTGTTAGAAAGTCTTGTAAATTTATTGTCTCTCCTCCAGTATAATGTCTGTGAAAATACCTTTGTGATTTAGAATGTTTAGTGTCCCTAGATTGTGTAAATTTGTGCTTTAACCTGTAGTTTAATAAATGTAAATTGCATCGTATTGGTTTTTATTTGTTTTTTGAACTGGCGTAATGTTGGATTGCAATAAAATTTTGTGCAGAATTTGACTATTTTATGGCTCATTTGGAATGAGACCTATGATCGTGGCTCTGAGGGTTAATGCGTAAAGAGTTATTGAATTCAATATTTTTAAGCCCCTTCAGGAGCCAAACGTAAAGTGAGTCTGAACCAGAGCTGTCAGCTGTGAGGATATAAGGGACTTAACAGAACTCTTACACATCATGCTACCTATGTGGTGGTTAGAATAGTAAGAGATGCTTCATACAATTGGCAAGACCTGAGTTACTATGTTACAGGCGTGTGGCTGGCATTGAAAATGTATATACAATCTCACCCATGTTTTGCTACATTGCTTTAGTAGCAAAAGTAGTTTAATGTGCAATTTTAGATTCAATCCTTATTCCGGTGAAAGCATTCTGCTTACAAACTCACACATCCCCTTAACCTGCAAAAACGTATTTATAATGCATAGTTTAAAAGCTATTTGTAGTAAGTCGCTGAACTGTAAATACACATCCAATTACTCTAGAAAATAGTCCCAGAATAGTCTCTAGAAATATATAATCCTATATAGGCAAATGGTGCCTTAGGAAGAAAATCTTTCTATATAATATATGTATATATTGCATATTCACACGTGTATAAGGGTTGCAAACAGACCTGCATGTAGAAGGGATCTCTCATCCACATCTAGACAAGTAAAAGCTTTTAAAATAAAAAATGTTTAAAATGCCATCAAATGGATCAGAAATCCAGCACAGATGTTGATAATGTTGGAAATGGTTTTTAATGCGCATTCCGAGGCCCTTTATCGGCAACCATCGCTCCTGTGTTCCAACAATGCGTTGTGTTCGCTAAACTTTAAACTTAAAGGCTACTTTGCAAATGACCCAAACTTATCTCAGACTAGCTGAATCTTTAAATGCATTTGGAATGGAAAATAATAACTCCTGAGGTCTTGAAAGCTTCTATTAACCACTAAAGCTGCTTTTGTCCACTAAATATACATTGGCTTGCACCCTTTGCTCTGTATGGGTAGGTGGCAGATACGAGTGCAGCATTGAGGACTTCTATTGCCACATTGATGACCCCTCTGTCATTTGGGCCTCGTGCCTTCATCAGTGGTTGGAGTCTGGTACACAGGAAGATGGTCAATAATCCCTAATGAATTTCCATGCATCCCCTTTTCTACTCCGACCATAACCTCATAACCTTCTCTATAACCTTTGCATGTTGTCCTTCAACTACCACCTCTATTTAAATAGCACCCACATCTATCCATCCTCACCAGAAGTTCAACATACAATTCGACGAAGGGCTCTCACCAATCACTATGAAGGTAAATATAGCCGCACTCCCCACTATCCGTGAAGCAGACCTGGCTTCAGTAAGACCCTTCCACAGGTTCTACAGAACAGCCTGCAGATTATGGCCTCGCCATCCATTAAAACAGATGCTTTGGGACCTGAACCTGGAAGTTAATCAGCTGACTCGGTCCCCTTTTTTAGGCTCTGGACTTGGAACCTATTCCCTTTTTATTCCAGAAAAAGACCATCACATCAGCCAGGAGAGCGGGAGATTTGCAGCCTCTGTCCACAGGAGAACCGTTGTGTGTTTCTTCTGGACTGGGTAGTCTTCCCCGTCACCGGAGTTTGTAGGAAAGCTACAGAAGTGCAAGATACAACCTTCTTTCCTAACCCTAGCCATCAGGAGGAAGCCTTGCATCATTCTTTGGCTCTAAAGAGATGTTTATGGATCCAGAACAGAGAATTGGATGCATCCCAGACCTCTATCTCTACTTGTGGTCTACCAAAGGCTGCTACCTCTAAGCGGACTATTGCCCATTGGATTCCACGAGCTTTACGTCAGAACTGCAGATGTATCTTGTTCAATTTTCTCTTGTAAATCTCACGTTTTGTGCAACCGGGGTTGACATGGAATCTGTTTCCACCTAAATTCCTCACGTCAGTTTAGAGCTCCATCCTTTACCTTGTGGCAACACCACATTAAAAAAAAAAAAACCAAAATATCCGTGTAGCCCAAGCACTCAAAGAAGTCAAGAAATATATATTAATAATATATCCCTTGTATACAGCAGCAGCCCAATTTAAGCACTCTCCAATGCCTTGCCAAACATTGAAAAATACATCATGGGGAGAAAAGACATCAAACTATACTGGTAACAAAATTATAAAATCCAAAAAATAGGTAGCGCACTTATGACTGCAATCTCATCTCTTTAATCAACTTCTGGGATTTCTAAAAGATACGAGGCACAGCAATGGAAATAAAGCTTACTTGCTCCCACTCGTTCTATTTCTATGCCTGCCCACCACAACTTAGATTGCAAGCTCTGCGAAGCAGGGACCTCCTTTTCCTAACGTGTACACACCTGTCGTACCTGATAATGTCTGTAGAATGCTACACTTATTGTACCATCCTAATAGTGCCTAATAAAACATATACATATGACATATATAATAAAGTTTTTTTTTTTTGCGTGGCATCTCCCTGAGTTGGGCGGCTGATGTAATAATAGATTTTGGAGTCAGTGCATGTGTTCCTGTGCTTCAGTAAGCAGTCATGTGCTGAGCCACCTTTGTCCTACTTTTTTATGCATTCTCGTGACGTGACAAATTGAGCCAGATCATTGAAATGCAGTGACCCTTCGGCAAAGAACACGGCGAGATCAGCATTTCAGCAAACTTTTTTTGTGATCCCCTTTATGTATATAATTTTATATATATATATATATATGTGTGTGTGTGTGTGTGTCTAGTGCTTGGTGCATGGAGTGTTCCGGCTTTGTATTTCTTATTATTTCCACTTGTTATATAGGTATATATTATTTAAAGTTTTAGACTAAAGATACATTTGTCGACAGCAGGGATTTTCATTGTAACTATACTCGTGCCTGCGTTATTTTTTATTTTTAGTAAAAAATGTGTGGCGTAGGGATAGCTTTTCCCTTACATGTCGCTGCAGCTGATCGCGGGTCACGGATCATACACAGTATGCGTGGTGCGCCATTATGGTTCGTCTGTAAGCTCCCGGCTGCCATGTTTTTTTTTGTTTTGTTTTTTACGGTATTGGTTATGACATTTTTCGTAATATAGGTGCCACTACAGGGAAAAAAAAACAAAATTTTTAGCAACATGCCCTGAGCATGATTATACTTACCCCCGCCCTTTAATTTTTTTCATGTTTATATAGGGGGCTCCTTACTAGTAATCGTTAGCCAGCACAGACGTGTGTGTTTTCGGATGTTCTATCGAATACAGGTAGGTAGTTATTTGGCTTTTTCGGAACATCTTTGAAAAGAACATACAAGGATATTACGTTAATAAGGACACAATTAATTATTGCTTATTGACCCGGTCTTTGGAGTCAGGAAGCCATGTTTCCTCCTTTTTAGCCACCATTGGAAATCACCCCGATGGATACAAAACTTTTGCCTTGTTCTGGATCAACAGCAGGGTTGAACTTGTGTTTTTTCAGCCTAAAGGACACCGCAACAAGAACTCTCGACAACTGACCTGACATAATAATCTATGACATGAAATTTGACTACAATAAATAAAAAACACTTTATGGGAAGTAACAACGCCACGATCAGTTACCGTTCCCGGGGATTTGTTTAGATAACAGGTTCACTGTGTTGATTCCTACCACCTCGTAAATAAAAGAGTAATTCCGCATTACAATCACATATGTAATATGCGTGAAAGCTGAGTTTCACCGATTATCTGTTCTAATGAAATGTGTGCATTATAATCATGCATATTTATCCAGATTATTTAATGTAAGTAACTAACCTTTTTGCATCAACTTCACTAATTTGTATTATTATTAATAATTAAAATGTATTATTATTTTTATTATTATTTTTCTCAAGTTTCTTTTTTTAATATATTTCTTATCATTTATTTTGCAGCGGTTTCTTCCTCCAAAGTCGTAAGTGCACACGTATTCCAGAAGACTGTAAATATTACATAGAACAGGCATTCAGCTCCACTCCACCTCTGCACACCCCCAGTACACCCACTAACGCACCCACTTCCTCCCCAATGGATACAGTTTCAAGTCACCCTCCTAAAATATGCTGATATGCTCTATTTCATGTTTATTAAACCAGTTAGCAAAAGGTTTACTTGAAACAGATCCAACATATCCAGTTTTAACTACCCTGCTTCTCTCGGCAGTACTTAATATGTTTGTTATTCTCTCCAAGATATTTTACGCTCCAGCCCTGTTGGTTATTACAGGTCGAAGTATTGATGCTTCTCTTTCATTCACGGTTTTTTTTTAATCTAACAACCGGTTAATCTGTTTTACCCCACGTCTTCTGTGTTTATAGTACACTTTGCTATGTAAGTGGAATGTATGATTATAATGTATGCAGAATCGGACAGAGTAGTACTAGTGCTATTAACCATTTCCAGAGTTATTTGTTTAATAATATGACATTTTGGCTCATTCATACACTTCTGGAAATGTTTGTAATGTGATATACACATTGGAATTGATAGGTTGTGAATATTTCTCTATTTGATAAGGTTCATTTATTTAATGAGGTGCTTTATCCACAAAGATATATAGTACTTTATTGATACATTACTCTCTTATTCGGGCCAGGACTGGCCATTTGCCATACTAGCCAAATGCCTGGTGGCTGCTATCCATTTGTGCCCCATATTCACTCAATCTGCCACTCCAGTGGTCAGCAGCAGCTGGAGGTGGGCAAAGACATATGGGGGGGATTCTGCAGAATCACAAAAACCTAAAGGGACCAAGGCGGCTATCAGCTGCATTAAAGTGCATATTTAAAGCTTAAATATTTAAAGGAATATTTTTTACTTTTTGAGCAGGCTCAGACTGGTCATATCCTAAACCTAATGGCCAGTGGGCTGCTGACACTCACCTGATCTGCCGCTAACCCGAGCAGCGGCTGGATTTAACACACACACACAAACACCTCTTCAAGTAAGTAAAAATATTTAAAAAATCACTACCCCAAACCCCTTAAATAATACAAAATGTAATGTGGATAATATATAAAGCATGGATGTGGCCTTCTGGGTCACAAACAAAAAATGTATGTGAGGTATGACTGTAATCAGGAGATGTTGCTGGACATAAATTGGGTCATTGTTCAGCTATGACACGGTTTAAATTTTTTTTTCTATTTTAGCATAGTTTTTTTTTTTTACCTATTATCACTAATAATTATTATGTTTTATGTATTTCTACAGTTTTTTTAAAGAAGGCCCTTCTTTCCTGAACAAAAAAATGTTTCATGAAATATTGCTTCATGCTTTAACAAACATATGGTCAAAAAAGACAAAAAAAAAATGTTGGTCCTTTTGTTTGAAAACCCCGGGCCTGAAGGGGTTAAAAAGAGAGTGGCAGTCTTTAGTACATTTTGGTTATTTAACATTTTGATAATAGTATGAACTCCTCCTAACTATTGTGGGTCAACTGCACTTGCACAGTAGCGCCACCTATCGCTATTCTTTAATATAACAGCAATAAAAAAATCTCCACTGCACCTTTCCCTGTAATCCGACTCTAAAATGCCAATAGCTGAGATTTTTGTGGTGCCCCCCCAGCAAACATGAAATCCTTCAATTTGCGTTTACCCTTTTTTCCCCACCCTCTCCAGCCATATTCCGCGCAGGAGCTGTGCTCGGCAGTACGTCTTTCCTAACACCTGATACAGGGGTTTGAACTGTGTGAGCACGCGTGGAAAGCACTCCTGTTGATTTCAATGGGAGCGCTTTCCTGCCACTGATTGGCTGCTACAAGCAGACAATCGGTGAGAAGAATCCTCGGCGCACGGGGAGGGCATTACCCGCTTTAATCATTCCTTACTAATCTTGCCCCTATTTACTTCCCTGCAAAACAAATGGATGTACCGAGTCTCCCCATTACTTTGAAACCATTCCTGGAAATAAAGTGGGTGTAAACCTTCCAAGGCTTGGGGCGGAGTCTTACTTGCTGTAAAGTCTCCAATCACTGCATTCCCTTCTCAGGGGGTGGGGGCATCTATATATATATATAAAGTGTGCGTTCTGGCAGTTCTAGGAATAGTGTAAATAGCCACAGATTTCGCAGTAAAGAACTCATTATCTGTGTCTTTATAGGAAACAGGGAACCTTACTGCCTGAGCTCAGAGGGAAGCTACCGGTAAAAGCCCTTGGGATGCTCCAACGGCAGCTTATCTGTTACCAAATCTTTCCACTAACATAAATCGAGGGCACCCGTCCAGCTTTCCAGAGCTCTCTGAACCCAGTGTCCCAGTTGGACCACCAAAGCCACTTGAAACTGCTCCTGTCTGCAGATCGCTGACTTATAATAAATGGTCGCTGGCTGCTTCCCCTGTGGAGTTAATGTTACAGTCCTGGATGTTATAATCTCTGCCTTCCCGCAGGGCTGGTATGAGTTCCAGACATCCCAGGCAGCTGTCTGGAGTGCCCAAGTCAGGGAGGAAGCAACATACCTCCCAACAGTCCTGACCTTTGCAGAGCTGTGATGATTTTACTATTCTTCTCGCTTTAGGATCACCCAGTAGAGGTTTGTGTCATGGCTCGTGATTGATTAAACAGACCGTGCTGGGACATTAAGGAGGAGAGAGAGCTTTACGAGTGCAGCACAGGTGACACACCCGGTGCTTTACCCAATTCATCTGTATGTTTGACCCAGTCGTCTAACCATCACAATTTGGCCCATGTCAAAGTCGCTCAGATCCTTACGCTGCCCATTTCTCCTGCTTCTACCACATCAACTTTGAGGATGAAATGTTCACCCATTGACAGGCGCCATGATAACGAGATTATCAGTGTTATGGCTGATCGGTATATACATATATATATATATATATATATATATATATATATATATACATATCACTCACTCTCTCCCACTCACATTTTTGTTCACTCTCTCATGCTTTCTGGAAGACTCACTACCTTTCCTGTCAACCACTTCTGCTTCCATGTCTTGCAGCTTCTTGCTAATATTATCTTTTATTTATATAGCGCCAACAATTCACGTAGAGCTTGATACAATACATGTATTCAAGGGGTATGAGAAGACGAGAATTAACAGAGTAAGACAAACCGATACATTAGGTGGAGAGGCTCGGCTCGCAAGCTTACAGTCTTGAGGGCATGGGTTGAGGACAAACATAAGGAACAAAGAAAGGGTGAGAGGTAGTGTGGGGGTTGCATCCGTGACAGGGAAGTTCTAGAAACGAAGATGGTGCGGCTTCTCTGAAGAAGTGAGTTTTGAGATGTTTCTTGAATGTTGGGAGGGAGGGTAAATGCTGAAGGTTCGGTGGAAGTAGATTCCAGAGATATGGGGCAGCTTGAGTGAAATCTTGTAGACGGGAAAAGGAAGAGGTGATAAGTGAGGAGGAGAGCCTTAGCCCATGGGAAGAACGTAAGGATCGAGTAGGAGAGTATTTGTTTATGAGGGCAGTAATGTATGGAGGAACAGTATTATGGATGGCTTTATATGTTCGGACCAGGATTTTAAATTTAATTCTAAAGGTAATTGGGAGCCAGTGGAGGGCTTCACAGAGTGGGGAAGCAGAAGAGGAGTGGTCTGCAAGGAAGATAAGCCTAGCAGCAGCATTTAGGACAGAGAGTTGAGACAGTGGAATGCCAACCAGAAGAGTGCTGCAGTAGTCAAGATGAGAAATGATAAGAGAATGAATGAGAGTTTTTGTGGATTCCTGGGTGAGGAATGGGTGGATGCGAGAGATGTTTTTAGGTTCAAGCCTCAGGATATGGGGTGAGGGAATTAATGTGAGGGATGAAGGAGAGGTTTGACCCCAAGGCATCGGGCCTGGTTAGTAGGAGAGATAGTTGTGTTGGTAATTGTGATAGAGAATTTAGGTAGTGGGGTGAAGTTGGAAGGAGAGAAGATGAGTTCAGTTTTAGAAAGATTAAGTTACAGGTAGTGTTGTGACATCCATGAGAAATAGCAGACAAGCAGTTGGTAATACGCGACATGAGAGATGGAGAGAGATCAGGAGAAGACAGGTAGATTTGTGTATCATCTGCATATAGATGATACTGGAGGCCAAATTAGTTGATTAGTTTGCCAAGAGATGAAGTATAAAGAGAGAACAGCAGAGGGCCAAGGACTGTTTCTTGGGGGACGCCAACCGAAAGTGGAAGGGGTGATGATGTCTTGCCAGAGAAGGTGATAGAGAAGGAATGGTTATATATGAGATATGAGATCCAGGAGAGAACTGTATCTTGAATCCCTGTAGAAGCAAGTGAGTCAAAAAGAAGGTGGTGATCAACAGTATCAAAAGCAGCAGAGAGATCCAGTAGAATTAGAATGGAGAAGTGACCTTTAGCTTTGGCAGAGAGCAAGTCATTGGAGACTTTTGTTAGAGCCGTTTCAGTAGAATGAAGGGGTTTGAAACCAGACTGTAGAGGGTCAAGGAGGGAATCACCGGAGAGGAAGTTAGTGAGGCGATTGTACACAATCTGTTCAAGCAGCTTAGAGGTAAAAGGAAGCAGAGAGATAGGCCGGTAGTTAGTCAGATAGGTGGGATCTAAGGAAGGATTTTTTAGAATGGGTGTGATTAGCGCATGCTTGAAGATTGTTGGTATAGTTTCAGATGATAGAGAAAGGTTAAATAGGTGGGTAAGTGATGGACCAAGGGATGGACATAGAAACTTTGCGAGGTATGATGTGATGGAGTCAAGGGGACAGGTTGTTGGGTGAGAGGAAGAAAGAAAAGTGGTGATCGCTTCTTCTTTCTCCTCTCTTCTATCTTCATCTGCATCTCTGTAGGCATAACCTCCCAGTGAACTTCCACCAAAACGGTGGCGCTTCTGATCGTGGGAGAGGACGTCACCGGAAGATCCACCCTTTTGGAGGAAGTTCACATGAGGTAATTTTAGGGTAAAATGGCAGAGCTTGTGGTGACGTCATTTCCCCCAATCAGGGGAGAAGACGTCACCGAAAGCTCCACCATATTGGCAGAAGTTCGCCAGGAGGTCGTGTCCATTGAGACGTGGACGAAAAAATAGATAAGAGAAAAGAGAAGAACAAGAAGATGCGATACACAGAAGAGAGGGGAGGGAGACAGTGTGAGAGAGTAGAAGTGAAACAGCCAACGAACTTGGGACAAAAATTCAGAGCTTTTTGCTTTGTTTTCATCTGGCAAATTAGACTAAAATCTATATATGTATAAAACAAAGAGCAGCATTCAGTTTGGGGAGTGGATAGAATGAGGTCTGGCTTTACTGCAGTAGTTGTTTATTCAGCGTTACTATTGTCCTGGTTTTTGTGGGACAGTCCTGATTTTTAGGCACTTTCCCAGATTGCTAATTGTTGAGTGGGGAGCATGGGCCAAATGCAGCACCGAGCGTCACAAGGGTCCTCATCCAGTAATGTTTAAATGACAGGCGCTCTGATTCAAAATGTTGGGATGTGTTATTAAACCACAATTCATCGTTCATAACTGGGTACCCTATCCATCTAGAGCGCAGCTGTCTTGCTTTGCTGTTCTCAGCGTCTGGGGGAGTATTCCTCCCCATTCTCCCTCCGTTCTGTTAAGTTGCTGATTGTTGATGCAGCCAGCTTTTGTATGGGTATGGGATATCAGAGCACCAGTTTTGCTACTTTTGTCATCGATGCCAGTTTTCCTTAAACTAATCCGTTCATACGTTAAATATCCCTGCAGCAATTACTGGTTACAATCATCAAACTAGGATTTTATTTTAAAAACTGTGAACACGATGTCGCCCTTTTATATATCATCCTTGATCATAAAATAATCACAATTCTTATTATTTTTAGACCAATCACAGGCCCTTTTCTGATCACACATAAAACTGTCCAGGGCTCCACCTGAAGAGAACAAAGGCATGGGTGGGGGCCACGGGACCCTTGGTCAGCCATTATCCCTTGCTCTGCGTTTTGCTATCTACAGGGGGATGGGAGCGCAACAGGATTGAGACGTGACAATGAGTCACGCACCCTCTCCCAGCCTCTCGTTACAGAGACTGCCGGTGATGCTGCATCACCCAGGGACTTCCCAGGGGTTTGTGTACCACGCACTGACTGCAGCGCTTCCACGCCGCTTAGCAGCAGCTGATCACGCGCTGCCTGGCCGCTCATTGGCTGATGCTTCACACACCTTTGCCTCTCATTGGCCAGGGGCTCTTCCCGCCCACAACTACGTTTGGGAGCGGAGTAGTATCTGAATGGAGCAGCTGGGAGCGAGTGAAGAAAGATAAAATAAGTATCAGAGCCAGGAGTGGAGAGCACAGCATCCGATACACTGCGCCTGCAACGAGCGATGAGCTGCCTCCCCGACACGCACGCCATGGTGAGTCTACCCGCTCACTGGGGCAAAACACTCAGAGATCCGTCAAGAGGGTGGATTATTTGGGGTGCGCACCGAGTCTGTGAATGCGGGACAGCTGGCGAGGGGTAGACACGGCAGTGCATGGGGTGGGATAGGCACCGGCTGCCCCTATAGCGGGCAATAGATGCTTTACACAGGTGTGAATTAATTGGCAGCAGGTAGTGATTCTCAGTGTTCTATACAGAGAAGGCGCAATGAGCTGTAATAAGTTAATTAGCGCAATCTGATTGATGATACGTTCACAGGGCTCACGTACTGGGGTGATATATGAATCCCTGCACATCGGCACTGTGTAAAGTTCGGAAGAAGGTCAGGTTAATGGAGTGGAAATCCCTGTGTGATATCTGGGACTGACAGGGGGTGCTCCGCACGGGTGTATATGGAGTGCCTGGGACCAGGTAAAATGCACACCCGTCATCCAGCCCGTTTTGTTTATGCGTCTCGCCCTGTTTATTTTCGCTGTAACTCAAGAGTATGGGCTGGAAGGGGTTGCCCGGGGCAGTGCTTGTAATTGCACTATTTGTCACCTGTTTCTCTTCTGTCAGTCCCTGTCCGTCATACCGGGTCACGCACTGGTAATGTAACCTGACGAGTGTGTAAACGCGCGTACCGAGCGGTGTGGGGGTTCCGCCAGTATAACGGCACGGAGGGGGGTACATCGCGGGGCATACCGTGGGGTACGTGGCTCTTTATGTGGAGGATCATGCCTGCGCTGTAGCTGGGCGCAGCTCGCTCGGAGCCGGAACGTGCTGGTTCGGGGGCGCGCGGCAATAGTCCATGCGCGCTCACAGCGCCTTCACTTGGAAAGTAGGTGAAAGGTTTTGCGCGCGGAAGGTCGCTGTGTTCACGCATCCGGAGTGCTCCAGGGCAGCCGCTGATCACGTTCCTTTCACGTGCCCGCCCCGTCCTTCCTGGGCCAATCATTGTTTGGGAAACGTCCTCTTTGAAGGCCAATTGGCTTGAGCGCCGAAGCTGATTGGCTAAAGCTCGCAGCGGTGTGTTTGCATCTCTGGGGTGAGGTGGGGGCCGTAGTGTGAGTTACTCTGCTGTCCGGCGCGTGACACCGCTGGACCTTGGTTTTGGGGGCGGGCAGAACACAAAGGCATACGTTTTGTGTACTGACTGTGATACACGGCACCGATATATGGATGGAGTTTACAAACAGTGGCACGAACCTAAATATACCCTGTAACCCTTCTGGGCTGGGTAGCCCAGGGTAAAAGTGACATTGGGATGTCAAACAATGCTTGTCAGTCAAAGGGTTAAACTTTTTCTTGAAAATTCCAACTTGTCACGTAAGCCCCCGCTGCTCCCCCCAACAGGTTTTGCGACAGGATGTGTTTTTTTATTATTATTATTTAGATTTTTTTTTTCTTAATGCATTTTAAAACTGTATGTCCCATATGAACAATACAATAAATCACATGTGAATTTCATATGCATTTATCATATGTGCTCCCAGTTAAGGGACACCGTGTCATTCCATATATGTGTGTGTGTGTGTGTGTGTGTGTGTGTGTGTGTGTGTATATATTGCTTTTTTTCAATTATCTTACATCCACTGTCTAGACCATTATTAGATCACCCAAAACAAGGGTCTTTTCTGATGGAGAGGCGAGTGTGACCTCTCAAAGAGGTCTATTCACTAAAGCTTCAGCTACAGGAAGAGCTTGGCTGGCCCTGTATACTGTGTACCCTTTTAGTTATGCATTATACAGGGCCAGGTCAGGCTTTAGCTGGAGAACCTTGCCAATGCTGACCCTTCCTAATGAACAGATAGATGAATTAACCCACACCTCTCCTGCTAACTCTCTCTTTAGTGAATGGATGCTGCTTGTTCCTTATCAGCAGCACTTTACCCCTTTCATGAGCTGCTTGTCATGGCCATCTGTTACCTCTAAATATGGCACTGGGTGGAATTAGCCGGCTTTTCTTGTGACATTACACCCGTGTAGCATATTCCATATACTTTCGTCTCGTTTGCCACAGCTGGGGCGTTTTGTCATATGTGGCGTGCTTAACGCGTGTGCGTAGATCTTTTCGCTGTTTGACGGAGAAACCGGCTGCAGCAGAAGCATCCTGTCTTCCTCGATATTTATAATCTGTTTATGAGACGAGCGCCCCTTCACAGACCTGCATACAGCCATCCCTTATCGAGTTTCTGATACTATGCATTATACGGAATCGCAGCTCACATGGGAAAGTAGCAATCAGTTAATATCTTTGTTTCTTTTTTTCCCTAGCTTGACAAAATGGAAGAAGATGAGAGACGGCAGCGCAGAGGGTCCTTGTGGAACGCAACCACGGAGAAAGGACACTTCGAAGCAGTAGAGGCGCTCATGTACATGAGCAACCGCTGGAAGTCCGAACCCAATAAGTATGTCGAGATAAGGCCGGTTACTCCAGCGTCCGACCTGTCTGAAAATGAAGATATCGTGATGATGAATGCACCGGAGTTCCATCCTGTCCCTGCCTTTGTAAGTCTGTCTTATGCTGGGTTCATTTCCCATTTAATAATCACCACATGAAAGAGTTATATATATTGCAACATAACAGAGCATTCCGATACTAAAGAAGCGTTCATCTTCACATTAAGATCTTACAATCATAGAGGTTGTGAATGGGGGATAGAAGGTATAATTGGATCCGGACATTGATGCTTCTGATCTGTTTTTTAACCATGCAATGACACCTGGAAGAATACATGGGACACACACGTGATGCAGTTACTTCCATGTACTTGACATGTTTAGGATAGCATTTTAGATTATTTGGCCGCGAGTAGATCTCACAGGCACGGATTATTTATTTATGTATAGCTGCATTTCATGTGTTGGAAGAGTTTTTTAGATTTGTTTTTTTCTCCCTTCTCTTCATTGCAGTGTTTAACACCTCCTTACAGCCCCCCGGAGTTTGAGATGTCTCCTCAGTCAATGTCTCCGGCCCCAGTTATGGAAAAATGCAAGCCGTTCACTAGCTTGACTCGTAGTAATCAAGCAGTGGACATTAAAGAGCCGTCTGCCGTAACATCGCAGCAAAAAGCTCAGGTGACAAGCGTGATTCGCCATACAGCAGACGCTCTGCACTACAGCCAACCTCCGGCGGTCCCAAACATGTTCCGGGCCAATCCCGCGAACAAAGTTCTACGTGAGCGAGAGGAATCTTGGATGAAAAGTGCGCCCAGTCTTGTTGCACAGCCACATCCGGCTTCAAACAAACAAAGAGAATTGTGTCATAAAGACAAAATTAAAGTGGAGACACAGAATGTGCCTTGCTTTCAGCAGGTGCAGAATGACTGTTTCCCAACTGCCTGTCAGATTAGTGTCAACAATGGTATCCACGAGCCATCTCCTCCAGACACATGTCTTATTCCACTGCAAACCCAATCGCCTCCACTGTTCGTATCCACCCCTGTTGGCACCGGTGGGGTTTCGCAGATGCCAGTCTTGTGTCAGATGGTCCCCTTCTCTTCAAACAACTCGGTAGTGACTACAGTAGTTACCAATTCACAGCCGGCTCCGACCCAAACAGTCGTGCAACCCTTATTTTACATGGGAACACAAGTGCCTAAAGGAGCGGTGATGTTTGTCATGCCACAGCCAGTTGTGCACAATGCAAAGACTCTCTTGACCGGCTGCACTAAGCTGTCACCCATAGCCCCCGCACCCGGTATTGTGCCTTCTGAAACAAAGATCCTTTCACATACAGACAACTTGCGCATCCGAAGTCACATCTGCAGTCACGCCGGCTGCGGGAAGACTTACTTCAAGAGCTCCCATTTAAAGGCACACATGCGAACGCATACAGGTATAGCACTTAACCGTTGGCAAGGAGTGAAAAGAAGAGCTTCTGGTACAAACTGGTAAAAATAGTGCGTTTTCTATAACAACTGATGTAAAGTTACTTGTGATCATTTTTACCACTTTGCACCAGTGTTGCTCTTCATACATGACCTATATAGTTCTTTAAAACCGATTGCAATTTTTATTAATTCTTGGTAATGTGGGCCATTTCTTTTGGTTTTGGGAACTCTGTCACTTAACAGTGTTATTCCTCCAATATCAGCTATGAAATATACTTTTGTGCGGGTTTAGCCGGCATGTAAAGCACAGTTTATTGGGTGCCTGACTCCAGTCATAGGGACGCTACTTTTCCATGCTGTGAGAGGAGTTGCAAACATGAGACGTACAGATGCAGAAAATTCTAATAATGTAATGTTTCTCATTTTTCCTTTTCAGGAGAAAAGCCCTTCAGCTGTAGCTGGGAAGATTGTGACCGTAAATTTGCTCGCTCTGATGAGCTCTCCCGCCACCGCAGAACACACACCGGGGAAAAGAAGTTTGCATGTCCGAAATGCGACCGGCGTTTTATGCGCAGCGATCACCTGGCAAAACATGCAAGACGTCACCTCTCGACAAAGAAGCTGCCTACCTGGCAGATGGAGGTGAGCCGGCTTAGTGACTTAGCTGTGCCACAAGCCTCGGCTCCTGTTCAGTGAAACCAAAAACAGGGTTAACTCTGCAACCAAATGTTCTTTACTCGTCCAAGGCCTCGGCCCGGACGTAAAATCACTTCAGCTGTTCGCTGTGAATATGGTTAGGACTCCAACTGCAAGACAAAAACAGAGTTGGTGACCGGATGACAGCAGTCACCGAGTGTCTCGGATTCCTGAGTTTGTTGCACTGAAGAAGTGGATAATGCAGTAACAATATATGTGCACATAAGTGTTTCTTTTCACTGACAATAATGCAGCCAAATACTTTTTGCATTATTGTAACCATCTCATTAGTGTAAGCGATTGCTCTGGCTGGAGCTTACAAAACATTTATGGTATGTCCTGCTAGCTTGTGAGTGTTGAAAGGTTCCCCCCCCCCAGCTGGTACCAAAAGGCCTGGCTACAATTTTACTCCTATAGGTTCTGAAAAGTATACCCATAAGGTAAAGCGGTATCAACAGAGACTGCTAGTGCTTGTACATATATTTAATTAAAAGACATTTTCTTATAATTAAGTAAAAAAAAATTATGTATTTGCTGTTTTATTTGGTGCATGTTTTTCTATTTTCACAGAATCGGAACAGTTACAGGATTTAGATATGTTTTCTTTAAACCTTTATATAAATCGGCACTATTTTCCAGTGTTTTTTTTTGTTTTGTTTTTTATTTTTTTTTTTAATAATTCTCACTCAGGATTTTCCAGAACTCCTATAATTATTTTTCCTCCTTGTGCTTCTTGCAGAATTGTTATTTTAAAACATGTCTTTTGTTGGTTTGCACAAACTGTGTAGGTTTCAGGCAACGCAGGAATTGGGCCTATGTGCATTTACATTTTCGGTAACTCAGCACTGTGAAAGTATGTTCTCCATTCCATGCTAAGACTTGATTGTATAGTGAAATGCACTTTTGAGAAAAAAACTTTTTTCCCCCCCTTTATATACAACCCCCCCCCCCAAAAAAAAAGAAAAAAAACAAACCCAAAAAACTACTGATAAACATATGAAGTGCTCTTACGGGACTGTTAAATGCTGCCTGATCAGAGTAGGATGTTGTGTGTTTTGGATGTATTATGTAGCATATTAACATAACCCGGTAGGGGGTTCTGATGCATCCCCTACTCCTCCACTGTCCAAAAATAAAACCTATGCATTTCTTAAGTCCCTTTTTTTTTTTTTTTTTTTTTTTTTTATCAAATCAAAATGTTAATATCGAGCTGTGGCATCAGAGCTTTGAACCTGTTGCTTGGTTATCTCTTTGTAAGATGCAGATCAGCTCATGCGTGTATTGCTGTAGGACACCTGCTTTTAAGGTGTTGCTGGCAATCCACCACCAAAACCCTCAAATTTATTGTAAAATGATTTGCCTTTCATTCAGTTCATTCGCATACCCTTCTCTTAGAAAATTCTCTGGAGATGGGTCAGTGTTTGGGGAGTAGGTCTGATGTATTAAAGTAACCGAGCATCAGGTTTTGGTTGCTTAAAAATCATCCTTATTTGCTTTTTTGTGCTTTTTTTTTTTTATCTTTCTTAAACTGCACTTTGGTCACAAATATACTTTTGACAGATGTGTGTGTGCCAGACTGGTATTAATTTAAACCGTTCTTGGTTATACACGGCATGTAATATGACATTTGTTCGCTAACCAATGTTGATAAGCTTTAAGCATTCGGTTTTCTTCCTTGAATGTGAGAGCACATGAGAACATGTTAATATAACGGAGGCATTTTTTGTGACTACTTCATATATTTGCACAGTATTTCTTATGGTTGTACTTTATACTTGTTCAAAATTAAAGAACACTTTTCTATTACGTTTTTTTTTGTCTTTAAAAGATCCATTTCTCAATATAATAAAGACCTGACGAATCTCTCTTCTTTGGTATAAGGTCAGTAATAAAGCTTAACGCTGATCTATATGCATCCTTTGGAACCTCCACGACGGAACCAGCCCCAGACAATCTTAAGTGGGTGGGAGTAGGAAGAAGAAACTGACCCGAGGCTCTGGGTTCAAACCCAAAGAGTTCCCAAGTTTGCTGCACTGGAGACCTTCCACATTCTACCTCTTAAAAGTGTTTGTAGAGGGCAGAACTGCATGATAGTGGGTGGAGAACGACGTTGAAAGGCTACCTTGGATGACGAATAATCAGCTGAGATGTCGGGGCAAACTTATCGTCCGGGGACATGTGCTTAGTCTGCAAGGACCGTGACAGATTAGAGAAAATGATAACGGTAGTTTACATGGCTGTTACGTTGGAGTTTCTGGAGTATTGTAGATTCTCTTGTTATAACATTCAAGATATTGTACGTTTTCACAGCACAAAATACAGACACACCCTTCCAGAAGCATTACGCAACTTTTTTAAACACAAAAACAACCTGGGGAATTATACTTTGTATCTATACATGTTGGGGGGCTACCTGGCTTTATGTTGGTCATTGAGCACCATGTAACAGTTCCTATTGATACAGTATTGGCCCAATAAATTGTACCATAGTGATAAATCCAGGACTTGGGGAAAGTGAGATATTCTTCAGAGTTAACGTTTTCTCCTAGCATACAGAAATAACAGCTTGACCCCCAAAGTGGTTTTTGGTTAATGCTCTGAACGTTTTTAAGCTCTCAGTGTTGTTAAACAATCTGCAAGAGTATTTTTAGTTTTCCCTGAAATATGTCTCTTGTAGGCTGACAAGGGAACAAAAACATTACAATCTTGATACAGATTAGCCATTGCCAATAATGTCAACAACTACTTAGTGAATTGAATGAACCCCTGAACGGTGGCTCTAAATTACTGATTAACAATACCAGGAAATCCTAACTGCCCACCTAGATAAAACTTTTCAAGGTGCTCTTTAGGCATATCGCTGATTTGACACAGGAGAGTTTGCAATTTCTGAAATTGAAAAAAAAAAAGAAACGCGTAATATTTTGGGTGATTTATTTACAAAACATGAGTGTGTGGAAGCCCTGGTCCTTGCTCAGGGTATCCTGGCTGTAATCAATCTGTGGTCAAGCAGGTTTATAACTCTTGCGATATCCCCCAAGGCCTTTTTGGAGATTACTTTGTGGCTCAAGGTCACTAGAAGCTTTCATGTGATAAACATGGCAGGGTTTCTGTTGGATAAGTTGGATGTTAAGAGGACTGTCTAAGATAAGAAGTGGCAGATATCATAGCAGGGGTATGACACACATTGCAGTAATACTTGGCATGAAGTTGGTACAATGAGAATCCTTCATGCTTGGTCAGCAAATACAGCAAAAAAGTATTGGGACACCTGACCATTTCACCAACAGGGACTTTGATGACGTCACATTCTAAATACATAGACATTAATATGTAGTTTGTCCCTGTAACAGATTCCACTCTTCTGGGAAGGCTTTCCACCAGATTTTGGGTGTTTCTGTGGGAATTTTGCCCATTCATCCAGTAGAGTATTTATGAGGTTCAGGCACTGATGTTGGATGAAAAGGCCCGGCTCGCAATGTCTGTTCCTGTTCATCCCAAAGGTGTTCGATCGGGGTTGAGGTTAGGGCTATGTGCGGCCACTCAAGCTCTTTCACTCCAAACGTATCTAAGAATGTTGTTATGAGCCTTGCTTTGTGCGCTGGGGCGCATCCATGCTAGAATGAAAAAAGGACCTACCCCACACTGCTCCCACAAATTTGGAAGCAGAGCATTGTCCAAATTGTCTTGGTATGCTGAAGCAAACCCAAAGTTAGGTGGAGTTCGCGCTATGTGTTCTGGTAGGTATTGTTCTCCTGAAGTCTGCCAAACCAAGATTCGCCCATGAGACCTCCAGATTCATCACTCCAGAGAACATATTTCTACCTCTCTCCCAAGCTCCAGACGACACTTGGTATTAAACATAATGATCTTTGGATTGTGTGCAGCTGCTCGGCCATGGAAACCCATTTCTTGGAGCTCCCGACACTCCCGAGTGCTGATGTTGCTTCCAGAAGTAGTTTGGAGCTCTGAAGTGGGTGAGCCTTCTGAGGACAGATCATTTTTACTCACTACAGCACTCAGCAGCCCCGCTAGAGTGATCTACCGCTTCATGGCTGAGCTGCTACTACTAGATATTTGCACTTCACAATAATAGCACTTATAGGTGATCGGGGCAGAAATTTCACAACCTGATATGTGGCAAAGGTGGCATCCTATGACCTATGTTTAAGGTCACTGAGCTCTTCAGTTTGACCCATTCTACTGACAATGTTTGTCTACACAGATGGCCGTCTATGTGCTCGTTTTTATACACGTGTTAGCAATGGGTGCAGCTGAACCACCTAAACTCAATAATTAGCAGGGCTCTGCACATACGTTTTGTCCATAAATTGTATCTTCATTGGGTCTTATTATATGGTGAAATACATAGGGGAGAAAAACCAAGATCCAAATAACACTGATGCCAATGTCAGCAAAGGGGAAGGTAGGAGGAAATTAATTATTTTCTAAGAAAATGAAAAAAAAATATAACAAAGAAACATTCATGCAATTATTCATTCAACTGCGAAGGAATAATAATACTGAAATGTGAAAACTGCTGTCTCTTTTAAATCTAGGCAGGAAAATACACAGGCTTCGTGACATTGTTACTGAAGTTATCACGTAGGTGCAGAGATCTCAGACTTCCTAAGTTCATTTTTACCTGTTTATCCCAAATCAGCGCATGCTTATTGCTTACGGAGATCCCGTCCTGAGGATTGGCCTAATTGACCCAGCCAGTGATCGCCTTGTTAATATCTTGGCGGTGATAACCTTAAAAACAGGTCAGTCTGGCAACAAGCAGGAAAATGATGGGTGAGAAACAATGTTGCACAATATTTATTTTTATTTTTATGAATTTCTTTACAGTTGGGAAACAAGTACAAACATTTAATTCCATGATGATACATTCAGAACTTTAGTGATATATATACATAAATTCCTTGCATTTTTAAATGTAACATCTACCACTCCTGCTGAGAGGCTATTCGAGTTATCTACCACCTTCTCAGTAAGTAAAACTTTATCCCATTACATCTAAACTTGTGACCCTCTAGTCTCAGATTATGACCTATTGGTCTATCATTTTTTCTCCTTAAAATAAACTCCCCTCCTGTAGTTTGTTAAATCCCTTTAAGTATTTAAATGTTTCTTTCTCCTTCTCTCTTCCCTCCTCCAAGCCAGACATATTGGGATCAATTCCGGATTTTTTTTATTCTGCAATAAGAGTAGACCCCCTCTGAACTATCTTCTGTTCGTTCTTATAAAAAAAGTGGAGACACATTCTCTTTTCTGCAAAATCCTACCCAAAGCAAACATTGATATAATGAGCTGTTTTTCACAAATCTATTGGTTTGTCTTGTTTGAGTTTGATAGTGAAGGTGTTTATTTTCAGATTGTTGCGCAATGACGTATCGTGTCAGGACGTTTTGTGCATTGAGCATTTAACATTGTACAGCACATCAGCCGTTTGATTTCGTACCATGGCCTATTGCAATAACATACATATCGGGGAGGACAATTGCTATCAACCAGGACAAATGGCCTGGATGTGAATTGACATACCATTAAGCCACATCTATCCTCTCTTCCAATGGAGCATAGCCCCCTCATTAGAGGATCCTCTTTGAAATCTTTCAATCTGGTTTTCCTTCCCTGAAGTAGGAGCGTAGAATGTTCTCCAGTCCTTAATATCACAGTAATGTGTATACAAGATATGTTAGAACAAATAAATGAAGTAGTGTGGATAAGTTCAATATTCTGAATGCTACGTTCAACTACAGAAATGTTCTTTTTTCACACAGTTTGCACTTGGAGGAATTGGCTCTCTGAAGGCTTGGTTTTTGGTGGGCAGGTAGGTTGACCTTCATTTTGTAGATTTCAGTAGTTCCCCTCTTTTGAGGGAGACCAACACTATCTGGCCCTTGCTCTAGTCTAGGATATGAACAGATCGAAGGGGTTTCATATCCCAACGAGTTGAGCGCAGTGTCAAAACAGAAGAGGCCTGTCCTCAACCCGCCTAAACGAAGCACCCCCCTTTTGGCAATTACAAACATTGCAAAGTATAATGACGTTCCTAAAAAGCGATCACGTGCCTGCTGGGGCCCTGATTAATACGGCCTTGAGTGGGAAAATAGGTTATGTTACAGGATGAAGTTCCCTCCTGTTTGATCCATACAATGACCCTGTCACTGCTTCATTTGGCAATGAGCCAGATGCCTGTTCCATATTCAACTTTTGTTCAATGTTTCAGCTCTAGCTCTCAGTACAGAACATCCCGCTGAAGTAAGACAAGGAGAGGATGATACATTGCTGACCTGTTAAAGAAGAGAAACCTGATGCTTTGCCAGACGGTGCAGCCAACTCAGGCCAAATGTGCGAAATACCAGCAAGCCTGCCAGCTTCGTTACAGGAAAGCCACACACCCGCTTTCTCCTGCTGAGGACTCATAAACAAACTGTGGGGAAATACACGGAAATATTGCACAACTCCATTACCTGCCCTGCTTTATTAAAGCAAGAGTACACAGGCAGTTCCATATCGACCTTACCTATAGACCTGACCTTATATCACATCGCGGCACACCCAGACTTATTGTCTTCCCATTGTTATGGTCCCATGTCCTCTTCTACAAAAACAAATTCCCTATGCCGTGTGATACAATCTTTTATTTACATTGCTTCCATGTTTAATGGTCTTATGTAAAGCAGTATGTATTAGATAAATGTATACTGCACCGATCAGCGGGCTGTGAATGATTGATACTGTTAATAGAGTTAATTAAATCTTGTAGGTATAATGACTTCTTTAAGAAGATTTGACATCACATGCGAGGATCTTGAGGAACATATGGTAATCTTTTTCACAATATACTCCTTTATAAAAAATAGACTTGACTTATATAATTTCCTTGCCAAGGAACTGGTACCCTGGGCCACTGTTTCTCCTGCTCTTTATAAGAGGAGGTTAGGGATGACATATTGTGGGGCTATGTGAAATAGGGCAATGAGTGGCCAGGGTTTCAACGGCCCTTATCCACAGGGCCGGCCCTACAATGGAGCCGACTGGGGCAAGCGGTTTTTTTTTGTTGTTCGTTTTGAAGCGGAGGAGAGAGGGGCGCCGAGTGGTTTTCGCTTACCCGCTCGGCGCCCCTCTCTCTCCTCTGCGGCGAGTCTCCCTGTTCGGTCTCGGTGCCGGCTTGTAATGCTGGGCGCCGGAAGTGGCGCCAATTTCCGGCGCTCAGCATTACAAGTCGGCACCGTGGCAGAGCAGGGAGACTCGCCGCAGGACTCTTTAAAGGTAAGTACCGGGGGGGGTAAATAATGGCATAGTCGAAGTTTTAAAATGCCGCCTAAAAAGGCGGCATTTTAAACTTCGCCCCAGGCGGCGTTAAGTCTTCGGCCGGCCCTGCTTATCCAGAAATCAAAAAATTCCCAGAATCAGGTATGATTATTTCACTTTACATCACTTTTTACTGGAATATAATGTAAACATGAGGACCATCTGTATTTGCTTTCTAGTACCCATAACATGATAGGATCACCACCCCTGTTATCCCGCCCCAGTTGTCCCAGACTTGTAACAAGCACCATGGATAGAACAATGGATAGAACGTTGTCAGTGGAGCAGGTCATAAACTGGTACTGGGCCTCCTGTTCCTTTGTTGTACCTCTTTCCTTTATCCAATGTCCTCAGTAAAACAGCTCGAGCCAACCGCTACCCACTGAATGGTAGATTGGGGTAATCAAGAGGCGAGCTGACCATTAGGGTAATTGTAGGTATACCAGAGCTCAGAAGCTGTTACCTAAACAATATTCCAGACAGAAAACCAGAAACTCCACTAATCAAATGGTCACGTGGACTCGTGAAATTTCAGCTATGTGTATAGTGACGTATTGAAATGTAAAGCATGTGCTTTCTAGGAATCGAGAGGGCTCTCAGGGCAATTGTTAGAGCCGTTCTGTGAAATAATCCAAGTTTATTGTTAGTATAATTACAGGCACCTTTTATGACAGCTCTACTACTGATTTGACAATCTAAAACCTTGTATCCAGTTTCCTTACTTGTGTGACAGGTAGTAGTACATTCAAGTGGCAACTGTTAAAATTTGTAACAATTTCCACCCCGAATTGCCTGAGTTCTAGATCACTCCATGCTGCACGGAGAGAAGGAAATATAATGAGGGGGTGTCTGCGCAGAGCGACAAAGAGACCAATGAAGTCCGCTGTTTATTTACTTAGTAGGTCTGCTGCTGTAAATCAGATGTGGATCTTGTTTTCACTCTGTGTGCCAAGCACTGGATCGCTCTGAGTCTCGACACTAAAATACAGGGAACTCTCCAGCAAAATGTCACATGTTAATGAACTAAGTTACCTAAAAAGGTATTATATATACTTTGTCCACAGGGATGAGTAAAGTAGAGGAATTAAAATTACATCAGCTCCTTTTATCCATTCTAGTAGTTTGTGGTAGAAAATACAAATGCGTCAATCTCAAATGCGGAACTCAAAAAGCATGCTTTGGGATTTTTGCTCATGATGCTTTCATCAGAAATTAGTTTGTGGGTGGTGAGGGTTTTAAGAAAAGTTAGAACTGGAGACTTCTAACTGTATCTAATCAGAAACCAGAAAGTTCCAATGAAGTAAATGTTGTCTTTGGCAAAGGGATTGTTAAAAATAATCCTGAAAGAGGGACTAAAACATTGAAGGGAAAGCAACAGGGTATTAACATTAATTGATTAAAGAAAAGATCAGCAAAGGTACGATCCTTGTGATACTTTCATCTACATAGTTAAAATGTGTTACAGGCCTGGGGTATAAAAACTTGGCTGAGCCTTATGCATTTTACACGACTCTTGGCTCTCCATATACAAAATGAATTCAGACAGTTTTGGAGAAAAACCAAAACCCATCCATTTTGTCTGACTGGAGTTAATTGATTTTTCCATACCTACTCTGTGAGGACATGACATAGTTATATAGTAAGGTTGGAAAAAGACAATACAAAAGCAAACAAGGGGCCTTTTAAGTACAAATTAATGTCCTAAAAGATGAACCATCCCTCATCCTGCCACCAAAATTAAATTTTATGTTTATTGGATTACATTTTGCATGGACCCAAATAAATTGTACTGCATTCCATATCGATCATAATTTTTCTCCTCCCCTTGCTGCGCCTGGTAAAACCATGAAGCATTTTTCTGTATACATTTTTCTCATTCTCAGTAGGACTCACAATGAAGCCACTGAAGCAGCAGTCAATATCAAGCATATAAGCAAAACATCCGAGTTCAGTTAACATGCATGTGATCGGCTACTGCTACTCCCAATGGATTCATTCAATGTATTCAGGAGAGGCATCTTAGGAGGCATTAATCTCTTAATGACAATTGACGTGCCAGGAAATGCATGCAGTTTGTGTGAATTTAATGAGGTTAAATGAGTAAATAAACAGATCAATGTCATTGAGGCCCCATATAATTGCTCTCAGGAGCCTTCAAAATCACCACATAGAATATGGTGGCGACCATCTCCTGTAACATGTTTAGGAAGCAATCTATGATAAATAAGACATGGGCGCAGGATACCTATATGTCAAAATTCCACATAAAAAAATGCGCACCTCCCAAATGTGTTCTTTCAGCCAGACAAACAACCAGACAAACCTATGCATAGGTAGCATCACCATACTGAGAAGATGTTGCTGAACACCTATTCGAGTGTTGTTTGGCAGTAACATATATTAGTTGATGTAAATTTACTACCAACAATGATAGACAAAATGGTAGACAAAAATGGTAGAATTAGTGCATGGAAAGAGTAAAATTTTAGATAACTGGAGGTGTTACATTTTCGAAAGTATATGGTTTCATTAGCTTTTGTAGATGGGTAGAATATTTTTTAAATAAAAGACATAAAAAGTGTTTTTCTATTTTATTATGTTCTTTATAGTAGATTAGATGATATAATCAAATTAATGGTATCTACTAAAAACTATATATATAATTTGTGTGGGTTCAGTAAATGAGAAAGAAAACAATTACAGCTAAACAAAAACACCGCAGAAATGTTAAGCCATTGTCAAGAACGTTACACAAATTACAAAACAGCTCTGTCTGTAAGGGGTTCAATGGGAATGACCAATATGCATGCACTGGAGAACATACAAAATGGACTTCACTATGCATTTAACATTAAGATAGGGCTTAAATTCTCTTTTAATGCCTTGCTTTGTCAAAAAGGAGTAAATCCATTCTTAAAAACATCAAAAATACATGTGGATGCATGACTATAGGAGTAGACTCCTCTGTCCTCCTGGGTTTTATTTGCATTCATTTTCCCTAGATTTGTCTGGAATTATATGTTTGCCCTTAAATAGCAGATTTCATGGTAATTGATCTTCTTCATGGCTTTGGGAACCAATATAAATCATAATTTCGGTGGGTTGTGTTGAAATTTGGTACATAATCCACTATAATCCATGTCTTTGTATACCTAGTCAATAACAAGAGTTCTGCACTAGCCCTTATATAAAATATATCATTTTATTGTACAAAAATTAATACATAAAAAACATACAAAATATTAAATTATATAGACAACAGAGGTTTGTTAGGAAGATAATCAGAGCATATAGAGGAAATATGGTTATGTTACATAAAGTGTCTGGAGTGCATGTAAACCATCATGAAGATATAAAGGTGCTAAGTTATTCAAATATCATTGTGTCTTACTCTATATAGAGTGCACCTATCCATTTTATGGCTATGAAAAAGTATATACATGGTAAATATCGCTCACTATGGAGTTGACCAGTATATAAGGCACTATAGACATCCACAATAAATACCTAGGAAATTCCAATCATAAGAATAATATCCTAAGAGCAGTATGCTCCTTACCCATATTGTCCTCCGCTTCCCCAACGCCGTTTCGGTTCTCCTTTTTCAAGGGGATTGCTGTCATTTCCTCATCTCTCATAACTATTTATACCCCTCCCCTCAGAAGTTTCGCGCCGAAACCCTTATTGGCGCCGGTGTTGCGTCTCCGCCCCACAATACACTGCCTCGCGTCGGACGTCCCACCCTATGGCACGCAAGCCCGAGATACTATCTCACGAGCATGCGTGTCACGGACGGGGCGCCCGACCCGAAGCAGGACCTCAGGGCGGCCATCGCCGCATCGGCGCACTAGGTTTCGGCTCGGAACTTCTTAAGGTTCTGTAGTAGCGGTATTATGCCAGCCTCAGCCTTAACTATGTCTCCAGGAATGAGCCCAACAAATAAGTATATATGCGCATAAATTTAAAGTGCATTGAGTGAATGCTGACAATAAATATAATATATAAATAAATATAATATATAAATAAAGTGACAAAGTACTTGAATCTTTAAATCTCCTTATGCATTATACTGCATGTTAATAAATAAATAAATAAATGATGTGCAAAGTGCTCCATGTTATGTATGAATCAATTCATGAATCATTAAAGTGCATAAACTTCAACATATTTAAAGTATATAAAAATTTCATCAAATCAAAAAAATTATTAAATCCATATATAATTAATAAAGTGACAGTGCAAAAAACATATTGATGACTATGTAAGTATACAAAATAAAAATAAATGTAGAGATGGTGTTATTGCATATTATACGTATTGGTATTATTAACTCATTACTGGCTTTTCTTGATGTTAATTTTCATACATAACATGGAGCACTTTGCACATCATTTATTTATTTATTTATTAACATGCAGTATAATGCATAAGGAGATTTAAAGATTCAAGTACTTTGTCACTTTATTTATATATTATATTTATTTATATATTATATTTATTGTCAGCATTCACTCAATGCACTTTAAATTTATGCGCATATATACTTATTTGTTGGGCTCATTCCTGGAGACATAGTTAAGGCTGAGGCTGGCATAATACCGCTACTACAGAACCTTAAGAAGTTCCGAGCCGAAACCTAGTGCGCCGATGCGGCGATGGCCGCCCTGAGGTCCTGCTTCGGGTCGGGCGCCCCGTCCGTGACACGCATGCTCGTGAGATAGTATCTCGGGCTTGCGTGCCATAGGGTGGGACGTCCGACGCGAGGCAGTGTATTGTGGGGCGGAGACGCAACACCGGCGCCAATAAGGGTTTCGGCGCGAAACTTCTGAGGGGAGGGGTATAAATAGTTATGAGAGATGAGGATATGACAGCAATCCCCTTGAAAAAGGAGAACCGAAACGGCGTTGGGGAAGCGGAGGACAATATGGGTAAGGAGCATACTGCTCTTAGGATATTATTCTTATGATTGGAATTTCCTAGGTATTTATTGTGGATGTCTATAGTGCCTTATATACTGGTCAACTCCATAGTGAGCGATATTTACCATGTATATACTTTTTCATAGCCATAAAATGGATAGGTGCACTCTATATAGAGTAAGACACAATGATATTTGAATAACTTAGCACCTTTATATCTTCATGATGGTTTACATGCACTCCAGACACTTTATGTAACATAACCATATTTCCTCTATATGCTCTGATTATCTTCCTAACAAACCTCTGTTGTCTATATAATTTAATATTTTGTATGTTTTTTATGTATTAATTTTTGTACAATAAAATGATATATTTTATATAAGGGCTAGTGCAGAACTCTTGTTATTGACTAGGTATACAAATTTACAGGAGTTTCCCTGTTTTGAGGCTTAGATCCTTATACATGCCACAATATTTATAACATTATGTTATTTGTGAAGAGTGTGGTTGGATTCTTTCGTGTTATAATTTATTCTGTGTTATTCACAGCTTTAGGATCCGGATCCAATATGGATTTTAGGCAACATGAGCAGACTTGGCTCTCTCAGTTGGATGAGGTGTTTGGAGACAATCCGAGCTTGATTTTAAATTCCAATGGATATGACAATGTTGGGAATATTACTAAATTAAAGGCCCTGCTACACAAAAGAACACGCACATGGTGGAATAAAGTCTTTTTAGAAAAATATATATCACGCAGTCTTATACCTAGAGGCTTGAGAGTTCAGGTATGTCCCTCTTTTGCAGTATCGGATCCCTTATTTAAAGAAAAATGGGAAAATCTAGCTAATCATTGCTCAAAAGGCTTTATGGAGCTTTTGATTCAGCTTAATAAGAACACCCTGGTGGAAATAGAGGGAGAAATAGAAACCATACAAAATGAAATTAAAAAGAATCTATCTAATAGTGATTTGGAGAAATTGAATAGAGAACTGGAGAGTTTGTTCCAAAAATGGGGCAAAGAAATAAGTGCAACCAAATCCAAAAAATTCCAGCGAGATAATCAAGATGTAATGCAAAACCGTGTATATCGTTGGAAACAAAATCGAGAATTAAAAGGAACGTTCTCTAGATCTAGATCTGTTTCTATCTCATCCAATACCTCCAGGGATGAATCTTCTGACCAAAGTGAAGGAAAAAGTAAAAATAGATTCCGAGATTTATCACCTCAAATGCAAACCCCTCGGGAATCTAGATATAGAAATAAAAGAAGACGGACGCCTCCAAAACAACAGGATAAACGTGCTAAAAACAACATGGAGGTAATCAATTTATCACAGCACACTTTAACAAAATCACAGTGTGAAGTATTGCAATTAGGTTTGAGCTTCTCTCCCACTAACAACTTTGATTTCTTTACAGCATTAAAAGATCTTCATTTATTTTCACGCAAAATATTATTAAGAAAATTACACACTAGACCGGAAATTACGAATTTTAATGAAATTGAAAGGGAAACATTACGAGATCTTGAGGAATTATGGGAAGAACAGCAACCAGATGACCCTGGTAAGTTAGTGGAACACATTTTGCCCAAATCAAAAACATTTCCTCCCCTTTCCATATGCCCGGCCATAGATATTTTCACTAAATTAGTTACAGAAGAATTCCAAAAAATCTCTATTAAAAGATCTAAAGATAATTTAACCCAGACACAGAGAAAAGCTCTTAATGAGATTCAGAAAATAGATGACATTATAATTAAACAGGCTGATAAAGGAGGAAATATAGTGGTGTGGCCAAGTATAATGTATGAGAAAGAAGCATTTCGCCAACTAAAAGATAAGACAACATACGAGAAATTAACGTTTAATCCGGTGAGATCATATACTTTGGAGTTAATGTTAATATTAGAACAAGCGGAAGAAAAGGGAATAATAACTAAAAGAGTAAGAGAAGGGTTAACTAAACAACATCCACAAATCCCAACTTTTTATTTGATTCCCAAGGTACATAAAGATCCCCTCAACCCTCCTGGACGCCCGATTGTGTCAGGGATTGATGGTATATGTGACCCAATCTGTAAATTTATAGATGTGTATTTGAAAACATTAGTTGAAACTTTGCCATCTTATGTCAAAGATACGACGGATGTACTAGGGAGAATTGATGGGATCTCTTTGGAACCAGATATGCTATTGGTAACCGCGGATGTGGAATCACTTTACACCTGCATTAAACATATAGATGGATTAAGAGCTGTTCAGTTCTACTTAGACAGTAGTAATTTAGATATAGAACTTAATCAATTAATATTACAACTATTACAATTTATTTTGAGCCACAATTTTTTCACTTTCAAAGATGGATTTTATCTCCAAAAAAGAGGTACCGCTATGGGTGCAGCATGTGCCCCGTCATATGCAAACCTCTTTCTAGGGTTTTGGGAGAGAAGTATTTTTCAGTGTGGCGGAGTACAATATGTAAATCATGTACAATGTTGGTTAAGATATATTGATGACATTTTATTTATCTGGCAGGGATCAGTATCGGACTTGGAATCTTTTATGACGATCATCAACACAAATGACATCAATGTAAAATTAACCTACGTCTACAGTTACCAACAGGTAGATTTTTTAGACCTCAAGATAGAAAAACAATGTAATGGTAGTCTTGAGACAGATGTCTTTAGAAAAAGTACATCTACTAATTCGTTGTTGCATGCTTATTCCGCCCACACTAGGTCTACGATTAGAGCAATACCAGTGGGCCAATTTCTCCGGATGAGGAGAATTTGCTCAACAGAAACCAAATTTGAAAATCAAAGTACAGATCTAACAAAAAGGTTTATTGAACGAGGCTATAGCAAAAGATGCATAAAACAAGGTTATAGAAGAGCAAAAAAAGAATCAAGGCAAAATCTTTTACAAAATCAACAAAAGAAAAAGAACAAGGATAAACATGATAATACAGCTAGATTTATATCAACATATAATTGTCAGTGGGAACATATGCAAGAAGCTATAAGAAAACACTGGAAAGTACTCAAAACAGATCCGATTTTAGCATCTGTGATCCCAGAAGGAGTTTCCTTTACTGCAAGAAGAGGTAACAACCTGAAAGATTTATTAGTCAGAAGCCACTATGTAGCAAGGAACCAACAACTTTTTGGAACAACTAATCCACGAGTAGGATGTTATCCCTGTGGAGATTGTGTAGCATGCAAAAATATTGTTCGGGCCAATACATTCAAAACAGCAGATGGATCTCGCGAATACTCTATCCGCCAATATATATCCTGTAGTACAAATAATGTGGTTTATTATGCGACATGTAGTTGTCCTAAAATATACATAGGATTAACATCAAGAGAATTACGAATCCGCACCCGAGAACATGTACGAGATATTTTGGCGGCTAAAAATGCGTCAGATTGGACAATATTAAAAACAATACCACGTCACTTCAAAACTTCACATAATTGTGATCCCTCAAGCTTTCAAGTTAAGGGAATCGAAAGAATCAACACAGGAGTACGAGGAGGTAATGTTAAGAAAATCTTAGCTCAAAAGGAATGCAGGTGGATTGTACAATTGGGTACTATGACACCTGCTGGCCTAAATGAGCAATTGTCGTTTTCTGCTTTTTTGTAAATAATTTGTGTTCCCTTTCTTCCATTGGTGATTTTAATATTTTGTTTTTATTTCCTTTTTTGTAGTATATATGTTATATCAAAATACCCCCAGTAACAAGTTTTTGAAGATCCAGATGTAAAAGAAGAAAAGCCATGAAAATTAACATCAAGAAAAGCCAGTAATGAGTTAATAATACCAATACGTATAATATGCAATAACACCATCTCTACATTTATTTTTATTTTGTATACTTACATAGTCATCAATATGTTTTTTGCACTGTCACTTTATTAATTATATATGGATTTAATAATTTTTTTGATTTGATGAAATTTTTATATACTTTAAATATGTTGAAGTTTATGCACTTTAATGATTCATGAATTGATTCATACATAACATGGAGCACTTTGCACATCATTTATTTATTTATTTATTAACATGCAGTATAATGCATAAGGAGATTTAAAGATTCAAGTACTTTGTCACTTTATTTATATATTATATTTATTTATATATTATATTTATTGTCAGCATTCACTCAATGCACTTTAAATTTATGCGCATATATACTTATTTGTTGGGCTCATTCCTGGAGACATAGTTAAGGCTGAGGCTGGCATAATACCGCTACTACAGAACCTTAAGAAGTTCCGAGCCGAAACCTAGTGCGCCGATGCGGCGATGGCCGCCCTGAGGTCCTGCTTCGGGTCGGGCGCCCCGTCCGTGACACGCATGCTCGTGAGATAGTATCTCGGGCTTGCGTGCCATAGGGTGGGACGTCCGACGCGAGGCAGTGTATTGTGGGGCGGAGACGCAACACCGGCGCCAATAAGGGTTTCGGCGCGAAACTTCTGAGGGGAGGGGTATAAATAGTTATGAGAGATGAGGAAATGACAGCAATCCCCTTGAAAAAGGAGAACCGAAACGGCGTTGGGGAAGCGGAGGACAATATGGGTAAGGAGCATACTGCTCTTAGGATATTATTCTTATGATTGGAATTTCCTAGGTATTTATTGTGGATGTCTATAGTGCCTTATATACTGGTCAACTCCATAGTGAGCGATATTTACCATGTATATACTTTTTCATAGCCATAAAATGGATAGGTGCACTCTATATAGAGTAAGACACAATGATATTTGAATAACTTAGCACCTTTATATCTTCATGATGGTTTACATGCACTCCAGACACTTTATGTAACATAACCATATTTCCTCTATATGCTCTGATTATCTTCCTAACAAACCTCTGTTGTCTATATAATTTAATATTTTGTATGTTTTTTATGTATTAATTTTTGTACAATAAAATGATATATTTTATATAAGGGCTAGTGCAGAACTCTTGTTATTGACTAGGTATACAAATTTACAGGAGTTTCCCTGTTTTGAGGCTTAGATCCTTATACATGCCACAATATTTATAACATTATGTTATTTGTGAAGAGTGTGGTTGGATTCTTTCGTGTTATAATCCATGTCTTGTAGTTTACATGAGCATGGAGAATTGACTTAAAAATGGCACTTTGGTATTATGTTCTGTCAACAACTTAATCACAAGATTGCATTCCTCCTTTTGGCAAGAATAGATGGTTCCTTGAAAACAAGTTGACTTCTGAAGGAGGGTGGCTGCTTTAAAGTTTTGAGAATAATAGATTTTGTTTGTCAGACTCTACTTTTGGTATTTCACAATCAGAAATGGTTGGCTGCCAAATTTGCTGGAACTCAATAGTACAATACCAGTCTCTAAAATATAGTTCTCATTTTCAAGGAAGTCTGCCAAATAAAAAGGACTGATCCAACTAGGTGAAAAGCCATCTAGTACGTGTCTTTTGCTCTGTTTATACGGTGAATTCCTGCTGTGATTATCCACAAATAAAAAAGAATGAAGATACATAGAACACAAACTTCTGGAACTAAATCTATTTAAGACATTAAATTCATCTAATGGTACTGCATTGGACTGACTGGGGCAGGCTGACCCACCAGGCCCTGAAAGTGAATGCCTAATGGGTAATATTATTATTATTTATTGTTTTTATAGCGTCATCAAGTTCCGTAGCGATGTACAATGGGTAGACAGGACATAACAAGTAACATGTAACATAACAATTTGACTTACAGAGACAACAGGTGAGGAGGGCCCTGCTCAAACGAGCTTACAGTGTAGAGGGTTGGACCTCATTTCCTTGGATATTGGTGAAGGGTAGTTTCTCCAGACATGATGAAGCTGTGATTTCCCCTAGGGACTACAAATATTGGGAAAAAGGGATATATAAGAATGATGGAAATGAGGGTGGCAGGGATACAGTCCACCATCCCATACTGAGACCCGACACCTTATTTGGAGGCAGAAGGCCTCACCCCTTTAAGATGACGATAATGCATACATTAGCACACATGTCCATCGCCAAAGCCAGCGGCTGATGCATGTCAGATCACTGCAGAGAAACAACCCTTCCAAAATAAGAGAGCGGCTTACATGTGAGAGTGCTGGGAGAGCGCAGACAAAATGTATGTGGCTTGGTGCCACAAGAGTCTTAATCAGGCACTATTGATTGGCTATTCAAGGGGGATTCCACCCTAGTATATAAGTGCTGAGCTGGCACTATATAAATAAAAGATAATAATATATATAAAATATATGTTATACTGCACCTTATTACGATGTATGTTGATTAACTCTGGTATGATTACCAAGGTGCGTATACAGGTGGGTGCTTGCTTGTTACACACGTGTTCTAGCACATCCCCCTTTTTTTTTTTGCTGATGTGGTATAACACGTATAACACACGTTTACTCTGCATGTGTTTCCAGCATAGCAACTCAATGCCAAAAATCACTGCAATAAATAAACTGGTCAATAACCTTCAAATAGTCAAGCGTGTCTAAGAATAGAGGAGTGTAGAGCTTCTGCCAACGTTACCAAGGCAGGTGGGATTATCTCCTTTATCCAGCAATACCGAAGTCTTTTATAATTGTTCCTGGATATGGCCAAATGTGAGCCCAGCCCAATTCTAAATATGTATCGCTCGAGGATGAGAGCGGACGTGATAAAAATATTTAAATACATCCATTAAAAGCGATTTAACCAAGTACGGGAGGGAACTTTATTTCAAAGGAGAATAAATGAGAGAACTAGAGGTCATAATCTGAAAATAGAGGGCAAGAGGCTTAGATGTAATGTAAGGGGGTTCTGCTTTTCTGAGAGGGGAGTAAATAAATGGGACAGCCTCCCAGCAGAAGAGGTAGCGGAAAACCGTGAAGGAGTTTAAATATGCTTAGTATAGGCCCATGCTTATCCTGAATATAATGCAAGACCAATGCATAGATGGACTGAATGGCCTGCCATTGCCCCACTCAGTGAAGCGCCAGGATATGATGTCATATCACAACTCCCAGAGAAAGGAGGGTGGTGCGGAGGGGTTGGCAGGCGGCTTGCCCTGGTTTAGGCCTAGGGCACCGACGAACGTGCCAATGCCTATATAAGATGCAACGAGGCAGTGAGGGATCAGTAAGGGCATTACAGAGCGATATACTGTCTGTGAAAATGTTGGTAAATTAGGCTACATTGTAACAATCTGATCATTGGATTCAGGATAAACATGAAACTACAGAAATCTTTATCTCTCATAATGTGAGGACGAACATAAACCAAACAGTCTTCAAGCACTGGCGTAACTACAGGGGTCACAGCGGTCACAGCTGCGACAGGGCCCGTGGCTCTAGGGTGCCCGGTGCGACCCCTTCTTCCTGTCTACTCGTACCGGTTCAAAACTGGTTAGAAAGGGCCCTTCCTATACCATACCCCCAACACTTCAGGTGTCCACCTGTATTGGACTTGGAGCTTGTGGCTAGAGGCAGGAGGGACAGGGACATATGCAAGAAGTAGGACCACCTTACTCCAAGAGCCACCTCACAGCTCTCAAGTTCAGAGGGTCTTCCATATGACCCCTGATCCCCTTCGGCCCCACAAAAGGGACAATAAGGCAGCTATCAGTACAGTGTCTGGAAATCGGGACTGTCCTACAAAAACCAGGGCTGGTAATAAGGGTGCTTTATGCACTCAGTACAGCAGATGAGTCAATCACCCAGAAACCAAAATCTCAAATCCCACTAAAACATCATATCTGATAATAAAGATGTGATAACATTTGTGACAAACCGGATGACATCCCTTGAATTAATCTTACAGAAATAATTGGGTTAAATCATAGTTTGTGGCAATTCAAACTCTCCGTGTTCTTGAAAAAAACATGTCAATAAAGCCACCCCATTTCTTGGAAAGTGATCATTTTGATTAGATTTAGAATTTTGGAGCATTCTGTTTCGTGTCAGTTTCAAATTTTCTTGGACTCTCCCACTGGATAAATGCCACAGACTGTTAAGTGACGGTTCATATATATGGTAAGTGATAATTAAGCAAAGCGTTTTATTTAGTCTCGTTATTTTGGAGTTTATTCCTTTGTGTTTCCCCTGCTGGTTAGCCTTATGTATTAACCCTTCATTTATCAGACATATTTTAGTATAACCTGAATTATTTTTATATTCCCCATAAAATCTATTTTATTTATGGTTTTTTTTATTCCAACTTTTCCTTCCTTCCTGCTCTGATAAGCTGACATTCGTTCTAGCGTTCACTCTGGCTTCTACTCCCCTTGAGTGACTGTAGACATATTGGGCTTCCTTATTTTTACCTGCTAATATTTATCCTGCAAAATTTTGGTAGCCCTCCTCTGAAGTCTCTCTAATATGTATACAGTCAAGATCCTTCTGGTGATGGGGTCTCTAACATGGGGGGATTCAACGTAATGCCCCAAATACGTCTTCTTTGCATGTCCTCCATCTATTTCCCATGCAGGTCGGCCATACACATCTCCTGGCATGTAAAAATATGTCGGTGAGATAGCATTACATTCATAGTGTCCCTCTGTAGTGTGACTGCTCGTCTGCAGCTGACAGCGCTGAGTGGCTGTGAGTGAGTGAGTCTATGTCTGAGTGCGGTATCTGTGCAGTTGAAGAGTTTGATGGTACTGTTTAAGTGCGCGTCTATTTGAGAATAAAGTCTGTGTTTGACTAAGATTGGTACGTGTGTTTGAATGTTCACCAGTGTGGCTGAGAGTGGTATGTGTTTGAGTTCGTATCAGTGTGTTTGAGAGCTGTCAGGGTGATTAAAAGCTGAGAGCAAATACAAAACATTTGTTTCAATATATACATTTGCCAGCAGATCTGGTATTATGAGTTTTCCCAATTCACAACAGAACGCCATTAATAAAGCTTTTTCTTTTGTTAAATACGATTTATTTTTTCACACTATAATAACCTTGTGCACATAAATGAAAAGCCCTGATGCTAGACATCTTTACGGTCTCAGCTAATAGTAAACCAAATCACCAAAACACTAGCAAGTCCGAACGTAAATATTTAAAGAGGCTGATAAAGTAACTTGGCTTGAGTTCCGGTTATATTGATTTTTTGTGTGTTCATCACCGTAGACTAGAAAGCGCTTATGAAAAAAGCCAAGGTGCAATGGCCCTGATTCCTAATATGATTCTCTTCCTGATTCACTAAGAGTTTGCTCAGGAGATTAATGCTTCAAAAGGGAATCAAGATATTTGAAGGATTTATTAGAACAAACTGTGACCTGAAGTGCAACTCTGCTTCCCTCAATAAAAGTCCAATGTTTGTGGATGAATGAAATCCTAGGCAGGGCTGACATTAAAGCCTCTAAGCAGCCTAACCAAATTAGTTCTCTGCCATGACCCACCTACCTGCAGAGGAGGCCTCTTCAACCACACCTGGTGCTCAGCTTTCAACAATCATGTAGATACCAGCTGTGATCCAGTGGCTTCTGTGGCATTCGTGGCCAGGTGGCTCCTGTGCTCAGATGCCCATCCACAGCCGTGTACTATGGTTTATTTGAGGCTCCGGCCCGCCACACAAGCAGTGTATGTGCCTACACTCAGGGCCATCTTTAATGCGGTGCCAATGAGTGCCAATGGGTCCACGGAACCCAGGTGGAAGTTGGAAAGAGTCGGCAATCAGGGGTCGGCAAGGTGTCCGTACAGGGACACCGGTGTCCACCTTCACAATTTGAAGGGTCCACCACCCTGCCAGCTCTTTCCAGAGCGACTGACCCAGATATGATATGATGTAAAACCCTTGCACAGGCATTTCCAGGTTTTAACCGTAGGGCGTACAAAATCCAAGATGGCTTTCCTGACAATGGAGGTCACGAGTAAAGGGATGACAAGCACATGATGGGCACAATGTCTAACAGAACACATGCAACACAATGGTAGATCTAAATCGAACTAGCAGCTTTTACACATAGATCGCTTGCAGATGGGTCAAAACGACATCTGTAGCAGTTTGTTGTGTCAGCAGACAACCAAATAAAAATAAGAATGGGCCATATTTTATGGTATGATTGTGCAAATTTTCGTTCACAGATCTACTTTTTTGACATAATTGTGGCAATCTAGAAAACCTTACCCCAAAGCAGATCGTTTGGAGGGTTTTTATTTCACCCAATTTTAAGCATTTATAGATATCTCTTTCTATAACTCCAAATGACTCAAATGAAAAGACTATGTCTGGGAATCTATTCAATATACGGACCCAAAGCAGGTAAGGAGCGGCTCAGATTAATTTGGGCATCAGTCTGTGCTATTTATAACGGGGTCTCATGTGTCATCATAACTCCCAACAATTTTTAGAACATATTTGCAAGCTGAAAACATAAATAGTACTAGGAATGTGGACTTACTAATTAACCCACATTTTTATTGTGACAAAAAATCATATAAAGGTAAAACATAAGCTGTTAATAAATTAAGATGTTAATATTGAGTATACCCAGTGATGAATCGGGAAGGTTTTTCTTTGGGAATAACATTTAATAATCCCAACTCTTCTCCAAGCTCTCCGATCAGTCAATACCAATATACATGCATACATATAATCCGACATGCATTATGGTTTTACGTCATCGTTTATGGGGTTTTTATTTCTTAGCATAAATAGAAGAAGAAGAAAACCCTCTTTAGATATATAATTAATCCAAAAATAATTGTCTGAAACTGTTTATTGTATTCACAGCCGCATTCTTTAATTGAGATCCCTGTAAATGTAAACAGGATGGTATGGCCCAGCCAGCTGTTTCGAGGAAGTTTCTCCTCTGTCTGCCCTTGTGGGGCTTCCCTACATACTATGGCATTGCCATTAATTATAAACGACCGGGGATGCCAGACAGCTGAGCTCTCCGGTTTGGAGGCTATTTTAGGTTCATGTTCAATGTTGTATCACAGGAGGCCAATGTGAAGTAGATCGGATGTCAAGTAGATGTGCCAGTGACCTGGGTATATATATATATTTTTTTTTTACCAAAAATAATATATTGAGATACCTTAGATATTTAGTATATTGTGAAGAATATTCACAATTCACATTACGAATACAGAAACAAATTATCATATCTTGAGATGAAGGAAACAATGTATTGGTGCACTGCTAATTGGGTGTTAGACTGACTCTGAAGTGTAAGTGTGTCGGGCATCTTAGAGTAGTCGGTGGAGCATTCTGGCATAGGCTGACTAGTCTACAGCATAAGGTTTGGGGGTATTACATCATGGCAGATTAGGATCATAGTATCCGTTTTCCATTGTTATGGTTTTTATCACTAAAAGTAATGGTGCTGCATGCACCATTCAGTTCGCAGAACCTCGACGCATAATGCTCTGCATTTCAACCATATTTCTGCCCCCCTATGTTCTGTGTATTGCATACTTTTCCTGCATTTAATATAATTTTATACACAATAGGTTTTATAGGGTACCTGGGTAGTGTGTGAGAAACAAAAAGATTTTAGAATCAGGACATTGTCTCATAGAAGATTGTGGTGCTGCCATCTAGTGGAAAGAATTCAGTTTTCAGTGTATTTTGAAAGAAAGTAAATAAGAAACTTATTTTTTGTGCATTGTTTGTATGCAGTTATTTAAATATTTGCAGGCATTTAGATGGCATCCTATAAAGTGACTGTAGGAAGATAATCAAGGTATTCATGTATTTAAACTAGCACTTGTTAAGTAAAAAAAAATAAGGCATGCATGGAAGAGATACAAATATACAGCCTTATATATAATGAGAGATCTGGAGAGATCTCAGAATAGACTCTAGTCATATGATTTTAAGCAAACAAGTAATTACATTTATTCGCAAAATTTAAAAAAAGAAAAATCGAATAAAATAAATGCTGGAATACAACAGCAATTAAGATTTTTCTAGTACGGTTGCATTAAAAGCAAAATGCCAACAATACATATTTCCAAAATGGTATGCCTTTAATGCTGGAGGGGGTCTTTCATCCATGTATAAACTGAATTAGTACAGTCTTTAGATTGAATGAATTGTTGAGTTTTAAATGTCACACATTCTATTAATATATCCTAAACAAATTTTAAAGGGGAGCTTCTACTACCCTTCAATACCAATGTTGTATTAATAAAGCATTTTGCAAGTAGTACATACTAAATGCTATATCTAATGCTTTCCATCCCAATAATTATTTTATTTTACTTACCTACATGTTTCATGTGAGTACGCATCTACCCATGATCCTCTGGCACACTCCAACATCTGCCCTTGGAACCTGGAAGCCTGCTGGAGCTCAGAATACTGCAGCGATTATGTGTCATGCAATGTAGTGTGCAACCAGGGGACTGGCCTGGGGGGGGCAGGAACGTAGTGGGGTCACGTAACATTGTGTAAAAACTACACCAGAGAGAAAGCTGCGGGTGAGTGAGAGGGTAAGGAATGTAGGGAGTATGTATGCGTGTATGTAGGTATGTTAGAGTGAAAGTGTAACTAAGTGTGTGAGCATGAATCTATATAAGAGTGTGAGAGAGTATGTGTTAGCATGAGTATGTAAGGGTGTGTTAGCATGAGGGTATAAGTGTGTGTTAGTGAGCACGTGTAAGCGTGAGCATGTATGGGTGTTAGCATTAGTGGTTAAGTGTTAAGTGTTATGTTTATATCATTAAATGTTCCTCCAGCAAACTGCCAATATTCCGTATTTTGGTGTTTTCATTAAAACAAACATAGAAATATGGAATTTGACGGCAGAACCATTTGGCAACACTAGTTGGCCCATTTTTTTCAGTCCATGATCTTGTCTTTATAGCTTTATGCCTATCCCATGCATGTTTTAATTGCCCCACTGTACCTTTCTAATAACATAAGGGGTATGGAGATATTAGACCTTTTTATAAGTGATTTTTAACTGATCAGAAATGTGTCTTGTGCTTTTAGAAGCACATCTGCCACAACTATCCCTAACTGGTGTGTGTATCTGTCTAAAGTGACCAGGGAAGATCAACTTTAATCAGAAGCGCACAATGAATTAATCATGAGGGGTAATCGTTCTGATCTTGTCAATGCAGATACCCCCAGTGTGAGTCACGGATTTGAAAGAACAACAGATTCATTTCAGTATTTGACAATAATAAAATGAACAGAAAAATATCAATTCAGCTCTTGCGTTGCGGAATCTATTTTATTCTAGGGTGCATAACAAATCAAGACTGATCTTATGGGTCACCAACAAGGGCAACACCTTCCTCCAGCAGCTAAATTAACTATGTAGGTGAGCATTTGAAGAAACATCAAAAGGTCTTCTTATTGATGGCTTCACTGAAAGGAGCTTCAATTCTCAGCGTTCGTCTATTTTCAAAGTAATGTCTCACGTTCTTTTCTTTAACATTTGGTGGCAGATTGAAATGGTTACAAAAGCTCTTACTTCTGTAACCTTCCTTTCCGTGGTTGTCGTCGTAGCGGTCTTCGTGTTTCCCAGATACGACGACCATGCCCTTTTTCACCTTTATGCTGATTTCTCTTGGGGAAAACCCATCCAGTTTAATTGTCGCTATAAACATCTTGTCGGTGGATTGGGAAAAGTCCATGGCTTTGCTGGGTTTTGGGGAAATCCTGAAAAGTAGACAAATTATTTTTGGAAAACTTTTATCTTTACATTTTAACTTAGCTGTGACATATGCTGGTCAAAAAGTACATAAGTATATGATGAAATACAGATTTAATGTATTGCTTCTTTAATCTATCACATTAGACCACATATAGGAAACGGAAGCAGAAGATAGAAAACCACGGAAGCCAGGTGGGGCGCTGGCCATCACGGCCGCCTATACTCACACGATCTGCCACACCAACATCGGATCGGGTATCGCAGCGTAAAGACGTGAGCATAAAAACATCTGCCGCACCTACGTCATCAGGCAGCGGCCGGCCTTAAAGTGCCAGGACTGCCTCATTATAGCCAGGCCGGCTATTGGGTATAGATAGTAACTTTGTCCCCTTCCACCTCTATAAGTTATCTGCTGCTTTACATTGGTGAGAGAGCAGGTGGCAGGAAGTTCGGTGGCTGGTTACTCAAACACTAACCATAATGACTGCGCCAACCTCACGCTTCATAGGAGTTACATTTGCATAATAACCTCCTTAAGTGTTAAAAATATTAAACATAAACACACTTTAACATGCCTACTGTTTCACTGTAACATAAAATGCAGATTCTCATCCCTATGCTATGTCACATAACAGCTTTTACACTTATTTATCTTATATTCAGCACATTGGAAAGATCGGTTTACATTGTATCATCGCTGTCCTCGCCATCCAGTTGGCATACAAATCCAAAGCCGCAGTGAAAGTCTTCCATGCGCTCCAGACTCTTGATCATGTCCCTGTGAACGTGCCTCAGGTCCCGCTTGATATCCTCCATGAGATGGTGTGGACAGGAAGCTGACCTGCAAGATGACATTGTAATGTCTAAATGGTTATATGTACTAAATTAAGTTTTTTTTAAAAAAAAAATAAAATTAAAGGTTTTTCATGCTGAAAGAAAAGTGAACAAGAAACAAAAAATGTGTTTTTTATAGGCAATAAGCTTAGCGACACTTTATAAAAAAACAAACCAAGATACAACATTCAGATTTCAAGAAGCAGGTAAAGCAGCAAAAAGGGTCCTTTACAATAAGAACAATAAAGTTTTGCCGGGAAACTCCAGGAGAATCGCCGCTTCTCCAGGTCTCAGGGATGCCCATTTCCCCCATAAACAGCAGCGTGTCGCGTGATGTCAGCGGGAACGCCCAATTACATCAGTGGGAACGCCCACAACCTCAACGGGAATGCCCACTGACATCAGCAGGAACGCCCAATTACACCGGTGCGGACGCCCACAACCTCAACGGGAACGCCCACTGGTGTCAGCAGGAATGCCCACAACATCAGCGGGTATGCCCACTGACATCAGCGGAGTGGTTAAAATGAACATTCCACTGGTTGCTATGGTGATTGCAATACTTTCACCACTTTTTAATAGTCCCCCTCTTTATAAATAACCCCAGTGAAAAGGGCAGTCTAGATTTGTTTCTATTAGAAGGATCAAGTTCTGCTGAGTATCTCTCCACATTAGAACGCATGATTCATCAGACTATATGATTCTGTCATACGTGGATATTTTGATATTAACCTTTACCAAAAGAAGCATGAAAGACAAGGCCGCAACTTCTGTGAGACAAGAGGAGAATCTCCACCGGGTGGTACGAGGTATGGGGCACACTTCAGCCACTTGGCCTGCAATGCTCCTGCACCCCCTTCAGCATCATTCCTCTTCCAGACATGGCTTTGACATCAATGCAGGACCGGACTTCCAACCTCTGGCCCGGTCCCAGACGCCAAGAGCCCTAGTTACAGCTCTGATGGAAGAACAGGCTTCTCTATCGCCGCAGGTCTCCATTGCACATCTCCCTTTCACTAGAGATTCATGCAGCAGAGGTTTGTCCCTTTGGAGGCTGAGTTTCATTGGACATCAGAATAAGGCATAACACCCCCATCTCTAATAATGTGACCAAACAGAGAATCTACTACAAGCCTTTGACAAAGTACCGTTACAGACGGGCGCCAAATTCCAGAGCATCGTTCTCGTTCATTCACAAACCTTTCGGTGATCAGCAGGGAAATCACGTCACAGAATTACCAATGTATCACGTCACAGAATTACCAATGTCACGACCTCTGAGAGGTGTGGGAATGACTTTATTAAACGGAGCAAATAAGTTTCTCACGCAATGAGATCAAAGAAGTAGCAAATCACCGTAGTCCATATAAATAGAAGCATTGCACATAAAAACAGTTACATTAACCCTTTACTCTTACTATTGGCCTTTTAGTAAATCTGTGGCATCCACCAAAAAACATTGTTACTATAAACATGCCACACAATAAAACATGGAAAGATTATTTACATTGAGTCTTGTATGTCTTCATCATCAGCAGTCCATAAATGCCCACAGATGCAGGCCTTTTCTTCCTTATGTTTAGCAGCCCTTTTGGTTTCCCTCTCCTTGCGCTTTACGTCTTTCTCCTTATTGTCCTCAAAGCCATGCTGAGAAGAAGTTGGTTTGCTGGAAGGCATCTTTGGATCTTAAATGGATGAATTTGATTTACAGGAATTAGAAGAGAAAAAAAAGGGGGTAGGAGGTGTTGTACATGCACCCTTACAAGCGTGACAGAGAAAAAACATAGCTAGGCTTCTGGTGATATACAGTGTTCTATGACATCATCAGGTGTTTGTGATGGATGCATATTTATTTTTCTTGAGAGTTGCTTATGGCCTGCACGCTGGAAAATCATGTAGGCTTTTCAGTATTTAACTATAAATTAAATGTCCTTGGGAAGTGTTACGTCCTGTAAAAAAACCCCGTATTATCCCCAGCCTGTAACACTTTTGGAGAATCTCCCAGCTTTATTATGCATTATGAAGGGCCCACACTGGCAAGCCTCTCATGCAAGAAGGGTTAAACTGGCCCTATATATTATATAATTTGATCTATACCTCCTTGAAGCAATCACACTGATTTAACTATACATTATGCAGGGCCTACCAAGCGCTTTCTGCAGCAGACGCTCACTGGGGTTGGCCCTTCATAATGCATAATGAAGTCAAGAAGCGGAAACTCTCCTGTCCTCTTTCCTTTTAGTAAATTTAAATCCTTTGCATCGTGGCTGCCTCGGAGTGACGTATTATCAGGAATATTTTGTCTTCCTTTGGGCACTAAAATTTGTTTTGTTCAACCATATTTTTAAAGTTTCATTATTAGGAGGAAACATAGCCATACAGTTACACAACATATCTAGCATAATTATAACAGATCAGCAGTTCAGCCATTGTAGTGTCATAGAGGCAAACAATACATGGAACATCCATAGTCTTTATTTCTTTATTATTATTATTTTTTATAACAGAGCAAACCAATGCATTCAAAGTGCTATTATTTATTGGAAAATGGCCTCATAAAAATATCACAACAGCCATCCCACACCCTATATCTGTAGGTTACAATTTTAGTGCATGAATGAAGAATTGATGGTATTCAGTGAAGGGTAATGGAGGAACCCGTGTAACAGAACAGACATATACATTTCTCCATGAACACACATCCATCAACCTCCTTCCTGTTACTCAAAACAAATGCAAGTGAAAAGTCAAGACAACCAAACGCGCATGCGCACTCCTGTCTATCCTTTTTCTTTTTTAGCCAATCACAGCATGCGTTGCATACGCGTTCCGACCGGTTGAGCCCTCAAACATGAGCGAATAAACATCGAGCTTTCATCGTAGGATAGGCCACGGAGAGAGGAGGGAGATAAACTGCTGGGAAGCTGCAAGATGGCGGCCGCTAGCTGAGGGTTCCGCCGACACACTGCCGCTACAGGACATCGCCTTGTTTATTTATTCTTATTGTGGAGACGGTTAAGGTGGAATAAAAACAGAGGACTGAGACCGGGGAGATAGTCATTAAACCGGCATTCGTGTTATTTTTTTTTATTTAAAAAAAAAAAAGCAGCGTGCTTGGCTCCGCCTAGAGGGGCGCACAGCAGACATTTTTCTTTTTTGTTTTTTTCTTTTTTCCCTATTATTGTGCTACGAACCCCGGATAGAAATCACTACTGCCGCCGAGTGGGTGTGTGGAGCGCGGATTGTTCGCCATGACGTCCATACACTTCGTGGTGCACCCGCTGCCTGGCACCGAGGACCAGCTTAATGACCGGTAACGAGGCTGGGGAGGATGGATGATCCCTTCATACATGGGGGGGGGGGCGCTCTGAGGTTTATGGAGACCAGGCCTAGACCTCCTGCCTTCCCTCCTTTTAATCCGGGGGAATGTGACAAAGGGGCGGCCTGTTATGGGGTTTAGGAGACCTCACTTTACGGTTCCTCAGGGCCGGGTAGTTACAGGGAGCGAGTAGCCCCGACTTCGAAAAACTTTACTGCCGGCAGCAATCTGTCCAGTTCTGTTGCTCTTGTGCTGTACATGGCGCTGGCCGGCTTCGTGTTTAATTGTGCAAACATATGGCGCTTACTATAAATACTCTGACAGCCTCATCTATGCAGGAGATTTGTACTGAAGCTGGTTATAAAACATGTCTGTAGCATGACGAGCTCGGGCGATTTACATGATGGCTCATTCTACATATGCAGCTTGTGTGATATACTGGTACCTATATAAAGCTATATATATATATTACACGCAAGGCTTCGTTGAACAGTAATGTGTATATAATGTTGTGGTATTTATATATATATTTATCAAATACTATCTAGCACTTTGTGCTTTTCTTCTTTATGGTTTTATTTCCTTAATGGTGTGTGTGTGTGTATATGTGTATATATATATATTATATATATAATTTCCGAGCTGGGAACGCTTTCTTGAAGGTAAAATAGATGCTGTCGGTTTCACACGGTTTGGCTTTTTAAGGTTATTGTGGTCGGGTAGTATTTAGGGCAGGCGACGCACACATCGGGATCCTCTCCGGTTACTCATTATGCTTTAGGTGATTTGGCTGTCAAACTAGTTGATGTATTAGAGTTGATGATCTCACGTGCCCTGGGCACATGGGATACGGCTTTGTCATGTGACTGCTATGATGGTTAATAGAGAGCGTCATCTTAGTAATTATGATAGTTTCTCAAAGCGTGTGCCGCTTCCTCTGACTTGTTTTTAGCCGGTCAGTCTATATATAGTGACATGTATATATATAATAAGTATATATATATATATATATATATATATATATATATATATATATATATATATATATATATATATATATATATAATGTCATTCCATGTATCCTTTCATTCTCTTCTGCTGTTTATAGCGCACGCTGCCAACATGGAACTGCTGCACCAGAAGTGAATCGGCGACAGCTTGTATTTATGTCGAGCGTTTTGATAGCCCCAACAGACAGAGCTGTGCTTTACAGCAACACTAATAATATGTGATGGAACGTTACGTGTTAAGTAACTTTTCTTTGTTCCTCCGCTTTGAAGCGCTTTTACTTTGTGTAATGTTAAAATGGAGCATCTCTGTCCTGGTGACGTATTCTTGGTGCCTCGCTACACGGTTGGGGTTGAAGGCCAAGCCTTGCCCCACATACTATGTCTCTGATGCATCTCAGTGCAGCAAATGTAATTGTATCTATACTGGAAGTAAACACCGAGAACATCCTATACGCAGTTGATGTACGTTATTGTATTATTATGGATGAAGATGTAAAGCGTCTGTGATAGTCTTCAGACATCTGTTGGTTTTAAAAATACAACAGACTAAGAAACCATCGTCAGGGGTGAAGCTTTTTCTGGGCGAATAATAAATGGGTCATTATTTAAAAAAATAAAAAAAATAAATTAAAATGTTAAACGCTAAAAGAAACCTTAGAAACCTTTGTTCTTAGCCTGATAATTGGTTCATGGGCATAATTTAAGTAATGAATAAAACATAAGTTTTTATTTTTGCGAGTCTATTGCGTTCTGGTGCTATCGTATTATACTCTTATATAGTAATAGTATTTACCGAGTCTTGGCATAAAACACTGATCAGAATGCTGCGAGGCAAAGACATTTACCCCATGAAGGAAATATAAATTGGGCCATGGCTGCTGCTTTAAAAAGCCCTGGTTACCCTAAGACTGATGCGCTACATGTATGTGGAAGCCTCGTTGTTAGCGGGTTTGGCCATTTCAGCCACATCCTCCGTATAAAGTAGCCAGGTGTTGGCAGTGTAGTGGTCCTTGTTACCCAGCATGGTGAAGTTTGGTGTGGCACGGTGCCACCATGGCTGTTGTGCGGTAGTTCTCGTAGAATGTGGCTGTTGAAGCGTATATAATTTTTCTGTCTGAATGTTCTCTGGAGCTGCTCTGGTACGAGGAAAGATTGTCGGGGTGGTTCATGAAACGGGTTTTAGTGGCCCAAAAAAAACATAGACGCTGACCGTGTGGATTGTCTGTTGGAGTGATGTGATGCTCGCGACTATCGGGCTCCAGAACAATTCAACTCCATTTTGTGGAGCGATCGATCCCGCTTTGGCTTCTGCTTGGCCTCTTGGGTCAGTGAAGATAATCTTTACCCCTTTACGACATTCTGCATTCCCAGCTCTTTGACAACAAAGACTGCCCGGTATTTACTATCGAGGTCTCGCTCAGTATAGTTTCCTGTAAAGTGTTACTGGTTTGCTGGCCGTGTAACCGTGTTTATTTTCCGATAACGTTGTATCCTTAGGAGTTTGTAGGCACGTTTAGCTGTGTGTAGGCTGTACGCTTGCGTTGTGTGTTGTATGTCGGCTCCCTTCAGTTTTTATACTTTTTTAATAAAGTAGTATAGCTGGTGGGGAACGTCGTAGCAAGTAATCTAACGAGTGACGCTTCAGTTTGGGATATGTAAGGGTGTTTTTAATGCCTCCGTGTCGGGAGCGTTGGAGGATTAAAGGCATATTCTGCGAAGTAAATGGTGGAACGTGTGCGTTTTTACACAAGTATGGCTGTCTTCAGGGAAGTTGTAGAATCTCCAGCCAAACATTAAACCTAATTTAAAAAAAAAAAAAAAATGCTCCAACATTTACTTTTAAAGCCTGGCTGTGTGTGAATCCCCTCGCACCGCGGAGCATATTGAATACTGTGATTCCAGCTGTCGCCTGCGGCCTCAAAATTGGCCGGTTAATCTTAAGGCCTCGGAAGAGCCGCGCTCTCCGGTAACGGCACCGATTGAGGGTACGATCCGCCTTAAACACTTCACCAGCCACAGGTCACGCGTGCGGTTGGACTGAGGAGGACTCAGCCGCGCGTCTCGCAAGCTTTTTACGATTGTGGGATATACGGTTGTGTTGTGAAGCAGCAACTTGCCCATGGAGGAGGCTGCCAGATATAGCTTGTTGGCTACCATGTCCACAACGATGCTATGGGATGGGCTGGCTAGCATGCCGAAAGAAACGGCTGATCCTTCCTAACATGTAAAGAACCGTTAGAAGCCACAGGCTCTAAACACCCCCGTTACAAAAATAAAATCAGTCTTGTGTTGAGTGATTTGCTTCACAGTGTTTACAAAAGCGAACGAACGACAGATTCAATATTCTGAAAGTTAGCAGAAACCCTGGCCAGCGGCCTGAGGAAATGTGTAAGATGGGTTCTGTCGCTGAACTGGGGAAAGATTGCCCCGTGGAGCCATCAGTCTTCCCGATGGTCATTCTTCCCCATGCCGGACGGTGTCTGCTTAGGACGTTTTGCATACATGGTGCTTTTTGAGGAAGATGCTGCTTCAATTCAAAACTAAAGGATTCTATTATAACTTTGCTACAGTCTTAAAAATGAAAAATAAGGCCTTCTGATTTAATATTTAAGTTAATTAAGCAGGTCTTCTGCAGGGGGGGGGCACTCGGTATGCATTTGTTATAAAGACTTTGCCGCTGCAGCTCAACGACTAATAAAATACTGTTTGATTTTGTTTCCAGACTAAGAGAAGTTTCTGAAAAGTTGAATAAATACAATCTAAGCAGGTAAGTAAAGTGTTTCCTTTTTTTTTGTGGATTTTTTTCCAGTTTAATGGAAATTTCAAGTTTACCGTCAGTTTGTGGTTTTAATATTTTGAGTATTTATTGCATATGGTTTGTCTTCCTGTTAAATCGAGTGCCGCGGTTACCGTGAGATCAGTCTCTGTGGGGGGTTAATAATGTTTGGCTTCCCTCTATATAACCCGCTATTAACAGTTATGGGGAACACGTTCTGCCCGTTGGGGGCTTGGTACCTAAAGTCTTCCTGATATTTCTTTTGGATCTCTTTAAAGATAGTTTGTATTGTACAGGCCGAGAGCAATTTTATCGGTTCAACCCTCATTTATCTCTTTCTCATTTTTGTTTATCCGCATGCATTGGTTGTTAAAAACTTTTTTTGGTATGTTTTAGTCCCACTTTATTTCCCCACAGGTATTCATTTTTTTTTTTTTTCCCTCTTGCAGACTAACTATTCATCTTTAATAGCTTTTGTGTTTATGACACCAAAGGGATTTAAAAAAATAAAAACATTTCTAGATAGCATTGCAAAGCGATATTTATTTTCTAACTCCAATGTATACTTTTCTTAAGATATTACTTGTTGGACTTTTTAAAGGCCTTGTATCTATAAAGTTATATAAAGATGTCCCTTTTAACCCTTAGAGTGCCTACTACTTTTGCTGTACGTTAGCTGGCAATCTAGGCTTAGAATAAGACCCCCTGGTGACATTCTGTGTCATGTTTCCACACATTCCCAGAGCCAGTGCTGGAGGCGAGTATATCGCGTGCGGGGAGATGTTTGGCTAAACGCAGAAGGCTGCCGTAGAAGGGGGGCAAAAGCATATTCTGCAGAAATAAACGGGAACCATAAGTATTATTGTGCGCCTTGTAGCATTGAGAGCCGGCTGTGACGTGATGAACACATGTCTCGGGTATTAGGATTTACGTGTTCCTTTATGTTTGCGTGTTCGTGGGGATAATTGGAAAATATTTCAGAAAGGCTCCTTTTGAATATTGTGTTCTCCAGGTAAACGGTTATTTTTGTTCTTCGCTAATCAGTATTATGTTGACCAAAGCCCGGTAGCAGCGAGACAGATCCGATGTTCCTCTGTAAAGTCTCTCCTAGGTTGGCGAATTCCTAATTGAACTTTTTGAATGGCGCTTCGTATTATCTGCAGTCTTGTTACGGCTGCATTTTCTTCTGCTAAGTGGCTGTTTGGCATAATTCTGATGCTGTTATGAAGCGGCAAGAGGTCCGCGCTAGAGACTCTTCTTTTAATTGTTTTCAGTGCATATTTAGGGACACCCTGAATAAAAGTAATTAGTTCAGTAGGTGATCTGAGGGGAGCCACTTTCATTAATCAGTCACTCCGCTAAAAGTTCTTTCTGCTTATGATACAAAATAAAGAGAAGAGACCTGTTTAGTGTGCATATAAATTGTATATATTTCCAGGCGTGGCACATTTCCATATATTTATATATATATATATATATATATATATATATATATATATATATATATATATATATATAATGATCCTACACTATTGTTCAGTACACTTCAACATGTGTATACAAATGAAAAAAAAAAAAGTAATTGTGTTAGCAGCCAGTCTTTATGTACTGAAACATGGATTTGCTTGATAATTCCTCCCCTTTGGCACGCGCTGGCGTGCTCCGAGGAGCGAGGTCAGTCCAGGACGGGGAATGTATGTTGGTGTTCTCTAGTGAAGCCAAAGCTGTGTGCTTTGTTCAAAATATCTCTGACCGGTTAACGGCTCTGAAGAGTAATTCCCATCAGTTTATTTCTTACGTTTAATCCAACTATTGTCGTCGAGTTTTTTTGTGTTTATAGCAGAGTTGTAATATACCAAAGTATAATAAACATTAAGCAGGAGACCAGGCAATGTACTGTGATGGAGACGCCATGCTGTGCCTGGCCACTAATGCCGCGGCTACTGGGAGCTGGGTACCCACCATTAATGGCACCCAAAGGAAACAAGATCCCGGGCACCACTACTTTTAAAAGAGGCTTCTATGCTGTGGCAGTAAATCTGTGCCGTTTTGTTTTCTACAGAGTGTGATTTAGTGCAATGTTTAACGTGTCTTATCAGCTGACCTATTTTCTGTTCTCTCCATGCACACAGCCACCCCCCTTTGAATGTCTTGGAGCAAACGACTATAAAGCAGTGCGTGGTTGGACCTAATCATGCTGCTTTCCTACTGGAGGTACACTGCGGACGCACGCGTACATTTCACATTTTGCGCTACAGGAATGCCGCGCCAGCTTCGTTTCTCACTACTTATCTGATTTTGTTTCCATTCAGGATGGCAGAATCTGCAGAATTGGGTTTTCCGTTCAGCCAGACAGATTGGAATTGAGTAAACCAGAGAACAATGATGGGTAAGATGCATCAGGCAGTTTCTGCAAATATTTAAAATAGTCTACATTTTTACTGTGCGGCCTAGTCAAAGGGTTCTGTATAAAATGGATATATATCTATATCTCTACAGTAAAATCCTTAATCTTTGGGTGAAAAGGGAAAAAAAAAAAATAAATAAATTGCTTGGCAGCCCAGTGATTTCACCATGCCATTACTGGCATACATTTGTATGAGAGATCCCCAGAGATATATCAAGCCATACTGCAGTGGAAAAAATATTGAAAATATAATACAGTACCCCTAAGACGTTTTATAAGTAATAAATAACCACTACCTGCTCACCCCTTAAGTCAATAGTATTACAAATATGCAATATTTGATATTTAAATCATGCATGTGGCCCTCTGGTACATACAAAATATGGGCTATGACTGTAATCAGGAGATGTTGCTGAAAATTTCAACTTGTGTCAACTGGGGCACTGATGATCTGTGTCCAGAATTCAAAAGGTTTTGGGGTTCTGCAGTAAACATGGCAGCCTAGGGTGTCCACTGTTTTTTGTTTTTATACTTTATCTTAGAAGACTAATGGAGATTCCCCTTGTAGCTCCTTTTCCGTCACTTAGCAAAGCAACCACACCGAGCATATAATTCTGTTTTGTATATTGAAAGGTGAAAACAATACTTACAAGTTTCCCAAGGCTGTTTCTTAGGCTTGTATGGTGCCAGACTAAGACATTGATTTTAGGCTTTAATTTACAGCGTAGATTGTTTTCCTCTTTTTAAAATACTGTATTCTTTTCTAATTTGACTTGTGCGCCATCTTTTTTTTTTTTTCCAGTTCAAAGTTGAGCAGTGGCTCAGGGGCCGGAAGAACATCCAGGCCGGGCAGGACTAGCGACTCTCCCTGGTTTTTGTCTGGTTCTGAAACTCTGGGCAGACTTGCAGGCAACACCCTTGGGTAAGTCGTGTGTGTTTCCTTCTGCTCTACTAGGTTTAAGGTGGAATTTTTGTGAAATGTTCTGTGGCTTTTTACTTGCAGTGCACAGTTGTCAGGTGCCTTCGATGGTGTATTTTCTCATTAAGTTTGTAATATAATAAATTACTGCATTGTGGACTAGTCTTGTTGGGGGAAAACCAGCAGTTAATGTGTCCACTCCCGTTAGATGCTGAAATCCCATTTGAAATGTACCATTATGCAAAACTATTACGTGTTGTCATTTAGACCATTTATAAGTCAGTGCATCCCCCCCATTTATTTAATGTTGTGCTTTATAATACATCCAATGATCAGAAATTTATCATGTACCCTGATTGCAACTATTAACAAACTTCCGCTCTCTCTCTGCTTGTAGAAGTCGTTGGAGTTCGGGTGTGGGTGGAAGTGGAGGTGGCTCTTCTGGTCGCTCCTCAGCTGGTGCGAGAGACTCTCGAAGGCAGACACGAGTTATACGCACAGGAAGGGACAGGGGCTCTGGACTACTAGGCAGTCAGCCGCAACCTGTTATTCCAGCGTCTGTAATTCCGGAGGAACTTATATCACAGGTGCTTCTCTTGGAAATCGAAAAATGCATCCTATAGAGCTTTTGGCAAGGGTTACTGTGCATATTTTATTGCTACAGTGTTTCAAAACTATCCTAATGAGGTCTCTGACTTGTGTCAAGTGTTTAAGGTTTGGTGTTGCATTATTTTAACCCCTTAAGAACCGGCTTTTTCCTCTTTTTGTCCTTTGTGACAAAAAGAGGCTAACATTTTTGCAATGCACAGCATTTATTTTTTTAGCACAAGAAGGGCTTTCTTAAGATACTATTTTTGATCATATTTAATATCTTATAAAAATATAAATTATGGTGAACAGCAGTTTTTCTCACTTTTATTTGAAAACTAAGGGTGACATTGCCATTTCAAAACCATTTTTGTCAAATTTGGTAATCCTGTCCCCATGTCCTATAAAAACATCTTTGAAGCTGGCCAATTCAATTTACCCCCATTAAACCGTAGATTTTTACTTTTTTATTTTTTTTTATTGGACATCCCGGAGGAGTGTGTGTGTATTCTTTTCGTTTTGATATTTGGTAGGCCTGCATCAATGTCTTATTTGGGACATCTTTCAACCTGGCCAATTTAAATTTTACCCCAACAAACCAAACTTTTTTTTTTTTTTTAACCATGGGTTAGTATTTTAACTCTTTCCCTGCCAGGATTATAGGCAAAATCTCTCACAATGGTGGAGTGGTCACAGCATGTCCTGGGGTTGGTTTTCGTTATTGAATGAAAGTGCAATTAAGAATCTTTTCATGTGCTAATAAGCCACCTTCTCTGTCCTACAGGCCCAGGTTGTCCTTCAAGGAAAGTCTCGAAGTGTCATCATAAGAGAGTTGCAGAGGACAAACCTTGATGTGAACCTTGCGGTAAATAATCTGTTGAGTCGGGATGATGAAGATGGTGATGATGGCGATGATACAGCCAGTGAATCTTACTTACCTGGTGGTAAGTGCAGTTAAGTATTTAAACCTCCTAAAGCTTGTAGCAAAACCACAGAGATTACTTCAGGCTGGTCAGTGTTCCAAACTGAATGTTGATCTTGGTGTAGGAAAAGACAAAGAAACCAATGTACTGTTGGTAAACCTCATTTGGTAGCAGCGTTAGTTTTGATGGTGTGATGTCTCTTGGCAGTATGTTCTGTTTTGCTTAATGACGGCTTATGATCCTTGTGTTTATAGAGGATCTTATGTCACTGCTGGATGCTGACATTCATTCTGCTCACCCAAGTGTCATAATTGATGCTGATGCTATGTTTTCAGAAGATATTAGCTACTTTGGTTATCCATCCTTTCGTCGCTCTTCACTTTCCAGGATAGGCTCATCTAGAGGTAATTCTGTGCCTTTGACTTCTTGGCAAATAGCGGTCTTTATTTTATATTTTGTAGCTTTTAGCATTCCCATGTTGTAACTTTACCACCATGTAACATGTAGGCAGAACATTAAATTCCAGGAGCAATGGAAAGACGTTTAAGGTAATCTAATATGAAATGCCTGCAGTTTGTTAAATTTCTCTAAATAACTTTTTTTAAATAGTTCAGTGATTTGGACTCTTATGGTAACTTACTAAATTATATGTTGAATAGCACTATTACCTTTTATAAAACGCTAATGTGTATTGAATTTTATTCTTCTGAAGGATATGTTAAAAAGATATCTTACCATGTAGTTATTCAACAGTGCTGCCCTGGTTAGCGCTTTAAAGCGGAGAGAAGTTAGTTATAATTTAATAGGGGGGAGACGGGATGGAACATCAAATTTAGGTGACCTCCCATGTAGCTGTCTCACTTGACCCTGCACTAGAATGCCTAATAGCTGCTGATGGAGAGACGTTTATTAACGATATATAGGCTTTACGTGCTTCTAGGTAAGAAAGGGGTCTCAAATAGAGATTGGCTTACTTTTATCCCACTGGTGTGACCCAATTGCATACCAGTTCTCCTTCTTCCCTTAGAGAGAGACTCTGAGCTGTTGCGTGAACGTGAGTCAGTCTTGCGTTTGCGTGAGCGAAGATGGCTTGATGGTGCCTCGTTCGATAATGAAAGAGGCTCCACAAGTAAAGACGGCGAGCCTGTGTTGGATAAGAAGAATACACCCATCCAAAGTCCTGTGTCGCTGGGGGAAGACTTGCAGTGGTGGCCAGAAAAGGTATTGGCATTTGCATAAGAATCCCTGCTTCCATCATTATGTCGTAGTGGTCGTGTTTAACATCTGACACCTGTACTCGGTCCTCAGCAGTGAACTGAGACCAACGAGGCTGAAGGAGAACCAGAGACCTATTCTGTTCAAAAGATGTTACCATTGTTTTAAAAATAAGGGTTTGTTTTGAAACCAGAACCCTCAGCCTTAGATGTTAATCAATTTCAATGTTTCTGCGTAGGATGGAACAAAATTTATTTCTATCGGAGCACTTTATTCTGAGCTGATTGCCGTCAGCAGTAAAGGAGAGCTGTATCAGTGGAAGTGGATAGAGTCGGAACCATACAGAAACCCACAGGTTGCGTTTTCTTTGCCTGCTCCTGCTATATTCTGTGACCGGTTTACTGTTAATTTCCCATTTGAATCATAAAATTTACCAATTTGTCTCTGTTCTTTTAGAATCCATCATTACATCATCCGAGAATAACATTCTTAGGCTTGGCAAATGAGAAAATAGTCCTCCTTTCAGCAAATAGTATAAGAGCTACAGTAGCCACTGAAAGCAACAAGGTTGGTAGGCTTCTATTTTTCTTGTTTGGATGTGATAAAATATACATTTTTCTTTTAATGGAGGGTGTATATCCTGTGAAGTTTGAATAAGCATATCTGTTAGCTGACTCAAAGAGAAGGTGGCAGACAATCCTCTTGCTGGGGTCATTGTGCACTTCTGTGATGTTTAGTTCTTGGTAAATCTCACCATTTTAAACTAGTTTGTACTACAGTTATAGTCGTTGGTCTTGCGCTAAACCACATGGCTGAAAGTTCATATTATTCTGACATGTCTGCTCTGATTTTTTTTTATTAGGTTGCCACTTGGGTTGATGAGACCTTAAGCTCTGTTGCATCTAAACTAGAGCACACTGCCCAGGTCTTCCCGGAATTACAAGGTGATAAGATTGTGTCGCTACATTGCTGCGCTCTCTACACCTGCGCGCAGCTAGAAAATAACCTGTACTGGTGGTGAGTATTACACATTCTTTTTTCTGATCTCGGCTCTTACTGTTTTGTATAACTTGAAGTGCAACCTTTGGCTCAATTAAAAGAATTATCAATATATGACTGAAAAGCTTTTATTTTTTTAAGAAAGATGGAATTGGTACAGTGCATAAAATGTTCATATATCCTAAGCTGCAGCCACTTTTCTAGCAACTTGGTAACATAATAATTTAGGCTGGAAACAAAGTCCATCAAGTTCAACCTTGCTTATCCAGAAGACACAAAACCCCCTCATTGACTTGATTTCCAAGTGTGGAGTGTAGAAGCAAACTCGCATGATAACCTGCTAGCTTTCTTGCCATTGTGATTTTGCTGCAAGTGGGCTGCCCCTTGATTGTGCATCTTTTATTTGCTATGATTGTCATTGTGAAGGCATTTCATACATTGGTTGTTAGAGGTGCCATGGGTGAAGGTTAATTCACTTGATTAGTAGAAATACCATACTACGTCATGACAAGCCAATTGCAGTAAGTGCTTCTTTCAAGAATGTCTGACCCTGAGAAATGCATAGAAAGGTAATGCAGTGGATTAAAGGATTGTTTTATAGATCAAATGCACCTCCTATCCCAAAATTAATGCTGTTTTTTCGTATTACCTTGTAGGGGTGTTGTTCCATTCAGTCAGAGGAAAAAAATGCTTGAAAAAGCACGTGCAAAGAATAAAAAACCCAAGTCTAGTGGTGGGATTTCTTCCATTCCAAATATCACTGTTGGTACCCAGGTATTGGACAAGTATAATGGCACTGAATTGTTGAGTGGATGGCTGTTGTATGTTTGAGCCATTATGGCTAAATGTAGGCAATTCTTAATGAAGGAAACTATTGTTCATTTCTAATTGCGGGGGTTAGTATGTTTTTTTAACAAAGCCACTGGCTATTCACTTTTGGAAAATACTGTCTATTTTTGGGTTAAACAGTTGGAATGATTTATGATGGCATGCTTTGAAATTAGAAGCAGAACTAAAGTTGAAAGCTATGGAGTACTCTGTGTACCAGTGTTATGATTTGCAGTATCGCTCACCCCTGAGCAGTATGTGGCTAACATTGAATGAATCAATTTTGGCAGGTATGCTTAAGAAACAACCCTCTCTACCACGCTGGAGCCGTAGCCTTCTCAATCAGTGCTGGGATTCCTAAGGTGGGAGTTTTAATGGAGTCCGTGTGGAACATGAACGACAGCTGCAGATTCCAGCTGCGCTCACCAGAGAGTCTGAAGAACATGGAGAAATCTAGCAAAACCACAGAGGCCAAGTGAGAGCCATATCCAGGCACTTTTATACGCACTTCCAGCTCCTGGAAGTACTGATGTAAAATGATTGGGAGTCTGTTACTGCTCTCTGCGTTTTAGTAATGGCCATAAGCGATCGTTACAGCTATACAACTAACCTTTTTGGTTTTCATTCAGGCCTGAAAGTAAACAGGAGCCAGTCAAAACCGAAATGGGTCCACCACCTTCTCCAGCGTCCACTTGCAGTGATGCCTCTTCCATAGCAAGTAGCGCCTCAATGCCATACAGTAAGTGATCGGTTATTATGTTTGTGGCACATCAATAGTAAATGTTGTAAACTTGGGCTCCTTCCAGTTCACTTGATAAACTTGTGTCTAATATTACTTCTATAAGATTACCTAAAGTAAATATTGTAAACCTTGTGTGTGCTGTATGCATCAGTGTACTTATTTTCCAGAGCGACGGAGATCCACTCCAGCTCCCAAAGAAGAAGAGAAGGTGAACGAAGAACAGTGGTCACTTCGAGAGGTTGTTTTTGTGGAAGATGTTAAAAATGTTCCTGTGGGCAAGGTTTGTATAGTATGATTTACTTTAATGTTCCTGCCTAGTACAACGTGTCTATGCTAGCACTGATTAAAAGGTTAGCCGCAACGTATTGGGATATGGTTAAGCCCTGCTGTATAATTGCTTTGGATTACTTCAGAAACAATGCAACATTAAACTTCAGTGTCCATATATGATGTTGTTTTATCTGGATCTTTTCAGGTGCTTAAAGTTGATGGGGCTTATGTTGCTGTGAAGTTCCCTGGTACTTCCAATAATTCAAGTAGCCAATGTAATCCTGGATGTGATCCAGACCCCTCATCTCTTCTTCAGGACTGTCGCTTACTGAGAATTGATGAGCTTCAGGTAGTTGCTTGATGTTCTTTCCGTAGAGCCTCCTAGTATGAGTTATACATATTGCTTGGACAGCAACTTAATATATGTATTTTTTTTTTTTTTTTGAATGTGACTTAATTTGTTTAATTATATGATTTCCCAAGAGACCCTTTACTGATCTATGTATTGAGGCCTTGGACGCCCTTTAGCTATGCTTCTGTAGCAGCATTTGTTAACTTTCTGTTAAAATGTCTTGCTAATAAGGCAGTAATGTTCCATTCCAATGTTTTAACAATTGGTTCAAAGCCTTGTTGATTTTTCTGTTTTTTTCCTTTTTATTGTGCGAATTCTCATGTGGCTAAGAAAAAAAACAAAACAAAACTTTTAGCTTTCCATGAATAACTTTGTTACTGGGAACCTGTTTTAGGTAGTGAAAACAGGTGGAACACCTAAAGTTCCGGACTGTTTCCAACGGACTCCTAAAAAGTTGTGCATTCCTGAAAAGACTGAAATCCTGGCTGTGAACGTAGATTCTAAAGGTAATGTTTATCAAGATATGCCTAGAAGAAAAATCATTTTAATATTCTCTTTACAGGCTCTTCCTCTGGCATTTTAAGGTTGAAGCTTTTGCTTTGAGACTTGATGCGCGGAAAAAACTCCCCAAGTGTGTAGACCATGTGTGTTCTCTGTAGCAGCATCTATAAGCTGTGCTTGGATGATGGGAACACCTTTGTTTAAATTCTCCTTTATGGTGAACATTCGTCCATATATTGTAAAAGTTCAGACTGACAAACCCACCCAAAGTGTGCCCTTTGGGAAAATATTACAGTGAAGTAGCACACCTATCACACGGCCAGTGATTCTTACAGATATATAATGGATTTCCTAATGTCTGTTTAGCTATACATGTAATGGACCGTCAAACGTTTGAGGTTTTCAGCACAAATACATCAGATGGTTTGAACTGATCCTTTCTTGAATTGTTTAACCCATGCATTATCATACTTTTTATTTCTATCTGCTCCTACTTCAAACTACTCCAGTCTTTTTTATGGTCCTTGAGTTGTTCAGCATAGCATCATTCATATCCACTGTTAGCGTAAATTATCTGAAGGTATAAATCCTAAATTCTGTAATTTCCACTTTCTCTTAGTCACAACTGTTTTCAGTGATATCCTTTTTACATGTTGCCTGTTTTCTAATTTATTTATATATATATATATTTATTTATTTTTTTGCCCTTTATATGTCTATTTTTATTACTCATGTTCACTTAATCTCCCCTCTGTATACATTCTGAAGTCCCTTAGTGTTTCCTCATTTTTATCATGATCTGTGCATTGTTTTAAGGATTGCAGAACACTTAAAAGCACAGGAGAAGCATACAGCGGCATAGTAATTCTCCCGGGACTTATGTCTTTGCTTCTGTTTTGTTGGTACAGGTGTCCATGCGGTTTTGAAGACTGGGACCTGGGTCCGGTATTGTATTTTTGATCTTGCTACTGGAAAAGCTGAACAGGAAAACAACTTTCCCACCAGCAGCATTGCTTTCCTTGGACAGAATGAGAGAAATGTTGCCATTTTTACTGCTGGACAGGTTTGTCCCTTAGTTTTTTTCCTCTCCCTTTAAGACTTTATAAAATTGCATTATTTACTACATACAAAAAAAATGTCAGTGTACGTGTTCAGAAATTGCGTTCTTGGCTTCTCTGAAAGCTCAGGAAATGACGTTGTGCGATCTCATTGAATCTGTCCGCTGTGGAGCAGATGTCCTGAAGGTCTGCCATTCATTGTTGGCGGATTATGGTTTGCATACCATCAGCTACACATTATTTTAATTCTAGAACTATTTAGCCAACTTTGGAACACTATGTAAGATGAAACAAATATCTGTTAACATTGTTTTCATTCACTAGGAGTCACCAATCATCCTGAGAGATGGAAATGGTACCATTTATCCAATGGCTAAAGACTGTATGGGTGGCATAAGAGATCCTGATTGGCTCGATCTTCCACCAATCAGCAGCCTTGGTATGGGAGTTCACTCGTTAACTAATCTGCCAGCTAATTCAACCATCAAGAAGAAAGCTGCCATAATAATCATGGCTGTTGAGGTACAGATGCATATTCTTTTTCTTCAATCACGGTTTCCTCTATATACCTTTTTTTTTTTGTTTTTTTTTTTTATATTTTACCTTTTAGGGAGTACTAGGGTGCTACAAAGTAGTTATTGAACTTTTTGTTGCCTTCAATTTTTCATATGTAATAGAAAAAAATCTTAAATGTGCCTTAACAGTCAGTCCGCTTTACTAACTGAATTTATTGCCTGTTGAGATTGCTTCTTGGTGCATTTGACTTCCAGTGTAACCTCTTAGTATTTGAGAAAAAATGCGAATGCTGTTAAATACTAAGACGCTACTTTTTTTTTTTTTTTTTTTAAGCAGTCAATATATGATTTTTGTGTATTTGTGTGCAGAAACAGACCCTGATGCAGCATATCCTGCGATGTGACTATGAGGCGTGCCGGCAGTACCTGATAAACTTAGAGCAAGGTGTTGTTTTGGATCAGAACACTCAGATGCTCCAAACCTTTCTCAGCCACCGGTGTGATGGGAATCGTAACATTCTCCATGCATGCGTCTCCGTCTGCTTTCCAACAAGCAACAAGGAAACGAAAGAAGAGGAAGGTAAGGGTAAATATCTTTAACTACATCATACGCTTAGTGATGTGCTATATTGACCCCAAATAGGTTATTGAAATCTGACTAATTTTTTTCTGGGCATATTTCATTTAATATAAGTTACACAATACACCAGATGTTTAATCACCTTTTTGGAGGTCATTGGCATATGAACAACATTTGCCTATAATATGTGTATAAATATAATAGAATCTTGAGATACTGAGTATGTCATTTTAGACATTCTAGCTACGTCAATAATTCTCCACCTGTACCGTATCTTGTGCTTCTGCCAAAGCATTTATAGAATTGACACGAATGACACCTTTTTTTATCCATATTAAAATACATGATCTTGCTACTGGTGCGATTAGGAACTTGTGCTCTGTGCATCCATAATGGTCTGTCGGTTCAGGACAGGTGTGTTGTAACCTAGTTCACCTTTTGGGCAGGCAGTCTTGTGTTTTGCTTGCTGGATGTAGTCTAATCTTTCTACATGTTCTGCCTCTTAAATATTGTAGTCTCTAGGATTATTTGGTATTTAGCTAGTTAATGCACCTATGTCCCCTCTATTACTGTTCTAAAGGATTTGATTCGTTTTTGTTGGAGCGATAGGATCGACAGACTAAAAGATAAGATGGTGGGGTAGGGAGACTGTACATCTTGGAAAGTTAAAGGATTGCAAGGATGTAGGATATTGCTGTTCATATACTAATGGTTGTTCTTGTTTCAGAAGCAGAGCGCTCGGAAAGGAATACGTTTGCAGAAAGGCTCTCTGCGGTGGAAGCCATTGCCAATGCTATTTCTGTGGTATCCAGTAACGGGCCTGGAAATCGTGCCGGGTCATCCAGTAGCAGAAGGTACATTTAAACCAGACTGTCCTGCAATCATAAAATTAAATATCTACAACATGTGTGAACGCATGTGCTGCAGAGAAGCGAGAGGGCATTGTGCTGTAGAAAAGTTTAACATGGGAAGGGCAAGTCTTTGTTATGTAACCGTACACACACGTACACACGTGTTTGGTGATTCCTTATATTTGCAGCAGACCTGGTGAAAGGTGCAAACACAAAAGTTCTCCAACTTTTGTAAGAAGTAGTCAAATTTGTATAAATGTTAGTGGAATGTTTTGACTGCCTTATTGTTTAAATGGTGAAAGTACATTTTATTAGGCTTTTTACCTCTATTGACTGTATGCGATTTACTGTATTTATTATTATTTATTTATTTTTTTAAAGCCTGAGGCTGAGGGAGATGATGAGACGATCCCTTCGGGCAGCTGGCCTAGGAAGACATGAAGCTGGAGCCGCTAGTGATCACCAAGACCCTGTATCTCCTCCAATAGCTCCACCTAGCTGGGTTCCTGATCCACCAGCTATGGACCCAGGTATGTACAGTGGAACATCGGCACTTGCACGGTGATCATGAACATTTGGCAATTTCAGATGTGGTATGATAGATGTTAAGTGATAAACAGCATGTTAATTTTTTATCTTGTTATACATTTTATATTAACAGATGGGGACATAGATTTTATCCTTGCCCCTGCTGTAGGATCCCTTACCACAGCATCTACAGGCACTGGCCAAGGCCCTAGTACTTCAACCATACCAGGTAAGGCTACATTCTACCGGCCATCTACATTTATTAGGTTGTGAATGTCAGGCGTACTATTTCTAACTTAAAAAAGAAAATTTCTGTCTGATGTGAATTTTCTAAATGAATTTTCAGTCTAATGAAAAATGAGTAAGTGTAAGTTGCTTGATGAAAAGTTCCTGCAGCCCATCCTGTGGAAGAGGTGTCTGAAATCTACTAGTCTTGTGTTGGAAAAGTAGAAATTGGCATAAATATGGAAGTGTGAAACGGTGTAGAGTTTGTCACGACTTGGTTTTCGGAACTTCATACAGTGTAACGCACAAATCGATACAATAAATTAATCAAAGCTGCGCATGCATCTGTTTTGTGTGCTTATTGCAGGTCCATCTACCGAGCCCTCCGTTGTGGAATCCAAAGATCGTAAAGCCAATGCTCACTTTATTCTGAAGTTGCTGTGTGATAGCTTAGTCCTGCAGCCCTACCTAAGAGATCTTCTCTCTGCCAAGTATGTCTTTATTTGTGTATATATATTATATATATAATGTACATCGCACCCCATGCTGTTTTGTAACTGCACATGTTAAATTATTACAAATCTTTCTCTAGGGATGCTAGAGGCATGACTCCATTCATGTCAGCTGTTAGCGGCAGAGCCTACCCAGCTGCCATAACCATACTGGAGACTGCTCAGAAAATTGCAAAGGGTAAGCCAAAAGCAACAAAGTGCCGTTCCTGTGCAGGCATTTTGTCTGGATTGTGGTATAATTTCTTAGGGGACAAATGTTTTATTCTTGCAGCTGGAGCCAACGCCAGCGAGAAGGAGGAAGACGTATTCAAGGGAATGATTTGTCCTCCAGGAACCAATGCAGATGACTCTCCGCTCTACGTCCTTTGCTGCAACGATACATGCAGCTTCACCTGGACAGGAGCTGAGCATATCAATCAGGTGACTTAATCCTGTATTATTGCAATCATTTTATTTAAAGTACCTATATCTTTTGTGTGTGTGGTTTTTTTTGGCTGGATTTTGTGTTTTTGCCAGTGAGGAGGACTTTGTCTTCTCATGGAAGTTGAGATGATTTAGCAGCAGAGTCAGGATTATCTAATTTACTTTCTGTGTTGCAGCTGTAAATTGTAGCGTTTGACAAAAGTGACAATTCCGCTTTTTATTTTCTTGAAAGAAACAAAAATTGCCGATTTATAGAATGTTGGAAAATGTACAAAACATGAAAGCTGGGGTACCAGCTTAATTTGTTTTTTTTGATTCTTTGGACAAAATTGGTGCCTGTAATTCACCTTAAAAATCCTTTTCTCAACAGGACATATTTGAGTGTCGGACATGTGGCTTATTGGAGTCTCTCTGCTGCTGCACAGAGTGTGCAAGAGTTTGCCACAAGGGACACGACTGCAAGTAAGTCGGAACGTATCTGTGCACTTAACAGCCAGCCTGACCACGTACAGCTCCTTTATTTCAATTCTGATGACTTTTCTACTTGTTTTAGGTTAAAGCGGACATCGCCTACAGCTTATTGCGACTGCTGGGAGAAATGTAAATGCAAAACCTTAATTGCAGGTCAAAAGTCTGCTCGTCTTGACCTGTTGTACAGACTGCTAACCATTACCAACTTGGTGACGATGCCAAATAGCAGGTGTGTGTCCCATTAATACTGCATCTGTGCTTTCTATATGGAAAGTGATCAATAGGTTTGTACCGTGTTAGCTTTTGGAAACAGGAGAAAACTATAGTTAAAATGATGCCATTTATTGGCTAACAGAGATTAACTGCAGGCTTTCAAGACTAAGTAGGAAGGTCCCTTCCTCAGGCATTAATATAAAATATAAATAAATAAGCATTTATATGGAAACCTCTTTGACTATAAATGAATAATCTTCAGGTGGATTCTGTTTTCCTCAGTAGCAGCATCAGTATAGAGTGAATTTATGGATTACATGAGCGCTCCTACGTTTTGAATAGAATGCAGAAATGCCAAGTTTGTCGGTGCCCAGAGAAACTTATGTCAGAGTTTGTCTTCTAGAGGGGAGCACCTTCTTCTCTTCTTGGTCCAGACTGTGGCCAGACAGACCGTAGAACATTGCCAGTACCGACCACCTCGCATCAGAGAAGATCGAAACCGCAAAGCCGCGAATCCTGAAGGTCGGTAATACTTCTGTAGAATAACATTTCATGATATTACATTGCTCTCTTCAAATGGTCATTCCTGGAAATAAGTATTTGGGGGAAAAAGGTTAACATCTCTTTGCATACATTTTTTAAAGTTCTTTTTAGAATTGTACATATATACATAGTTGTGTAGACTTTAATTTTAATTGTAATCACCATTTGTTTATAGATTCAGATATGCCAGACCATGACTTGGAGCCGCCAAGGTTTGCCCAGCTCGCTCTTGAACGTGTCTTGCAAGACTGGAATGCCCTGAAATCTATGATCATGTTTGGCTCCCAAGAAAATAAAGACCCGTGAGTTCCTACTTTTTAATGTGTTTGTAATCTGTCGCTTCTCGCTACGTTGTGCGTAGCTGCCGTTGATGGTACAAATGGGCCATCTCATTCGCAACATATAACCTATTTGCATGTTTAATCAGAAGTGCTCATCTGTCGTTTTTTCTTTTGTGCAAGTCTTAGTGCAAGCAGTAGAATAGGTCATCTCCTTCCAGAAGAACAAATCTACTTGAACCAACAGAGCGGTACCATTCGTCTAGATTGTTTCACCCACTGCCTTATCGTTAAATGCACTGCAGACATTTTGGTACGTTTCTCTGCTTCTTTCCTTTTTCTCCATGCGGCGTAGTTTAATAAATTAAAGTACCTGTAAAGGTCTCTTCAATAAGAAGAAACAGCTTCCAGTTGTTGAGCCATACAACCAAAATGAATATATCTATACGAATAGGTATATTCCAGCTGCAGATTTACTTTAATATCTTTTACTATTGTGCCTGATTGTTAACAGGTCATAGCAACCATTTAAAGCATAGTTAATAAAACAAAATCTAGCTTCTCCTTAAGCTGTTCAATAGATTTCTTTTTATTTTAATTTCTTTGGAGGGGAGATTGTGAATCTGTCACTGTGACTGTCAGGGGGGTTTGACTGGGTAATTTTTTGATTCTTTTCCAGTTATTGGATACGTTGCTGGGAACCCTTGTGAAGGAATTGCAGAACAAATACACCCCTGGTCGCAGAGAAGAAGCAGTCGCTGTCACAATGCGCTTTCTTCGCTCAGTGGCTCGGGTCTTTGTCATTCTCAGTGTTGAGATGGCTTCCTCCAAGAAGAAAAAGTGAGTCGCCCCCCCCCCTTCATCTTTAATGTTTTCGCTCTAGTATTTTCCTGCTTTTGTGGGAATTACACGCATGGCTGTGCAAATAAATCTGTAGAAGTTACTTTTCTCATAGCTTTTCTTTTTTTCTTGTTTTGCCTCTATTTCTAGCAATTTTATTCCACAGCCAATTGGCAAGTGCAAGCGAGTGTTCCAGGCCTTGCTCCCTTATGCCGTGGAGGAGTTGTGCAATGTTGCTGAATCGCTAATTGTCCCAGTGAGAATGGGCATTGCTCGTCCAACGGCACCGTTTACGTTGGCGAGTACAAGTATAGATGCGATGCAGGGCAGCGAAGAACTATTCTCTGTGGAACCTCTCCCACCAAGGCCCTCATCCGATCAGTCGAGCAGGTATGGTCCTGGTGCTCAGCCAAGTCTGATTTTAGTCATCTGTTACGCATAAATCAATTTCTTCATTTATTCCAGTAATCAAAGTGAATTTGTTGTACATTATTTATTCTGGCTCCCTTTTTCCGTTTAGTGACGTGTCCCTCTACAAAGTGTGCAAGTTTTGCAGTCCTTTTTGTTGACTTTTATTTTAAGTGTTTATCATGAAATGTAGGAGATACGCACAAGAGCGAGATCTTTAATCTTATAACTAAACTTTTTTTGCAATTTTATTGATGTGAACTTGGCCGTTGATGTATTTGTATATTTTTGTTGCTTATGTGTTATGTGCAACAAGCTTATTTTACTTTGGGACGCTAAAAGCCGGTAAAACGAATTAAAGGAGGTGGTGTGTCGGTGTAATTATTTTTCCAAAGATCTGGCACTGCAAACCAACTAAAACATTGGCCTTAATTTTGCTGTTGGTAAACTTGGAATTAATTTTGTTTGTTGTGCAGCTCGAATCCATCCCAGTCATCCTATATCATTAGAAACCCCCAGCAAAGAAGAATAAGTCAGTCCCAGCCTGTGAGAGGCAGAGATGAAGAGCAGGATGACATTGTGTCAGCAGATGTGGAAGAGGTAATCTTGGAAGTTGTACCTTGGGTTTTACTTGAGTTTGCATCGTGATGCGATCAGCTTATAAATAATGAACCGGAGTAATTTCCACATGTGGCCAGTCGTGGTATACATATGTGATTCCTGCGTGTGCTTGATAACATGTATGCCAGCTGTACGCTGGTGTTATGTTCATTGATTTCGCTTGAAGCGCATCTCCCGTTGACTTTTGATGAGCATGCTGCAGACAGTGCGCTTGGTGCTTGCACTGCTGCTTTCAGTCGAGGCAGCCAGGTTGGAGGGGCATAATAATCTGCTTTTAACCCCAGTCACTAAATGATGCGTGTACAGATGGGAATGCAGTGAAATACATTGTGGTTCGTACCAAATGTAGCAAATCGTTTTGTTTTACTTGCGTTTATTAATTTTACATCTGTTCTGCTTCTAGGTGGAAGTAGTGGAGGGGGTTGCTGGAGAGGAAGACCACCATGATGAACAGGAGGAACATGGGGAGGAAAATGCTGAGGCCGAAGGGCAACATGATGAGCATGACGAGGATGGTAAACATCGTACACTTTTAACAGTACTAAATGTTTAATGGGGTTAATGTATAATCACAGCCTGTTATTTAACCCCTTGGCTGCTAAGCCATTTCACACCCTGGTGCTAAGCTAGTTTTCGGCATTTTGGTGCATCTCACGTTTAAACGTGTTTCAAGTAAATTTCTTGGGAATAAACTATACAAACCATATATTGTTTTTTTCAGCACACCCAGCAGATTCCAAATATACCATTTTTATATGTGTATGTCTCATTAGGTTTGCAAAATAAAGCCAAAAATGGGAAAAAAGTGTAATTTTTCACTTCCAACTCAATAAAAACTAGTTTGTAATGTTATTTTTCTAAACTCTAATATCAAAACCTGTGTTGCTAAATATTTGTAGTAGGTAACCGGTCTAAAATAAACAGACATTGAGAACAGTAGACTGTGTTTTTCTAATATTTTATTGCTAAAAGTTAAATTTATTAGACTATCACAAAATTCATCTTTAAATTTAATGCATGGCTGCGTCAATTAAACAGCTCTAGCTGCCCGGGATGTTAAAATATGCCAACAAAACTATATATTTTTAGAAACTACACCCCCAGCCGCAGCAAATGAGGTCTTATTTGTATTTGTATCACAAATCTGACTTGCACAACAAATAAGTGAATATCACACAAATAAAAATAAAAAATAAATAAAATTAAAAGCGACAAGTTCATTTATGTCTTGCGCACTCCAGGTTTGTCCTAGAAACACATGCAGCCCCTCATTTGATGCGCCAAGGGGTGTAGTTTCTGAAAATATATACTTTATGTACCATAATTTAACTTCCCAGCTGTCTAGAGCTGTCTAAATGCAGGCATCACCCCTAAATGTTTAAAGACAATTTTTTAACAAGATTCTCCAATCTGCCATATCTGAAGTTAAGGTGGTCTAGACATCTGGGAAGTTAAATTAGGGTACATAAAGTACACATTTCAAGAAACTATACCCCTTGGAGCTTCAAATGAGGGGTTACATGTATTTCTAGGACAAAAGTTAAGTTCACAGATAATGATGGAATATGTCGCTTTGGCTAGAAAATATGTTTTTTCTATCCATAGCGACATGTTCATTTGTGTCTTGCGCACTCCAGGTTTGTACTAGAAACACACGCAGCCCCTCATTTGATGCGCCGAGGGGTGTAGTTTTTGAAAATATGTACTTTTTGTGCCATAATTTAACTTCTTACGTGAGCAGTAATGCCACGTCAAGGCTTCAACCCTAATTACTGACCATTCACACGCCTTTCATATCTCCATTCACTCGCAGAAGCACACACCATACTTTCCATACATTCACTCGCAGAAGCACACACACCATTCTTTCCCCTAACAATCCCAAAGAGATGATCGTAAAGGAAGAAAAAAATCACTTTTACAGCAAAAATAAGTTTTGCAGTAAAAATGCAAGGGGCTCCAGGGATGACATGGTTAACTTACGTACTACAGGCTATACGGCTGATTTTTGCAGTTCATCTGGATTTCAAAAATTGCCTTCCTCTACCATTGGCTAATTTTAACCCCATGATCAAAGGGATCATGGGGTTAAAATTTAGTATCGGCCATTTTTAAAAAGGGAATGTGACTTTATAGCTATATGATCACTGTGGTAACATTGGCTACCACAGTGATCATTTAGCTAGAATACTTAAACTTTTTTTTTTTTTTAAAGTTAAACCAGTTTATGTTTAGATAATTTAATTTGGGGGTCTCTAGGCAATTTTGATCTTTATTTATCTGCCTTTAGAGACCCCCAAATCATTTTTTTACTTTTTTTGTACATTTTCATTTTTTTAACATAATATTTTTTATTATTTTTTTACAAGCATTATACCGTTGGAAAGGTGAGGCGATTACCTTTCCAACGGTATATGTTGGGGGTCTGTAGCTGCTCAGATGCCTGAGATACAGGCATCTAAGCAGCATGCCCCCATACCGTGAAAACTGACAATTGTCAGTTTTCAATAAAGTTGCGCGGTGACGTCATCGCGTCATTACGCGCGACGTCACCGGCCGGATCGGGTGGTCCCAGTGATGCCCTTCAAAATGAGGGGCAGATCGCCGGGGTAGGTGGTGATGGGGGTCCACAGACCCCCATCAAGGTAGGAGAGTGCTAGCGACGGCATGGTGCCGTCGTTAGCACCTGACTGGGACTGCTAGCGACGGCACCATGCCGTCGTTAGCAGTCAAGGGGTTAAAGAGCTATCAGACCCCAATTATTTTTTTGTATCACTCACACTGTTTTTCATCTCTTAAGGAAGCGACATGGAGCTAGATCTTCTGGCTGCGGCTGAGACAGAAAGTGACAGCGAGAGTAATCACAGCAATCAGGACAACGCTAGTGGTAGGAGAAGTGTTGTTACAGCAGCAACGGCCGGTTCAGAAGCAGGTATAATGGGTGAACGCAATGTGACCGTTTAATTGGTAAATTGAATTAGGGACTAGCTTGTTTATCGTGGATTACTATGGCTCCGCAGGTGCAAGCAGCGTCCCAGCCTTCTTTTCAGAGGATGATTCTCAGTCTAATGACTCCAGTGACTCAGACAGCAGTAGCAGTCAAAGTGATGACCTTGACCAGGAAACCTTCATGATCGACGAGCCCCTGGAGAGATCAACAAATAGCTCCCATGCTAATGGCGCTGCCCAGGCTCCCCGCTCCATGCAATGGGCAGTGAGGAACACGCAGAGTCAGAGAGCACCCAACGCTGCCCCATCGAGCACTTCCACTCCCGCAGGCAAGTGGACATTTCACGGAAATATCTCCGAAATGCACTACTGCTTAAAGGCAGTGCAAGTGTTTATGATTTTTGCTGTAATGTGTAAGACATCTCTTCTAAATTGTTTGGGGGGGGGGTTGGTTGTATCTGTGCAGTTATTTTTTTTCTAAAATTAGATCTGTTTTGATTACTGCCATAATCTTGGTTTCTTTTATATTTTCCCCATGCAGCGAGTTCTGGTGCTCTGATTTACATCGAGCCATCCAGCCTACGTCGTAGCGGTAACATGAGCTCCAGTGCAGCAGCTGCCCTCGAAGCAAGCAATTCTAGCAGTTACCTTACTTCTGCCAGCAGCCTCGCACGTGCATACAGCATAGTCATTAGGCAAATATCGGACTTGATGGGCCTGATCCCAAAGTACAACCACTTGGTTTATTCTCAGATCCCAGCCGCTGTGAAGCTGACTTATCAAGATGCCGTTAACTTGCAGGTATGGCTCTGGCAGCTCAAATGGACCCAAAGAGTTCATGATGCCTGAAACTTTGTTCCACACAAATTAACCTGTTCACTACAAATATGTACAGCCTCTTGCTAGCTTGCTGGGTCAGCCTGAACGCTCCCTGGTCAGCAGAAGCAATTTCTGGCTTCCGTGCTCGGTACATTGTTATAACGGGAATGCCCGATTACGTAATCTGGCAATTCCTTCCGTTAGTTGTTAATGCTTACACTCACCGAAAGGTCTTTAGAAGTGAGGAGAGAATCTAATTCTCAGCAAAGCCAGAATATGGAGAGCCATACTTGGTGATCAGAAGGTTCTTAGTAGTTTTATATATAATTAAATGATATGGCGATCTCTGTCACTGTGATATCACTGGCATCCATAGCATGGTGATCTCTATAGTATCTATAAGGTAATATGCATGGGATGCATGTAGTCCTTAAGAACATTAGAAAAAGGATGTAGGGCACTGTAGACGGAATTTTCCTGAAAAATGAGTTTACCCTGGTATTTTCTTGTCATTTAGAACTATGTTGAAGAAAAACTTATACCAACTTGGAACTGGATGGTTAGCATTATGGACTCCACCGAGGCCCAGCTTCGTTACGGATCTGCACTATCATCCGCTGGCGATCCAGGTCACCCAAACCATCCTCTGCATGCTTCCCAGAATTCCACTCGGAGAGAGAGGATGACTGCACGTGAGGAGGCCAGTTTGAGGACCCTCGAGGGAAGGAGGTATTAAGCTGAAAAATATAAATAGTTCTTGTGTAATGTATAAAATAATACAGGCAGTCTTACCACTGACTGCAGTGCTTGGTTAGTGCCGTCTGTGCTTTTTTTTAATGCTCTGATACTTGAAACCTCCACATTCCTGCCAACTGTCTGTTTATTGAATAAACCCTAAATTATGGGGGTCCTGGTTTGGTTTTAGGTGCTCATTCAGTCTTAAAAAAAAAATATTTATAAGTGTTCTTTCCTTCCAGAAGAGCCACTCTGCTTAGTGCTCGTCAAGGAATGTCTGCTCGTGGAGACTTTCTAAACTATGCGCTTTCTCTCATGCGTTCTCACAACGATGAGCATTCTGATGTACTCCCGGTTTTGGACGTCTGCTCCCTGAAACACGTGGCATATGTCTTCCAGGCTCTTATTTACTGGATTAAGGCAATGAACCAGCAAACCACGCTAGACACTCCGCAGCTGGAAAGAAAGAGGTACTCGAGATGCTTTGCAGTGTTTTCTTGTTTGACATCCAGAACACAACTTAATTTAAATCCTGTTAATTAAACCTATATACTACAGCCATCTCGTCAACACTCATCATGCTTTTGTTTGTAAGATTATTTTCTTTGCGCAACCACTAACTTGGTTTTTCTCCAAGGACCCGAGAATTACTGGAACTTGGCCTCGATAATGAAGATTCTGAGCATGAAAACGACGATGACACAAATCAGAGTTAGTGTGAATGTTTTGCCGTGCCATAGTGTGTTTTCTTTGGAGGGGAGGGAGATTGTTAATGCAGATTGGAGTCTAGGCTGTAGTGAGCTAGAGAATGAGATTAATTAAACATGCGTGTTCTGTTCTGTGTGTCAGCTCATGCCAGGGGTCAGCCTAGGGTTACTGGCGCCTGAGTGCAGGAATATGCAAACGAACGCACACAAACTCATTCTTACACTGTACACGTACACTCCCTCTCACATATTCTAACTTACCCCTGCACGCTCTTAGCACCACGCAGTCGCACGCGCTCTTCCCTTGCAGACAGCCTGTCACTCTCAGTGTGTGCTTCTAATGCAGGCTCACTTGTGGGTCGTAACTTACAATGGACTTTAGTGTGCATTTTCCTTAAGGATTTGAGTTTCTTTTAATCTCAAAATCGTGTGAACTTAAGGTTTATACTCTCTTCAGCTGCTGTGCGTTTTCTGATTTTCTTAATCATGTTGCTTAAATAATATTTCATGTAATTATCAGGCTCAACTTTGAATGACAAGGAAGAAGATGCTTTACCAGCCGAGACTGGTCAGCATCACCCGTTTTTCCGCCGGTCAGACTCTATGACGTTTCTGGGTTGCATTCCACCAAACCCCTTTGAAGTTCCTCTGGCAGAAGCCATCCCGCTAGCTGACCAGCCACATCTTCTCCAGGTATTTTTTTTTTTCCTTCACATGCTGAACTACATTATAAGTACATGAAAAGGTTCCCAATTTGTTTTATGAATGCTTTGGTTTGTCGGCGCGGGTTATGTACCACAGCCTGGTAAGTAACGTTACCGGTGTGTATTAGGCCTTTTAGTATTAGTGGTATTTTTATTCAGCCGTTGTGCTGAGTTAAGCCTTGAAACACTGGCATTGACTCAAATAACTTGCGCGTATTTATTCGATAATACGCCTGCTTGTTAGCTAAAAAAAACTTGAGCAGGTGATTCGTTTTTTTAATAGCCCAGATTTTTGACTTCACGCCAGGGCTCTAACTAGACTTGCCTAAAATACGCATTGCATCGAATGTCTGCCGTGGGTTTCATGTTTTCTGTTGGGATATGCGTTTATATTTCCACCGTGTTTCTTCCAGGCCTAGATAGTCTTCACCTATTTTAGTCGTTGGATTTAGAGATTCTGGAGATTTGCCGTTGGGCTCACAGATTAATAATTTTTAGGCAGTACTGGGCAATTTTGCAGCTTGAGTGACGCAAAGCTTGGCTGGTTTCAGATCCCTCTGCTCAGTTTGTATGGACATGTATGGACATGCGTGTTTGATCATCGCACCATTTTTTTAATGTATTTTTTTAAATCTGAACCTAGTTTAAAAAGGGAAAAAAGTAGTATAATTTTTAAGCGGTTCTAGTTTTGCATATATAAAATCCTATTAGGGCTGCAACTAACTTTTTCCATAATCGATTAATTGGCCAATTATTTTTTCGATTAATCTGATAAAAAAAATTAATGTAAACTTTTTTTCATTAATTTCGTTTTTTTTTTTTTTTGTTTAAATAGTTTAATGAACAAACTGGGTGTTAAAAACAAACAGTATAAAAAAAAGAAAATGTATTTCTTGTTTTTATTTCCCAACCCGCCCTCCCAGTTTTGCACATCTGAGCCCAGGCTTGCCACACTGCCTCCAAGCTATGCCACATACCCCCAGAAATGCCACTCTGCCACCCCCCCCCACAGATATACCCTGTGATGCCGGTGCTCCATCATAGAAGCCCCAGTGGAAGTGCCAGCAGTAGCAGAGGATGTCTGAGCGTGTCGCACAGATGCCCGTTGGCGTCCCATGCAGCGCTGTGGGGGATCTGGATCTTAGTGTTATTATCCGACCTCTGTTTGAGGTGGTATTATTTGCTCTACTAATCGATAATGAGGTTCCTTGGCAGCAATTTTCATTATCGATTTTATCGATTCGTTGTTGCAGCCCTAAAATCTATGCAGCATTAATATAACGGCTCAATCTTAATGTCGGACTCTGACTAATTAGTCTATGGAGGAAGGACCTACTTGGCAGTACCACAATTGAGTGTTTGAGCAGGGAAAGCCACCCAAAATATCACGTGACTGGTAACAATGGCGGCCTCCAGATCTGCAGGTAAAGGACGGTTTAATAAAAGCAAGTTATTTTTGTCAGTGCTAGCCTACATTACTGCATGCAATTTGCTTTAATGCAAACTAGTTATGATTTAGTATTTTGTACTTACATTGTTACGATTTACTCTTTTAAAAGCCCAATGCTCGAAAGGAAGACTTGTTTGGTCGTCCAAGTCAAGGCCTCTATTCTTCTTCAGCTAACAGCGGGAAAAGCCTAATGGAAGTAACCGTGGACAGAAACTGCCTTGAGGTAAGAAACAGAAATATGGCTGTTTGTTATAAATGAACGGCTGTTCGTATAGCCTGTTTTAAACAAAAATTCATTTATGCAACAGCTTAGGTCTAAAACTTTGATCACATAAATAGCTTAAGTAAATTTAACGTTATACGTCTATATACATGCAGAAAGCTCCATGTATATAGATGTATACGTTACATGTCAGATGGGGTCAAAATGTAAAAATTATGTTCATTCCATTCAAATATTTGCTTTGTTTATTTTAAGCTTGAAGTTTGCAGAATAGCTGATTTTTCTAAGTTTGTGACTTCACGTTATAACGGGCCAACCCACGCAAACTTCTCCTGCACGAAGGTCTCCACTTACCGCGTTGCTTCGGTCGATTTCACGTGAGGCTGTTCATATCTTGCCTTCTTTACTCCCGTGTAGGTCCTCCCAACCAAAATGTCTTATGCAGCCAACTTGAAAAATGTGATGAGCATGCAAAGCCGGCAGAAAGAAACAGAAGATCAAAATGTGCCGCCTGAAGAACCAGATGGCTCTAAGCCAGGACCTTCAGCGCATGATCTCGCGGCTCAGTTGAAGAGCAGTTTATTGGCAGAAATCGGTCTGACGGAGAGCGAAGGGCCACCTCTCACATCATTCAGGTACATTAAATCCATGATATGTGGCTTAAGGGCTTAACTCCAATGTAAAGTTAACGGGGTCCTTTTTAATCTATTCCTTTATAGCACTAAAAGTGCTGCCTAACTTGTGGTGGAATAGTATAGCTTTGATAGTCTTAGGTTGGGCTAAACAGAATCAAATTATGGATTATTAAAGTAGGTAAATAATGCAAGTACATTCCCCCCCCATGTTATTCCTTTGTATGGATACATTGTTAGTAAAAAAAAATCTCATTTCAGTTTAATTTTAGGCAACATATCTTTGATTCATGTAAAATCAAATACTAGTTATACATAAATGTAAAGGGTCCCTCCAATGTCCCAGGCAGCCCTACCAACTTAAAATGTACTTGTAAGTCCATCGGGTGTTTGGAAAGGCGGACACGTTTATACAAACCAAAGCAGGTGAACCTGGCTGGTAAGGTTGGCTGTAAATGTCTGCAACCGCATGGTTGCCAATAATATATTTCTAAGTTCTTCCTGGAGTAACCATACGTTAACATTATTTGCTTCTCAGGCCCCAGTGCAGTTTCATGGGCATGGTGATTTCTCACGATATGCTCTTAGGACGTTGGCGTTTGTCCCTCGAGCTTTTTGGAAGAGTATTTATGGAGGATGTTGGCGCGGAGCCGGGATCAGTGAGTTTTTCTGTTTCTCAAGTATTTTCTGTATCATTTACTGTGCATAGGTGTGGCTGTTTTAGTTGACTACCTTTTTATTTTCAAAAACAGATTTTGACAGAGTTGGGTGGTTTTGAAGTAAAAGAATCAAAGTTCCGCAGAGAAATGGAGAAGCTTCGAAATCAGCAATCAAGAGACTTGACTCTGGAGGTGATTTCATTGTATTGTGATTTCAGGCATGTCGTATGTCGATAAACACTGTTGCTTGTTTTAAGCTTTTCCCATAATGCCAATTTAACACTTACTATTTGGGCCAGCATCTTGCATAATATTTATGGAACTTAAGATGTCTGATTATGTTAAATATATTCTTTCTATATTTTTTGTTCCCATTCTCTTAGCTATGTGGGATTTCTAGCTTTGTGTTTGCGGGTTGTTTTGTGTTACACTTTTTAGGTCATTGTTTCCTTTTTAATAATGTGTGTGCAGGCTGCTCAATTTTGGCCATTTTACTTTTTTTAGGTTGATAGAGACAGAGACCTCCTTATTCAGCAAACAATGAGGCAACTAAATAATCACTTTGGCCGCAGATGTGCCACAACGCCAATGGCCGTCCATAGAGTAAAGGTCACCTTCAAGGATGAGCCGGGAGAAGGCAGTGGAGTGGCCCGAAGTTTTTACACTGCAGTCGCGCAAGCATTCTTATCGAATGAGAAGTTGCCAAGTCTTGACTGTATCCAAAATGCAAACAAAGGAACACATACAAGTAAGGTCGTGTGTCACATTTGCTAATGACCGGGATTTGGTTACCCGCTAATAAGCACAATATTCAAGCAAATAAAGCAACCGCTTTTGTGAAATAACAGGTTGCTCATGAATATTAACCGTGTATACGCAGATGTTCTCATCGTAATAACTTATGATGCTAACTTTGCCCCTCTTCTTAATTTTCAAGGCTTAATGCAAAGATTAAGAAACCGAGGCGAGAGAGACCGTGAAAGGGAGAGAGACATGCGAAGAAGTAGCGGTCTGCGTGCGGGTTCTCGCCGTGATAGAGACAGGTTGGTTTCCAATGTAGTGATTATGGAGGCATGGTACATGTCCTTCGGGTGTATGTAACAAAGCATTTCGGATACTTTCTTTGCAGAGACTTCAGGAGGCAGCTTTCTATTGACACTCGTCCGTTCCGGCCGGCCTCAGAAGGAAACCCCAGTGATGATCCGGATCCGCTTCCAGCACATAGACAGGCTCTCGGGGAGCGGCTGTACCCTCGCGTGCAAGCAATGCAGCCCGTAAGGATAATCTCTGGTCTTGGGTGTTCTTAATGTGCAACCCAACCTTTACAGTATTGCTTATATCATGCACATTAGCTCATAAGCGTTTTTTCACAATTTGTCATGGACAACTGAGTGGCTGTGACTTGTTTCAAGGCTTGGGTGTATTTGCTTGAGTCATATTACGTCATTAGCTGCAAGCAACAGATGGCAACAAAAAATATGCGGCGTGCCGTGCGTTTCTCATTTTGTTCTTTTGTTTTAAACGTTAACTGTCTTGCCCATCTTATTCAGTCTCTTGCTCTCGGACATCGTGCCATTATACCATAAAAAAACCCCTGTAAGCATAGTATGTAAAAGATATGTCATTTTATATAACTGACCCTTTTTAAAGTGTGGAAATCGCAAATAAGTAAATGTAACTCTTCCTCTAAAGGCATTTGCAAGTAAAATCACCGGCATGCTGCTGGAACTGTCTCCTGCGCAACTTCTACTGCTGCTCGCCAGCGAAGATTCTCTGAGGGCCAGGGTGGACGAGGCCATGGAGCTGATCATTGCACATGGCAGGTAAGAGGCATGCCAATTTAGCCCTACAGTTACCTACAACAATACGATCACGGTTAAGGTTGCCCGTGTGTTCTATGAATTTTATTGTTCTTTATCTGTTGAAGGGAAAATGGAGCAGACAGCATCCTTGATCTTGGTTTATTAGACTCAACTGAGAAGGTGCAGGTAAGGTTGGAACATGCTTATTGTTGGGACATATTTTTAGATATGCATACTTAAATAACAGCTACTTATCGGTAAATGATACATCTTCTACAGGCACTTGTTTTTCACCTTTTGCAGGAGAACCGCAAACGCCACGGCTCCAGTCGCAGTGTCGTCGACATGGAGCTAACGGACACCGATGATGGCGACGACAATGCCTCACTCTTCTACCAGCCTGGCAAAAGAGGTTTCTACACTCCCAGACCTGGGAAAAATACCGAGGCTCGGTTAAACTGCTTTCGAAATATTGGCAGGTATGTCTGTCATAACAGCAGCTGTAAAACGCGGTGCCCTGCTAGCCGTCTATATATACATATAGAGCTGCGTACCCACAAATTATATGCAAAACTTACAATATATAGCATTCAATACACAATGCTAAACTGTAATACATGGATAGATGGTAATACAATTGAAGTGTAGGCAAGAACAACAAAGCCCGGCACCCCGTGAGACCCCTCACCATGATGAATGAAATCCATTGTAGGGGACACCACAGTTAAGACCCCCCCCATTGCTTTAATTTAAAATACGCTAATAGATGAGTTATAATGAACGCTCTCTTGCTATTTTTTGCCTTGCTAGCTAACTGCATCGCAGCTGTTTAAAATGTGTGAGGAATCGTCAGTATTTTTATGATAAAGCGTCATTTTATTTTTCAGGATCCTTGGTTTATGTTTGCTACAGAATGAATTATGTCCCATCACACTGAACAGACAAGTGATCAAAGTGCTTCTCGGTAGAAAAGTAAGTTTGTGTTGCATTTGCTTACAATCTAGCGAGTGGTGGTGGAGGAGTGGAACAGTAGGAGAGAACTGCTGGGATGTGGATAAGCTGACCGGGTCAGGATGAGCTGTTGAGGTTGTTCTTTAGATGGCTTAGACAGGAGGCTGGCTGAGAGTGTTGGGAGGAAAGGTTGTGCGCTTCTCAAGGGAGAAAATCTGACGGAAGTGAGTTCCACAGAAGGGGTGAAGCACGGGTATTAGTGATGGTGGAAGAGAGATGAAGGTCATAAGAGGAACAAAGTCCCCAAAACATAAATCTGTGGATGTGGAACTTGGCAATATCCAAAAATGTATTTTTAATGATATATGTTTTGTATTTGCACATAACGTGATGAAGAAATCAACTGCAGTAATGTTTTCTAATGGTTGGTGCGCTACGCCTCTTGCTCCCAGTTGATTTCTCAAGAGCTACAATTAGGGTTTTAGGTTTTCCGGTCCATACATAACATCACGTGCCAATATTACTTTGTGGATATTATGCTGTACTGATGATCTATTGTCTTTATTTCCTAGGTAAACTGGCATGACTTTGCCTTTTTTGATCATGTTATGTATGAGAGTTTGCGACAGCTGATCCTGGCTTCCCAGGGCCCTGACGCAGATGCCGTGTTCGCATCTATGGACCTTGCGTTTGCAATAGACCTGTGTAAAGAGGAGAGCGGCGGACAGGTATGTTTCTGGACAGTCTTAACCTTAATTAACAAAATCAGATTGCACACAAATGCCTTGGTTTTCATTTATATTTGTAACATGTCCTGCTCAAAATAGTGCTTATGTTAGGCAGACGAACCCTAGAAATATCTCGTCAGAAAACACATTGATTTAACCTGGAAACCCACCCAGCCTTAAAGAAATCCTGTGTCGTGCCCAATGATGTTTTTAACTTTGGGGCTGACCTAGGGCAGCACCCTGACCTCTGTGGTTGGTGTCTCCGGTGCAATAAAAGGTCCTGTTTGCCTTTAAGAGACAGAGCCTAGGCCACAATACGTCACTGGTCATGCTCCTGCCTCTTTTGGTCTTCAATTATAAAATGTGTGTGTATTCTTTGTAACAATATGCATGTTAACTGTCCACTACCTTACTTGGTTGTTTTTCGCAGGTGGAGCTGGTTCCCAATGGTGTGAATATCCCTGTTACACCACAGAATGTGTATGAATACGTGCGCAAATACGCAGAACACAGAATGCTGGTTGTTGCAGAGCAGCCTCTACACGTGAGATTTTTATTTCTTGGCTTCTCTCTTGATTGACTTCCTTCTCTTCACCCGTATTTATATACCCTGCTATTATCCAGCAGAAAAGCCGGCTTGTACAATATGTGAAAGAACACGTCTGGATAAACCTTGAAGTTAAAAACGTAACATTTGTGTATCTTTGTTTTTAAGGCCATGAGGAAAGGTCTGCTGGACGTGCTTCCAAAGAGTGCATTAGAAGATTTAACCGCAGAGGACTTCAGACTATTGGTCAATGGTTGTGGCGAAGTTAATGTCCAAATGCTGATCAGTTTTACATCCTTCAACGATGAGTCAGGTAGAGTGTCTAGATGTCTGTCTTCTAAGTTGTTTTAGTGGAACATTTGCAGACTGTTATCTCCCTGGCTGTGTTGCGATGCCTTGGTACTTGGGACGGGGTAACCTACAAATAAACGTTCCTAACGCTTTAGATTGAGTGTTTTTTTTTTTGTTTTTTTTTCTTGCTGTTTGAGCGCTCGTGTTTGTCATGACTTCTCTTTATGTATATAATGTCTGAATACACATAAGCGCACAATCTTGGTTAACAAAAAAAATTGATTTCACAGGAGAGAACGCAGAGAAACTTCTGCAGTTTAAGCGCTGGTTCTGGTCAATTGTTGAGAAGATGAGTATGACAGAGAGGCAGGATCTGGTAAGTATTTTTGCTTGTAATTCTTTGTGTTGCTGTTAAGGAAAAGTAACCAAAGATACCTTTCTTTATAAGTGACCAATGTGTTGGCAATTGGGGCTTATTACAGCACTTTAAGTAAACCAAATATTTTACTTGGTGCAGAATGCCTCGTCTTGAAATATTCTCATTTAGTCATCTTTCAGATTTATCCTAAATCTCTATTTTTATAATTAACGATCCTCGAGGGATAAAATCATAGGAAAAAAGATGTAGCTGTTTATCTAGTCTGTAGCATTCTGTCACAAATGTGCTGTAATTGTCATCTGGATGTCTCAACGCTACACTATTCAGAGCCTTTAATGCTAAATGAGTCTTCAACGCCTACTGATGAGTTATGACCTCAGAGCTGATCTTTACTAATGGTAATGTGACACTTTATCTCGAGTTGGAGTGTGTCAGAAAAGGACAATGTTTTTGGCATATTGACTAAAGAACCGGTTCTCCAGCTTTACATAATTTCAGATGATTTTACCCTTCAATGTTTAAGTGGCTACCCCTCAATATGAGCATTAAACATTCTGCATATTGGTGCTGAAACATAAATGTTAAGGTTTTTCTTTAAATTTCCATCTAATAGGTGTATTTTTGGACATCAAGCCCATCGTTGCCTGCAAGCGAAGAGGGATTTCAACCCATGCCATCCATCACCATCCGACCACCAGACGACCAACACCTTCCAACCGCAAACACTTGCATCTCCCGTCTATACGTTCCCCTTTACTCCTCCAAACAGATCCTAAAACAGAAATTGTTACTTGCTATTAAGACCAAGAATTTTGGTTTTGTGTAGAGTAAATAAGATGCGCTGCTGTGTAATATTCCTAGCGGTTTTTTTTTTCTCGTAGGTTTTTTTTTTCTCCCCGTTTGTCTATAATGGTTTATCCGGCTCAGTGCTGTCGCGTCCCCTGGTGGTACATCAAGGACTGACTCCTTCTTGGTGTTCAGAGCTGCAGGCGTTTCTGGCACCAGAGGGGTTGAGAGACATTCCTCTGGTACACCTGCAAAAAAAAAAAATTAACTCATTGTAAACTAATAATCATATAGCACCTTTTTGACACTTTACAGTTTGGCTAGGTAACTCTTACTAGGCCCAGCCCGGGATGGACAAGACAGCAGGATGTTCTAAAATACACTGTGATTCTTGGTTTTTACCCCTAAGGAGAGGAAAGAATAACATTTTGAGAATTCACTGCTGCTGCCTTTCTGGAACGTGGTTCATCGCAGGTCGTTGTATTGAGGGAGTAAGAAATTTCAAAATAAAAAAACGGGAAAACAAGTATTTTGTCTTTTTTTTTTTTCTTTTTTTTTGTGGGAAGAGCTGGCCATTTTTTCCCCATGTTTCATTCTAGTTTGGCTACCATGTGTATATTATGTATATTAAAATGTAAGTGATCATGAAGTAATTTTGAGCCTATGTTGCACTATTCAGTTTTGAAGTGTCCCGTTCGAGTCAATCTGTCCGCAGGAATATCCCTAAACTGGAAGTATGGTGAAGGTGGCAAGGGGGGGAATAGGCTATAAAATTTGCATGTTAAGCTACATGTATGTAACTTTCTGTTAAATGCATTCAAAATCACTTTACTATGTTAACTTTTTTTTCATTCACTTGTTTGTCAATGAACCATCAAAATTACACCTCTCAACTACTGTTTTTACTTTAAATGGATGCTTTTAGTAAAAAAAAAAAAAAAAAGTTGAAAAGTAAAACTATTTTAGTTGTGAATGTGGTTTTTTGTTTTTTGTTTTTTTTTATTTCGTTTTTGTATTGGTTTTGTTTTTAATTTGTTCCAACACATAAGTGGATATGCCACTTTTCCCATTGTAATGGTATTTGTAGAGTACAGCTTTGGTATATAGCAAGCGAAGCCATTCACATTCATTTCTGTAGGTCTGCCTAACAGTCAAAATCTCATGCCGTATGGCTTGAATACAGATATATGGGGTTCATTGGGGGCTCAAGCTATGGCAGCTGGGGCACAATCGCCAGTAAACTGGTTCCTGCGCAACCTTTTTCATGGGCAGGGGTAAATGGATGGTGGGGCAGAAGGGGCAATTGCTCCAGGGGATGGTTTGGGACCCAGAAGGAGCCCTCTAGGTGCATGGGGCTTCTTTCCTTTTAACAGGGGTATTTGCAGATAGATTCAATATAAATGATGGCAACTTCAGAATTATTGTCAGCATCCCCGAGCCAGGAAGCTGCAGCTTCTGTGAGATACTGTGCCGGTAGACGCTGGGATCTGTGTTTATGGAAGCCGGTGAAGTTTATTCACTAAAAGTAGAAATGTGGTTTTAACACCTTGACTCCAATATGCATTGAGAAGATCCAACCTCCAGTGAGTTTCTCCAGAAGGAGTATCTTGGCTGCTATATAATGCAGATTTAAATCAGATTTCTTCCTCACCCAGTGATTTATACATTATACAGGGCGGGACTGTATAATGACAAACCTGCCAGTGTTGAACCTTCATATTGAACAATAAACCTGGGAATTCAAACCAAAGTGTCCTGCCAGCTCTCCAGAATAGATTTGTGTAGGTGGGATATCTCTGTATGAATGGATGTCTGCATTATGGCTTTTTGTATCTTTGTACGTCAATGTAGCATCTCCACTTTCATTATGCATAATTGTGTTTTAAACTATCTTGTCTGATGGATACCTAGTTACTCATGGACATTCAGTTACCTTTTATACATTTTGTGCTGCTTTGAGGAGGGGGGGCTTGCCTATAGGTGAATTTAAAAATACAAAAACAAAATGGAGTTGTAGAAGGCAAACCTAAGCAGCCCATGGCTTGTCAGTCCAGAGTGAAGTGAGTAAAGAACTCACTCTCCTTTAAGTGAATAACTCCTCCAATTTTGCGCTTCATAAATGTTCCTTGGAGTTTGTGACTCACCAGTTCAGCTAAATTAAGTCGCAAAAGCTACGAAAAAAACGTATGATTAAAAAAAAATTAATCTTTAATTTAATCTCATCCTTTTCTAATACTTTTTAGAGCATATTTTGACCTAAAATCCATTCACCCAGGAAACGATGCTTCAATTCCCTGTTATCAGTCTTGTCTAATAAAAATTAAGACTATTGTACCTTTTTCATGTAAATTATAATATGACAGGCTTTCATAGGCAAGTAATTGGAACATAGCATTTCTACTCATTTTCTGATCTTCGTATAACGTTTGATCCAAATATGTTTTCAACATTGAAAAGCTGAAAAAGCAAAGTGTCCAATATTTATTACAAGAGAAAACCGCTGTTCGTATAATCGTCCTTGCAAAACCTGGGAAAACCTCGGATCTCTGCCCAAATTTCCACCCTATATCACTTTTGTGATGTTAAGACGTAAAGTGTTGGCAAATAGCGAAGCTCAGCCTTAACTTCTTTCCACAGACCACGCAGGGTTTAATACAATACCTGGGAATGTGTAAATGTAATCTATCGACCCAAGACCCCATGCTTGTTTGGTTTGACGTGGAGAAAGCGTTTGAAAGGCTTCGTTGGACCTTTTTGAGGCAGTAAACACATTACACGGGTCTGTTTGCAGGGGATATTCTAGCAGTAGCAACAGACCCGCTATAACCTCTCCCAGTAAATGCATCTGAACGGCAAATACGGAGTTTGGGTTCCGTTAGATTCCTTCGTTATATAGCGCCAGCAGATTCCATGGTGCTTAACGATCAAGAAGTAGGATATGTTTCAAATCACAAACAATAACAAATTTGTACAAAAAGAGAAAATGGCCCTGCTTGGTATTTTGGTATCATTTGTCAAAAACCCTCTATAAAAATGTTTAGAGAAAATTACAGTTGTCTTTGTGGGGCAAATAGTGTCTGAAAATTACAACCTTGTTTTTTTTTTGGTTTTTTTTGTTTTTTTGTTTTTTTTTAGATTTTATTAAAAATCAGGAGAGTGTCTTGGATTACCAGGAAAAAATATTTATCCTTCCAGATTTAAGGGGCTATGGGGGTTCCAAATGTAGAAAACTATTACAAAGCTGCTCATCTAACTCAGACCATATAATTTCATAACCCCCCCCCAGGTACGCTTATCTGAGTAGAATATGAAAATGCATTTTTAAGACAAAATGATGTCCCCCAAATTAGACAATTTATTGGCCAGTATCAGATAAAGCTTTGAGGATGCTGCTGGGAGCCTAATCCCTGGCCTGTCCTTGGCTTCCCGGTCATCTTTTATTTAATATCGAATTCCAGATTGGTCGCATAATCATGGCATGAGAGAATTACCAAATTGGTGCAGCTCTTTGAGATGGAAATTTGGCACGCATCAAATACTCAATTCTGAATTCTACATGCTTTTGCGGTGGGGTCTGCAGCGTAGCTGGGTGTACCAAGATGGCGACTGCAAACGAAATGGGACATATGAGAGCATTTCCAAAGCTTGTCAGGGCAGCGCAATGGTGGGTTGGGGGACTGAACCCACATCCTCTCCGGGAGCTGGTGAACACTTCTAACAGGCCGAAACGCTGGCTGCAGACAGCCCGTGCATTGAGGCTGTGATGTGACCGATGTTACTGACATTATTTCTCCTCCATTAGCTCTGGCTCCGCCCTTTGTGGCCCCTGCCTTTTGTAGCTCCGCCCTTGCCGACTCACAACAATGACAGGCATTGTTTTGAGGAAAAGATGGCAACCCTAATATCACTATGTGTGTAGGAGGAGCTTTGGGGCCCTGACCTTATGTCTCGCAGAGTCCCCTGGTCTCCAGAAGGGCGGAGGCGCAGGATTTACCTGTTGCAGAGCCAACTTAAGAGGTAACCATGGAGGAGTATAGTAAATGGGTCAAGGGGCTTACATATAGCCATAACATTTAAAATAAAGCCACGGACCCCGGTGATGTCACTATGACATCGAGAGGTCCCCAGGGTCTGTGGAGCAGAAGGGGTTTCTATTCTCTGATGGGAGTGGAGACAATAAACAAGTTGAGAAACAAAAAAAAAAAGTACAAAATGAAAACAAAAATATATTTTTGGAGCACATTGGGCCTCCAAAGCAGAGAAAAGCTATACAGGGTAATAATTACTGAACTCAGGGGATGTTACTGAACATAAACTGGGTTTTTTCCAGCAGTGACACAATCCTGCATTAGAAATCCTAAGCAAAACTCCATAAAAAGTGTTTTACTTCTATTTTTCTTTGGTTCTTTTATATTTAATAGCGCTAATAATAATAATAATATTATTTGTATAAATATTATTTAAAGCGGAAACCATGTTAAAATTCATGAATTTACTAAAAGTGATACACTTTGATACTTTCTAGAGCCACTCAAGTAGCTTTCTATTTATGTACGAATTGAAAAATAAAGCATGTTGTGCACCCTAGGAGCAGTAATTATTATTTTTAGTATTATTATTATTAGTATAATGATGATTTTATTAATACTAATACTTTATGTATTTCTTTTGCTGCTATTCGCGGATTTACTTGCAGTTATTCAGTAGAAGTCGTGCACAGTACCCATATTAGCTACCATGAGCGTGTCTTCCAGTGGCAGGTGACTTTACCCCCCACTCCCCGGCACACAAAGGGTGAATGCCATCTCTTCTTCATAATTATGTCCCTCTCGTCACACTGTAGCAGAGCACTCCCCCCGCTCAGTGCCCGCTCGCCCGCCGCTATTGGTTGTGTGCCGTCTGTACCGCCCTCAGACCCGGTGACACTCCCGGTTAGGGGAGACCCCAGTGTCCTGTCCCCATCTGTGCTGCGAGCCGTCCGCAGAGTTGCCTCCTGACCTGTCTGAGCCTGCGCTACGATGGGGGATCCCACGCTTCCTCCACGGGAAACCCACGGCACGGCCTCGGTCAAGGTAACCTTAGTTATGATGTCCGGACACGCGTTCCACGGGGTGTCAGTAATAGATGCAGGCAGGTTTATTCTCATGGTGGCTCCGCGTCCGCTGTCGCCTTTGTGTGCGGGAGAAGCATGTAGAGATCATTTTACTGCCGGAGATCCTTCCCATCCCTTACTGAGACTGCGGTACCCGCATCCCCCCAACACTGTGTGTCTACATGTGTGTATTATCTGTATGTGTCTCTGTGTGTATGTATTTATATGTATGTATGTCTGTGTGTATGTACTTGTATGTATGTATGTATTTCTATATGTATGTATGTATGTATGTCTGTGTGTATGTACTTGTATGTATGTATTTCTATATGTATGTATGTATGTCTGTGTGTATGTACTTGTATGTATGCATCTGTATATGTATGTATGTATTTACGTTTTGTTAGAAGGCAGGGATTTAATGTTATAGGAAGCGATATTATAAAACGTGTTACTAAACAGGACATACTTAAGTTCTCTGCCTCCATTGCCGTGAGATGCCGATCCATAAAAAATTAACCGTGTTTTATTTAATGAATTTCCAGAGTTCAGCCCTGAGAGCTTTTATGTAATTGATGAGTCCAGTATAGGGACTAACGCTGTGAAGTCGCCCATAACAATCATTCAGGATTTCCAAATAGCTGGGAAATTACAACCGTGGAACGATCCCCATGTCATATATGGGAGCTGTCGGTGCGTGGATCGGTATATACCCGTGTCTCCCTCTCGCGTGTCACATGCTTTGTCATACAGTATGTGTTTCTGTATCTCTCGCACTCAGTTTTAGGGTGAGTTATGGTTAGTGAGCCCAGACTCTGCCTTTCACTTAAATGCCTTTTCTCTTGTTTGCGCAGACATGTTCTCGGAGAGATGGTGGTCTGTAGCTTACTGATGGCTCCCCTTTAGATGTCCGCCAGTAGTTGAGAGAAGAGCCATCATCTTTAAAAAGAACTGGTGTTTGACACCGATATATTTTAATAACCAAATTCAAAATCCTTGTTTTTTTTTTTTTTTTTTTTTTGAGTCATTAAACGTAACATGAAAACTTACAAAATAATTCTAGAATAATTATTTTTTCCAAAGTGTTTTCTACTATTGGAGTTTTCTGAAATAAGTAAAAAATAAAATAAAATAATAATAAAATAAAATAAGTTGTCTATTCACGAAGCAAAGTAAAAACAGTTGCATTTTTTTCTTTTGTACGCTTGTGTTTGTCCTTCGGGTTATTAGGATGAGGATGAGTGTGGACGTGCAGTCTTTTGGGGTCAAAGGATGAAGTAACATGAGCATGTGGACCCCGTCTCATACAGGCAGCCGTTACCATATAAACCAACGTGGCAGCCCAAGCCAGAACGTCATCAGACAATAAGTTATAAAGAAAACCAATCCGAGCCAAGACCCCTCGGCGTCACTTTGCGTTCATATACCGGTAACGGCAGGAATCCCACCTAGTCAGGAGTCTATAGTGCTGAGTGTGGTTGAATGTGACACGAACTCCTGAATTTTAATCCTTGTTCCATGTTTCTATGGCAGAACGCGGCCAACGGCTGCCACGATGAAGATGAACCTTTCCTCCGGCAGAATCCACGCCGCTTCGTCATCTTTCCAATCCAGTACCCAGACATCTGGAGAATGTATAAGCAGGCCCAGGCTTCGTTCTGGACTACAGAGGAAGTATGTAAAGTAATAGTGCTGTCTTGCTATGGTAACCCTTGGCGTGCATTTGTGAGGTTACACTGTTCCTAGAGGACTGGAAACGCTTGGGCGCATTAGCTGTTAGTGTTTAGAAGAATTTGGTTAGGGGTAAGTTTTGGTGCATCACTACCAGGCGTTACCATAGAAACAGAATTTCACGACAGCTAAGAACCATTCGGCCCATCCACCTTATTGGGTCTCTCTGGTCTGGACTTCTCAGTTGTATTGGCCCCAGTATTCTGTCACTGTGACCTCTACCCATAGAAGACACTATTTTTATTCTTGAGCTTACAATCCAGCGCTGTATGCAGTAATGTACGTCGACAGTGACAGAAACCTGGTTTTATCTTATTTTGTTCCAATTATCCTTTATCTGACATCCTGGAAGCTGCCATTGTTGTCAGTCATGGGATATTTTGGGTGACTTTCCTTGTTTGTCACGCTGAGCTGGCAATCTGCATGAAGTCTGTTCCTCCATAGACTATCATTAGTCAGAATATCCGACTGGATAATAAAACTGAGCCATTCTATGGTTTGCCGCAGACCGTATGATAAGGAGTCGGCGTGTTCATCTAATAGATTGGGGTATGGTAACAGAAATATTTTAGGAACTGTATTTTTAATCTGATAACAGTAATACAAAAATTGGTGGGAGTTGCCCTTTAATTACGGTAACTGTATAGTTCTTGACATATGTATAATATGTATCCAATGACTTAGAATATGAGAAACATTGTGGGAAACGTTAATATTGGACACATGCCATCTTCAAGAGTCGAGAATATACTGGTTTAACCCGAGTTCTGTTATGGAGGTTAAGTTATTATTTCTCATGTGGTTTCCAAACGCACCTGATGCCTTCATACACCTGCTACTGGGGGACCCAAAAGCCACAGGAACCCTGCTGGTGAACCTTCTGTTGGGAAAGCTGTCTCCTCACCATAGTTAGTAAGAACAGGTGCGTGCGGATGTGTGGTTTGGCCTGCAGACTACAGGAAAGGGTAACATGTTATGTCTGTCTATATGGTTCCGTTTAACAATACAAATCAACATTCCCAATTCAGCCGTGTAAACGATTAATACGAAACCACACAGCAATTTACAGGAATTTACAAAATAACTGATACTTTTTACTGGATTGAGTGAATTAGTATGCTCTCTGCCTCCTCTGTCACAGATCTAGCTCCAAATTACACTTTAATACTTGCATAGTGCAAGTTTTTGGGTATGACATCATATTACATCATACCCTGGCTCTCTGTAGTTGTGCCACCCCTCTCATAGTTATTATTATTATTTAGGCCTTAATATACCCGTCTGCCACCCAAATGTGCATCTTACAAGGCCAAGGCCTTAATATTACATGATGTTTAAACATTTTTATTAGTTTATGAGGAACAGAGAGATTGTGAAGTTAAATTAGTTTATCCAGCGGTGGGAAAGGGGCTGATTGCTTCCTGGGCCAGTCTGATTTGATGATTCTTTGTATCTTGGGTCCCTTGGTGGGACTAATAACAAATTGTCTTGATAATAAGAACACTATTCCGTTAATTGTATTTATATTTTCAGGTTGATTTATCAAAGGATCTTGCACACTGGGATACGTTGAAGTCGGAGGAGAAACATTTTATTTCCCACGTATTGGCGTTTTTCGCCGCTAGCGACGGAATAGTGAACGAGAATCTGGTATGTTTTACCTGTTCGCTAGTCCTTCTCTGTGCCGTGGAGAACTAGCAATTAAATAAACGGGTTTTGTCAGGCCACGTATGTTTGTGTGTCTTTATGTGAGCTATGTGTGCACAGTTGTGGCCTGGGGCGTGCATGTAGGTGCCAATTACCAGCCTGATATTCCATACAGAACCTGCTCGTCGGTGACCAGTAACCCCACTATTCCATCCCTGTCAACCTCAGTCCATAGAAAACAAATTCAAGTGGAGGAAAGTCGTGAGCCCAGAACTGACCGATTATCTCTGTTTTTATGTTCTTCGTGGATCTGAACATATATCCTTTCGGGAAGCAGAGATAACATTTCTAGTTTCCAGTTTTAGCAAATGCTAAACATTTTTCCGTAAGCTAACAGTTCTAAAGAATACACTTTCTTGGAAGAACTATGTCGCATTTCACCGTAATGTCAGCTCACATCTCATGGACATATTTTAGTGGGTCCTTTTAGTTTTGCGTCTTGTCTCTTCTCATCTACATATAAAGTAGGGAAAATTGCATCTACCCAAATCCGACTGGAGAGAAGCCCTAACCGCTTTCACCTGCCCCCTCTTCCTAACTGGCCTGCTCACTTATTATGTCTTTGAGTATCCTTATAACTGCTAGAGCACACAGACGGATTCCTGTGTCTTGTTATAAATTGGGAATATATCACCATTCAAAAGTTTGGGGTCACTTAGAAATGTCCTTGTTTTTGGAAGAAAAGCAGACTTTGTCTGGTAAAATAACATGAAATGGCTCAGAAATCCAGCACAGATGGGGTTAATGTTATAACTGACTATTGTAGCTGGAAACGGCTGATTTTTAATGGAGTATCTTCATAGGTGTACAGCGGCCTTTAATCACTCCCATGTTCCAATGGCAACTTGTGTTAGCTAATCCAAGTTTAAGATTAAAAAGCTAATTGATTGTTAGAAAACCCTTTTGCGATTAAGTTACAGCTATTGTAAGCTTGTGAGCAGGGTTCTCTCCACCTAATGTATCGGTTTGTCTTAGTCTGTCAATTCCCATCTTGTCAGACCTCTTGAATTTATGTATTGTATTAAGCGCTGCGTAGATTGTTGGCGCTGTATAAATAAAAGATAACAGAAATTTCCATGTTTTCCATGACCCCAAACTTTTGAACAGTAGTGTATGTCGCCGTTAACACTAACCGCCGTGGGTTCTTTCAGGTGCAGAGGTTCAGCCAAGAAGTGCAGATTCCTGAAGTTCGCTGTTTTTATGGCTTCCAGATTCTTATGGAAAATATTCACTCAGAGATGTACAGCCTGCTGATAGACACCTACATTAAAGATCCCCAGAAACGGTAAAGCTGTTAACAGATTAAACTGAAGATTTCTTGTACAGTAAGAATTACCCACATAGTGCCTGGGACTGCCCTGCTTACTTTGGGGTTAATTCACTAAAAATAGTGGGTTGGGAAGAGTTTGATCAACTCCCATGATTATAGCATCATATACTTTTGTTTCCCCTTTTCTTTCAGAGATTTCTTATTTAATGCCATTGAAACAATGCCCTGCATTAGGAAAAAAGCCGAGTGGGCCTTACGTTGGATATCGGATAATAAAGCTACTTTCGGTACGTTTTAGGTTATGATTTTGAGATTGTTGTTCTGATTGGTCGCCCCATTTTAAGTTTCAGCAGGGCTGATCTTGCAAGTCAAATAGGTAAATGTAGGACACGGTGCATGCAAACATTACATATTCACGTAGTGTGCAGACATCCCACTTGTTTGTACGTCCTGACTTTGTTGTAGGGACAGCCTGGACTCTCCCCTGCCGGCAGAAGTCTGCATTGCTGGTGTCATGCTGACTGTATGTAACACAGTCTTTCATAGAATGCCTGATCAACTGATTGGACATTCTCTTCCTGCTCTTCCCGCCAGAAGTTTGGGGACAGGAGAGCCTCAGCAGGTTCTTTCTAGAGCCTGCTGGGCTCTCCCATTGCTCCCTCTGCTGGCTGATCTCCCCCTGCTGGCTATGGAGCCTTGCTTGCTGATCTCATTGTGATCAGCACACAAAATAAAGAAATGAAGAGAGTAGTATACCTAGCTAATCCCGGGACATTAAATGTGGAGCGCAAGCCAATTTCTTTTTTTTTACCAGGGGAAAGAGTGGTGGCGTTTGCGGCAGTAGAAGGTATCTTCTTCTCTGGATCTTTTGCTGCAATTTTCTGGTTGAAGAAAAGAGGTCTCATGCCTGGACTTACCTTTTCCAATGAGCTCATAAGCAGAGATGAAGTAAGTTTAGAGTGCACTCATTATAAAGACATAATGGATATAAGATACACGTTAACCCTTCATAGCCGTCCTTAAAATGAACGCAGCACCAAAACAAAGTGTCCCATTAAACAAAGGCGTATTTGTGTTATATTGGAAAGAACTAATCTTGCTTTAAGGTTTTAACAGTATGGTTCATATTATTATTATTATTATTATTATTATTATTATTAAGCACTGAACAATTTAAATGGGGCAGTTAACACACATCAGAAGTATACAATAATACATACAGACACGTGATTAGTAACATAAAAAAATAAGGGGAAAAATAAAATCAAAAAAATGACCAAGTCCTAAAATTAGCGCCATATCTTCACAATAATTGGCACATGGAAAGAGTTAAAGCACTGGCATGTTAAATGCCCATGGGGTGTCTACTTTAAAAAAAAAAAAAAAAAGTATGATTTGATGAGGTTCAAATACGCCCCAAAAATAGGTCATGGGCACAGACCGACCAGATGACCAAATGCACCTCGCAAAGGTGCTCTTTTACCTCCCAAAACCCCCCATGCATGTGGGGTATGACTGCGCTCAGGAGATGTCGCTGAACACATATTGCTCTCATCTTTGAATGGTAGTGTGTGTATGTATATGTGATTGTGTGTATATATATATATATATATATATATATCTGTCCCGCTCATTCATTCTGCACTGTTCTCGTTATACAGGGTCTTCATTGTGATTTTGCTTGTCTCATGTTTCAACACTTGGTGAATAAACCCACAGAAGAGACCGTCACCAAGATCATAGCTGATGCAGTTGAAATTGAACAGGTATCGGACATGTCCCATAGCTGGGGAGCTGTTACCATAGCTACATGTATTTATAATTCCACCTATAACTAATCATTTAAACTTTTCAATTGGTCATGCTTTTGGAGATACTTGGCCTTAAACCAACTACTTGGTTCTCTCCTAACCCCCCCCCTCCATTTCCAGGGCTGCGAGAAGGAGATGGTAATTTAACAAAAGGGGAGAAATTACTTAATTGGGAGGACAAATCATGCAACTGCTGAGGCATTACGAGAGTTTCTCCTATAGCATAGCCATGAATGGGGTTTATAACAGATAACGATTGCTTATTTTAATCTGCGAACAGCACTGCGTTCCGTGGAATTCTATTAAAAATGATCCTGTTTCTCGACAAGGACTTTGCCTCCATATTATTATATTATTATAGTAATTTATAATATGCTAATGTTACAGGAGTTTTTAACGGATGCATTACCTGTGAACCTAATTGGCATGAACTGCTCGTTGATGAAGACGTACATTGAATTTGTAGCAGATCGACTGCTAAACGAGTTGGGATATCCAAAGGTAAGAACTAGAATATATATTTTTTTATTTATTATGTTTTTTGCACTTGTGATGTGATACGGGAAACACCTGAATGGATTATTTGTATGATCAGTTTCTATGTTATAAGCACTTTTTGGTTAGCTCTGCTTTCGTGTCAGACCCTCCAAAAATATACATGAATAGATACCCTATTACCAATGCAGAACATGTGTGTGTGTGTGTGTGTGTATATAGACTGTAACTGTCTGATGTTGATTAGGTCATTGATTTATATTTACATCTCTGCATTGCAGATTATATTTTTTTTCTGTTTATAATGTGCTTTTTTTTCTGAATTCCAGATTTTTCAGGCGGAAAACCCCTTCGATTTCATGGAGAACATTTCACTAGAAGGGAAGACCAATTTCTTTGAGAAGAGGGTTTCTGAGTATCAAAGATTTGGTGTTATGGCGCGTGATACAATGGACAATGTATTCACTCTAGATGCCGATTTCTGATGGGCTTCCTAATCTCTGGACCTTTGTAGATCAAAGCCTCGTGGCAAGTTCGGATGGACAGCATGGTTTGTGAGATGACGTGATTTGGGCCGGGCTCTCAGTGAAACCTCAATTTACTCGGCTTCAGGCCGGCAAAGTGTTAAACAAGGTTTATCCTGCAAACAAAGGAAAAACACTATATGCTGCTACATCTTATCCCCGAAGTGTCCTTATGATATGGGAACATATGCTATGGTTGTTTCAAACTAGACCTTTCTGTATACGGCTTGGTATTTCTAGATATGACCGGCGCTGTAACAGTGCTATATACACTCATGCAAACACCCCGATGTTTTACGTAATTCACAACAAATCTCACCTTTACAGAGTCTGGTGCATTCTGGGAAATACCGGGTTACGTGCCAGAAATAAGTGAGGTATGTGTAAATGAATTCATAAATATCCTAAAGACGGTTTCGCCATTTTTATAATAATGAAAGCAGCATATATATATATATTTAATATTATTATTTATTGTTTTATATAGCACCATCAAATTCCGTAGCGATGTACAATGGGTGGACGGCACATAACAAGTAGTATGTAACATAACAATTTGACTTAGAAAATAACAGGGGAGGAGGGCCCTGCTCAAAGGAGCTTACAATCTAGTGATAAAATGAAGACTATGAAGCATCGGTGCCCAGGACCTTAAATACCAATTTCTCTCCAAATCACGCTGATTTCTACTTACGTTTGATTTATATTTTTCACCAGGCAGCTAATAGAAGGAAGTGCGATCTTAGGTCGTATAAAACGAGCCGTATAGAGCTAGCGCGCTATTCTTGTTCTTCGTTTGCACGCGCCTCTTTGCTGCTCTATCAGTAGGTAATTGATTCATTGCACTATGTTGGCCGATGATATTGTATTTTACTATCGTCGGCATTCCCTCGTGAGCATATTTATTTTATTTGCATTGCTTTTATTAATAATGATGGTATCATAGCTTCACAGAAACGGCATACAAGGGATTTATGAAAAAAATAATGCAAACAAACGTTTATTCCCTAAATTTACCAACCAGTGTATTTTTAATGCAAAATGAAAGGAATACTCTAGTCTCCTTCATTTTTCTTAGAGCATATTGAAGTCTATTTTTGCATGGACCCCAATGTATTTTACTGCATGCAGATCGGTGCGGACATTGTTTAGGTATTGGCGTAATACAATTCATTAACTCCTCCGCTGGATCCAGGGAGCATTAGTATGTACATCTCTTGCACATGCTAAGTAGCACTCACATTTAAGTCATATCAGTAGGACTAGCAGCAACCAATCACATGTGTGCTACCAAAATGTCAGTGATAGCATGCGCATGATTGGCTAATGCTGCTCCCTTTGACTGGGCATGTGCAGCGAGTGTACATAGGAATGCTCCCAACTTTAATTAGAGCTAGCTGGGGCCGGAGTTAGACTCCAAACACTTAATTCAAATAACTTAAGAATGCCTGCGTTGATTTGCATGCAGTAAAAAGCACGAGAGTGCGAGACGGACTCCAGTATGTATTTAACGTGGAAATAGCACTAGTCTGTTCACTAAGGGATGCATCAGTAGGCGAGATCTCCAAAAATATATTTTAAAGGAAATTGTAAAAACATACAACCTTTTAACCTCTACTGAAATGCAATTAGAGTCATGTTTTATATCTTAATTTATCAAGCACCCTCGGGACCCGTGACCTTGCGAAGCTCAATGAAAAATGAATTCCTGGACAGGACCGCCATCATTAATCTTGTCGCAGCGAGTTCACTGGTAGACGTTGGAAGCCTTGCACAGGCTTTTAATGAAACATAGGAGACAGGAGATTAACTTTCATTAATGCTAAGTTTTATTTATAAATTTGTATTACAGTTGTCCAATAAAAGAATGGATTATTAAACGCGTTTGTTAATTTTTAACAAATTATTGTTTTGTGATGATTTTAATAATAGAACAATGTAACAGAAGTGTAAATCTCAAACACAGCTTCTCGGAGCAGCCCACAGAAATGCTGTTGAAGTATGCGATAACTATTTTTAAAAACCCTGTAAATGTTTATACATCATACAGGCTGTTTTTAGTTAAAAAATAATGTAACATTGCCATAGGTGACTTCTTCCAGTAACTGTATGACCGTCGGTATTCAGGAGATTTTGGCCAGCTATAGAAACCTCCTGCGCCGTGGCCTGTAGATAGAAGACATTACGGAGTCGGCATGGATGTATATGGGCTCATCAATAAGACTTTTTTCCAGCAAAAAGGCAAGTCATTATAATATGCACAATTAATCGATAGAATAATTAGTTACAAACTGCGGTTTTCATAATGTTTTAAAGTTGGTTTATGATGGCTTTGTAAACTTGGAATGCTAGCAGCGCCACCCAACACTTTTAAGAGCTTTGAGGGCTCGGAGCAGCTCACGGAGACTCTGTTCTGCTACCTGTCCATTCCAGATATAATAGGGTGGTAGAGTCTCCCTTTTCACCTCGTTCTTCCCAAACCTCCTTCTCATTAGTGTCTCCAAGTCCCGTTTCTCACCAGTATCTTCATCCCATCTTAAAGACCTCTCTTCCTCTGAACCAAGGAAAACCAAACCGAAAATCATAAAGTCCACATCCTTCAATGAGGACTATTTACTACAAGTACCTACATCCATCACTTGAATTGGAAACATTCAAAGGTAGGAGACTATTGTAAATTAAGAAAACTGCCAACCGTGGCCAAAACAGGCAATAGTAGCGTGTTTTACCTGTGCGGAAATGACCTTTTCCTGCTCACCCACTCACAGAAAAAGCAGATCAAGTGTACCCTCTATAAGGTAACACTCAGCCATTACATAGATCTTAAAGTGCATAACTTCAACAATACAAGAATCAATGGAGTCGAATAATCACACAGAACACGAAGTTAAGATAACTGCTGCCCGTGGTATACACAATATTCAATAATCTACTTGACAATTTCAACTCCGTATGTGATCGGTAATCCCAATTTAAAAAGTCTACTGAATAACAAAATATTTTGGCTACTTGACCAATCCACTGGGAACGGAAAATATTTATACTAAATCTACATTTCACGCTCACACCTTTGTGTGGCATCTAATTAATTAATGGTCTGATGTTATTTGTTAACCCCTTAATGACAAAGTCCGTATATGTACGGGCTCAAAATGCATTGTTTTCAATGGGTGTAGGGACCGCCCATTGTCCTTAAGGGGTTAAAAAAACCCAAACAACCTGCCCACAGCTTCCACAGTAAATCCAAATGATGCGCGACAGTATTAATTCTGACCACCAGGTGGTGCTGCTGTTCCATGTTTTCAACCCTAAATAAATGGCATTTACAGAAACTCTGCAGAGGCAGTTTGTTTACCGCTGATAATTAGAGGAACAAAAACATATTCCAATGATATACATCATCTCCAAACATTAATTGTATACATAAAACCATTAATTCAAATTAAAATCTTAGAATATTACACGATTGTACTAATTCTACATGGCGGCTTGAGGCTCCAATGTAATCTGATTTTCAAGAATAGGAAGGCTAATTATTTGTCATTAATTAACAGAATAAATATGGGTAGACGTATGTGCTACAGTTATTCTCCTTTTATTTGAAAAACATTAACATTTTCTGCTCCAAAAAATAGTCTCAGTAAATAAATTAGGTGTTATGCAAAGAACAATGGTGGAAGTAAGAAAACAAGAAGGTAATTTATTTTTAATTATAGTTCCTTTTCTGAGTAAGAAGGTGTCTGGATATCATGTAGTTATTTCAGTTCTGTATTCCTTGCATGGACTGTTTAATAAGTATATGCGACCGATGTATATTCATTTAAATATACTATGCTGGGATTCTAAACTCCAAATGAGATTTTAATTCCTGCTATCGTCATTATCACAGGGATACTCATATATGATATGTATGTTCTGTCTTTGCATACACTCAATGGAGCTTTTTTTTGCGTAAGATATCTGCTCCATATATATTATTTATATATAATATAACGTCACGAGGGAGTACCGATTTCACACATGCACAATATATATGAAAAAGAGGATGCGTTCATGGAGTGGGAGCCCTGGATACAAATTGCAGGGAGGTCACAGAACTTTGTGGACAAAAAAATTTCCACTGTCAAACTCTACTATCTAATGAAACCACAGCCAGGGTAACTAGTCAGATCCAGAGGGAAAGAAGACCTTGTTGAGCTTGTGGACAGACATAGGATTGTACGGCGCTGTGGAATATGACGGTGCTATACAAATGAATAATAATAATGAGGTGAGATAAGATGTTGGTAAGGGGTAGGCACCCGCTGGAGAAATACCAAAACTAACATAGAAACACAGAAACATAGAATGTGACGGGAGATAAAAACCATTCGGGTGCATCTGGTCTGCACATTCTTCCGGATGTAGAGACTTAATCAGCCCTTGGCCTCGCCTTAGATTCAGGATAGCTTCACGCCGTCCCCACGCATGTTTAAATCCCATCACTGTATTAACCTCTGCCACTACTAATGGGAGGCTGTTCCATTTATCTACCACCTTGTCTACAGACTAAAACATCCTTACGTTATAAATTCTGCCCGATGCATATGGCTTCTAGATAGTGAATGAAATACAGAATGAAATCCCTACCTGCCGAGCTAAGGATCAATGCGTAGTGATTACGATCAGGTAAGGAAATTGGTGGATTTACACTGGAAGTTAAGTAAATTCATCGTGGTAGCGGAGGATAATGTTAGTGGTAAGCGAGCCAGACAATGCCGTGAGCTTGTTGCCATGGCGATTATACGGAACGGTTTTAAAAAGCATTCCAAGGCTTGTCTACTGTGTTCCTTTTAAATTTACAATGCTCATTAATTTCACTCCGAGAAACAACTGCACTTTACTGCCGGAATGGCCGACATTTGCGTGATTCTATTCTCCAATTGATTCTTTCAATCACCATATCCACTAAAAAAAAAAAATAGATCTTAGAAAACACGGAATCCGATATTATTTAAAATCTGTGTTTATTCCTACGGATGGGTGAAACCTCTTATTCTAACACGTTCTACATTTTTTTTTGTATATTTTTGCTTTCCTCGGTGACACACTTTGTCAGGTTTTAGGAACAGAGCACAATTTCCTGGGACGCCGAGCCGTTCTCTCAAGCGAATTTCACATAGACGAGAAAAAAGAAAGAAAGTCTGCGTTTTGACAGATCTAAAAATGATATAAAAATGTACATATTTTGTGGCTGAGCGCTCTGGACGTGTAACCCCCCCCCAAAAAAAAGAGTCATCAATCAGGAAGGAGATGAAGTGACCTGATTCTATAAATTTACAGTACAGAAAAAAGTATGTTCTAAAAACAACATTAAATTTATTTGCAAAATATTTTAATATTTCTTCAGGCTTTTTTTTTTAAATCCCACGCTTGCTATAATATTTTATATTAATATGCACAAAAATAATTATTTTAGAAAACATCTGCAAGTCTCAGCAAAAATGCTGAGCACATAAAACATGCAAAATGCAAATGATGTATTTTTTCTCTTACAGTTTTAGCATTTTGTTTCTCCTGCAGAGGTTAAGTACATTATATACCTCCCAAGTGTCCCGTTTTTTACTGGACAGTCTGATTTTTTCTTGCTGCCCCTCATAGCTCATAGGATCATGGGCTGGTTGGGGAGATCTCTGATCTCTGACTGGCCCAGGGATCTGTAATGGAGGTCTGTGCTGTTCTTTGTGTTTGTTAGTGTGTGTAAGTGTGTGTAGGTGTGTGTAAGTGTGTGTAAGTGTGTGTAGGTGCGTGTAAGTGTGTGTAGGTGCGTGTAAGTGTGTGTGGGTGTGTGTAAGTGTGTGTGGGTGTGTGTAAGTGTGTCTAGGTGTGTGCCATTGTTACTGGATGGGGGAAAGAAGCTGATGGAGACACTTGACGTTACCTGCCTCTCAGGCCAGAAAGTGCTTCTCCTCCCCTGGGCCACGTGGAATTTTGGGGGAGAAATAACTGACAATGGCAGGAACCGGTGGCACACTCATGATTTAAAGTGTCAGTGCCAATTGTTACAACTCTAGTCCAGGACTGCAGTCATAAAAATCTGCCAGGAAATCATTATTTGGGACACTTTTATATTGAGAGCCGGGTCCCCTCTGTCTAATGCATCGTCTTAGTCTGTTGGTTCTAGCCTTGTCATATTCCTTGAATATATGTTTTGTATTAAGCGCTGTGTAAGTTATTGGCGCTATATAAATAAAAGATAATAATAATTATGTAAATGTAAACAAGTCGGAAAGTTAAAAATGTATGTAATAAGTACTCACATACCTCCTAACAGTCCTGGCTTTCAGAGAGCATTCAGCTTTTGGGAACTGCCCTGCTGGCCCGTGTAGCTGCCCCTCTGTCTGGCTTTTGGGGCAGTGGGGATCACAAGCCAGTTGGAGATCCTTTTATCTTCTCTGATGGGCATATCTGGGAACTCTCCAGGTTTGACCCAGAGAACTCCAGATGAAACACCGCTTTTCAGGTTCTCCGGGTCAACACCTGAATCGTCCGGGTTGCGGGAGTGGGGTCCCCGCCCATTTCCTCTTTAAATGGGGCTGTTTCTGAAGTCAGCACGACTGCCCACCAACATCACGGGACCGCCCGCTGATGTCAGTGGGCAGTCCTGGCCGTGTCTCCCAAGGTATGGCTCCAGGTAGCCGGAGCTCATAAGTTACCAGGTATGCTGATGGGCCAAGGGAGCTGTAAGATCAATGGAGGTCAGTTTAGTTGCAGCACAATGAGGAAGAGATCAGGAACATAGTATATATTATGTAGTTCAGTAGTTGTACACACAAGAAACATTAAAAGTAAATTTCTTTCATTTTTATTTAAATTTACTTATTTTTATTTAATTTTCCCTAACCTTATTCATAGATTCTAAGAAGTTTCCTGCTGGAACAGCGATCTCATTTCAGAAGATTTTTACCTCTGCTGAGCGGAATACGAAGGGTTACAAATAACTTTTAAAGTGCAATAACCCTAAGCAGAAAATGTGTTAATGCCATTCCTTATATAATAAGACCAAGAATGTCAGAGGATGTGTTCTTTTGACAGATACGCTCGTGCTTGCCCTTTTGGCAAACTTAAAAGTTTTAGGAACAGCTGCATTTTATAAATATTTCTCCCTCTATGGCAGTTTTCAGACATTATGCAAAAAAACAACCAAAAAGGACTTTTCCTAGTCTCCCTGTAACAAAATGCAGAGCTTGTGCAGGAGTAGTTAAGACGGGGATCTCTTATTAAGTTCTTAGTGCTAGCTGCCAAGTTAGACCACCTCAGATCTGGGAGCAATCCTACGTTGGAAGGACTTCTACTACTACCGTGTTTCCCCGAAAGTAAGACAGTGTCTTACTTTCTTTTTATCCCTAAAAGCCCCACTATGTCTTACTTTCGGGGTATGTCTTATATTGGGAAAAAATTGTCGAATTTTTTGTTTTAACCATAAAATTAACATTTATTAATCCAATCCACACACACATATACACCAATCCACACACACATATACACCAATCCACACACACATATACACCAATCCACACACACATACACCAATCCACACACATATACACCAATCCACTCTCACTTAATGCTTTCCTACCTTTCCTTTCTTCTTTCAGCTTCTTTTCCTCCTCTTCGCTCCTCTTCTTCAGTTCTTGTCTCCTTCCGGGTCAGAGGGCACGGACAGCGGTGGGCGCGGCTTCAGTGTTGTGCGCCGGGATCTGACAAGAAACCCCGGCGCACAACAGCTGTTGCCGCGCAGATCACAAGGGAGCGGTATCGGAGGTCATTAACAGACCTCCGGCTCCCTTGAGTGATTTTAAGCCGGGTTGAACCCGGCTTAAAATCACTCAAGGGAGCCGGAGGTCTGTTAAAGACCTCCGATACCGCTCCCTTGCGAGCCTGCTCCTCCAGCGGCGGACATTACTGTCCGTCTCTGGAGGGGTGCCGGGTGCCGCAGGTTGGCACCCCCTGGAGTGTGGCGCCCTGTGCGGTCGCACACCCCAAAGGTCGGCCCTGCTCTAAGGGGCCGGCCTTAGGGGTCTGCGGCCGCACAGGGTTTAAATAAAAACATCGGGGGTTTTTTTCAACTTTATTTAACATCCTCCATGTTAAATAAAGTTAAAAAAACTTTATTTAACATCCCCCGTGTTTCCCCGAAAGTAAGACATATGTCTTACTTTCGGGGTACGGCTTATATTAGCTGACCCCTCTGAAACTCCCGATACGTCTTACAATCGGGGGTGTCTTACTATCGGGGAAACACGGTACTACTACTTGCTCTTTACAGGAGGTGTCGGGGACAGAGGTGATATAGGCAGCAGCTCTGGATATGTGGAGTAGATGGCCGCTATAGACCTTAACATGATGTGTAACAGGTGGAGCTGGGGAAGGGGATGAGTAGAACCAATGGTCATTTTACCTGCCTGGATATCAAAGCCTGTCCGAAGACTCCGGTTATGATCCGTGATCCCAGAGCTTCTATAGCGTTCCAAGCGATGCACGCTTGTGTATTCATTGACTTACATGCAGTGGGGACTCTAGAAACAATATATAGGGGGGGCACACAAGATATCACAGTCAAATAATACTTGATCATTCAACATGGGAAGCCTGAAGCCACAAGTGAAGTGAAGTGCGACTAATCCTTGAAATAAATATTATAACACAATAAATAACTTTTCCACTATATGATTTCAGGGCCTTGAATGTTTTGTCCCCTGAAGTCACTACAACTTCAGGAGGGCATTTTATCTCTGGATAAATATAAATTAAATAATTCCTACTGTAAGTTAAGTGCCAGGAACAGATGACCAAACACACACACCAACACAGGCTCTGTCACACCAACACCCAGACACACACACCAACACAGGCTCTGTCACACCAACACTCAGACACACCAGGACAGGCTCTGCGACACCGACAACCAAACATACACACACACACCAGGACAGGCTCTGCCACACAGACACCCACACACATCAGAACAGGCTCTGCCGCACCCACATCCAAACACACACACACACCAGGACAGGCTCTGCCACACAGACACCCACACACATCAGGACAGGCTTTGCCACATCCAAACACACACACCAGGACAGGCTCTGGCACACAGACACCCACACACACCAGAACAGGCTCTGCCACACTGACAACTGAACACACATCAGGACAGGCTCTTCCACACCCACATCCAAACACACACACACGGACAGGCTCTGACACACTGACACCCAAACACACACCCTAGGACAGGCTCTGCCACACTGACAACAGAACACACACGCACAGTCAGGGTGACCCATCTAAACCTTATTCCATTAAAATAGAACAGCAAATGTGCCTCAATTAAATAATAAAAAAAAATGTCACTTTCAATTTTAAACCTGAAAAGTCCTGGGATAACAAGAGTGAAATAGTTAACTTTATGACTTAATCCACAGGAGGCTCGTTAAAGAGACATTAACGTTTATCAGAACAGAATTTACCGAGTGCGCGACCTCGGGGAATACTAACATTGCCAACGGTACTTCGTGACTTCAACGTTTCAAAAACTTTTGCACAGTAGGTTATTGGATATAACCAGATGGAATTCCCAAAATCCAAAGAAATAACATTTGAAGTCACAATCAACCAGTAGAGGGTAAACCGGGTAACTTATGAAGTGTGACCTAATACCAGGAGTGATGGCAACTACAGCCCAGCAAGTAATCCATGCTAACAAATAGGTTACAAATCTCAACAACCTTTTCGCTCATATTAAACGCACATCTAAATCGGTCAGGAAAGGCAGATTTAGAAGAATGGGTTAGGAGAAACAGCACAAGAGATGGAAGTAATAATGCTGACTTTGCCACAGCCTGCCACCAATCTCTGTAAGTAGTATTAGGTAGACATAAGCAGTTTTAATAAATTAATTATGGTGCCATTTTAATGAACAAAACTGAAGAACAATTCTAATAAATCTTATGACAAGTTGAACATATTTTCATTTAAAATGTTAATAAAAAGTTAATGTATATATAAATATATAGTAGGTAATTATATTTAAGGTTATTAAATGAATATTATATAAGCGGTGGGGAGAAAATCTATTTTAATTTAAGCATAGTGTTAATGCTTCCTCTGCCGAGGTTATTCTGCGTGTCTCGCATTCACACGAAAACCTAATATGTTAAAAGAAAGATATTTTTTTTATTTGTAATTTGTAGTAATCACAGGGAGAAATTAAAAATGACTTCATTAGCTTGTTTAGATTTACATAAACGTTGCTAAGTGCTGTTAATACCAGTTTAGTTTCTCAATCCCGCTGATCCCCCTAATCTCCAGCCTGGAGACATTATTAGTAACGACTCTCACAGACTTGCAAATGTCGTGAAACCCGGGCTACCCACTGATGCGCATACCGCAATAAATGTCATGTCACCTTGTTTTCTGCTTTTAGCAGTTATTTGTGGCCTGATTACGTTTTGTGACCAAATTCCATGAAGAAGAGACTTATGACGAGTTTTTTGACTGTAATTTTAGATCTTTTTTTTCTGTGTTGGCCCAATAAAAGGTATCAACTTGGCACAAAGACTATATTTTATCTTGGGACATTTTTCATATATATGTCCAATTTAATGGATTATTTTATTTATAAATAATGTGTGTATGACCCTGCAGATTGCTTTCTCTAGCATTCCCTGTGTGTGTGTGTGTGTGTGTTTGGATGTGGGTGTGGAAGAGCCTGTCCTGATGTGTGTTCAGTTGTCAGTGTGGCAGAGCCTGTCCTGGTGTGTGTGGGTGTCAATGCCTATTACTCTAAGCGCAGCTACATTACAGTACGTTGGACTCACACACCTGGTTTTCTTTCTGAATTGGACTGGAAGAACCGTCCCGGCAGACAGGGGAGTCACACCCAGGCACCGAACGGGTACCTGACAACTCGTTCACCATTAAAGGCATAGCACTACCACACCGAAAAACCTCGGCATCACCGCCAATCACCGCACAAAGGCATGGCAGCTCAGCGGGACAGTCTCTGAAAATTGGGACTACCCACGCAAACTGGGGCAATTGGGAACAGCGGCATTTTCTGGCCTTAGTTGGCCTAGGGTGACAGCCCCCCTGCTGCAAAACTGAGGGGCAGATCTCCCCAACCACCCCATTTAAATTATGGAGGACTGTGACCATTTGCCAAGTAAACACTATCCTATACAATCCCAGCCTAGTTATATCTTGCATTATCTCACTGGTTAACAATGCATGGTGCAGCCAGGGAACTAAAATGTTATCTTCACACAATTCTGCGTACAGTTTGTAAAACCCGTAACATCCATTATAGTTGCCTCTGGCACTTTAAGGCCAGCAGCTGCCGTAAGGCCGCTGAACGCATGCGGCTACGTTACACGCTATTACACTTTTTGCGAACGGGATTTGCCGCATCTGTAGCAATAAAAGGACACGGGAGATGCCATCAGGACTGAGACAATCTAAATCTGTTACAAATTAGAAAAAGAAATTATAAACAACAAATAAAACAAAAATCTTCAATTCTTTAAAGTAGAACAAAAAGTATAAAACTGTTAAATCCATTTTATTATGAAAATAAAATAAATTCCTATAATTGTATTTATAATCCCATACATTATTATTATTATTATTATTATTATTATTATTATTAGTTCTCATGGTATACATTTTTATCTTGCTTTAAAGTAGCTTTCTGTTTAAATGTCGGAATGCTGTGAGTGAATATATTACGGGTTGCTGGAGATAACTGTAGACCTTCATATGATGACTTTTTAGCTTAAGGGCATTTCAATATACAGATTTTTTTTTATTCTATAAAATTGAAAAGCTCGCTGAAGTAGTCATACAATATTTAACAAAAACACCTGGGTATCGAACTGCATCAAAGAAATCAAAGTTTTAAACTCTTCCCGGTTCTATTAAGTGCTTGTTTCAGATGCCTGAATTCAGTCTAAGGGTTTGGAACCAATTTCCCTACCCATTGTTTTGTTATCTTCTTATGAAAAATAGTTTTTTTTTTTTAGAAATTAGAAAAAGTAGTAAAACACCTGTTGTATACGCCAAAAAAAATCCTTAGCATCTCTGCAGGAACTGTTTTGCATTTAAATTGTACTCAGAAGAGATTTGTATGGATTTATTTTGCAGAAATGATTTATGTAATGATAAAATTTTGCAGTTGCGATAGCACTTTTTCTATTAACCCCTTCGTGACAATGGCTGATTTCATTTTTTGTACCCTTCGTGACAATGGCCGTTTTAACATTTCTGCGCTGCTCGTGTTCAGCTGTAATTTTCTTCTTTCCCGTTTACTAAACCCACAAAAGTTATATATTTTTCTTTTCAGGACAAGAAGGGCTTTCTTTAAATGTCATTATTTTTATTGTATCATATCATTTACTATTAAAAAAAGTATAAAATATGGTGAAAAAATAACTTTTTCGGATTTTTACTTGTCATTGTAAAATTTATTTGTAAAATAGTACAAAGCTAATGAAAATACATGCAAATAGATATTTTTTTGCTTTTTTCTGCATGTTATGGGGCAATAAGTACAAGTACTTGGTAGAAGGGAGCAAAGCCAATGACAAGAGTAAAGTAATGACATTCAGTAACCCGTATCTTATTCTGAAATCAATATTTGGACAGATGACTTAGTTTATTGTGTGCTAAATTTGTGTCTTAATAAAATGTCCTACTGGGATTGTATCTATGCCTGGAAGTTCCTGCTTCATATCTCAGATGGAGAATAAGACAAATAACATAATCCACGTGTAAGCTTCATGTATTTACAGCTCATATAAAATTGATAATTATCTGACCTCATAATGTTATTATATTATATGAATTTCTCGAGTGCCAGCAGATTCAATAGCCCTATTAAAATAAGGGAACAATGAAAGTTGACAATATCGTTAAAAATGACAATATACAAAACTTGACAATAATAGTGATATACATTGATAACGACTAGTACAGAAGACAAAGACCTTGTTATATGGTACCATTTAGTTTGATAATTTTTTAATGTTTTATGTACCCTAGAAAGATAACATCTTGTCATTCAGTGTGGTTAAGAGTTCAGTTGGGGCCACAACAGCCTCTATTCGCTTGGGAAGTCTTTACACAAGATTTTGGAGAGTTTCCATGGGAATTTTTGCCCAGTCATCCAGTAGAGCATTTGGAAGGTCAGGTACTGATGTTGAACGAGAAGGTCTGTCTCAGCATTTCAACTAATCCCAAATGTGTTTGATGGGGTTGAGGTCAGAGCGCTGTGCGACCGGTCACGTTCTTCCACACCAAACTCATCCAACCATGTCTTTATGGACCTTGCTTTGTGCGCTGGGGTACAGTCATGCTGGAATAGATAAGGGTCTTCCTCAACTGTTCCCACAGAGTTGGAAGCATAGCATTGTCCAAAATGTCATGGTATGCTGTACAACCCCTGAAAAGCAGCGCCAGACTATTATTATTTCTCCAACAAACTTTACAGAACACACTGTATGCATTCCTGTAGGTAATATTCTCCTGGCATCCACCACACCCAAGTTCATCCATCAGACTTCTAGATAGTGAAGCCTGATTCTCCAATCCAGGTTTTCATGGCTCCAGAATCCAGCGGGGTTGTTCTTTACACCACACCAGCCAACACTTGGCATTGCAGATCTTCAGCTTGTGTCCATCCTATGACAGCGCCATGTTTAAAGTCACTGAGCTCATTCCACTGCCAATGTCTGTCTATGGAGATACTTTGATACACTTTGGGGGGTGTCCACATATTTTGGCCATAAAATGTGTGCTTATATATAATATAGATTATAAACTGAACTTTACACCAACAGTTTATTCAACAATGCCAGTGAAGGCTGAGAATTTCTTTTTATACAAAAGTAAAATCTGCTTTCATTTTGATGGGCATATTATCCCAGATCAAAGGACAAAATTCATTTAATTCTTCATGGTTTATTTTCAATCTTCAAACAACATGTGGAAAAGAAATCTGAATATAACCGACCAGCACTGACCACATATAAAAAATATTTAAGACTTACTATTTCAGAACAATGAACCACATTTTCATGACTTAAAGAGGAAAAAATAACAAAAAAAGTCTTCAAAACGGTTTAATGGTTCATAGCGAGATGAAATGCTGTTCATTTACTGGGTTCAGATGTGAGCTTGCATATCCCACCAACGGACTGTTGCAGATTCCACCAGGTGTACTCTCTTCATCATCTCTCTTGGACATGGACAGTGGTGGGTAAAACCTTTGCCCAGCTGTTAAAATTGGAAGAAATTGACGCGTTTTGCCCGTGGAAGAAAAAATGTTTACGGACAGAGTTTCCAAAGTTGGAAGACATTTGCAAATACTTAACACAGGGAGAAAAACTGCCCTTTTTCCCCAGATCTAGACACAAGTACAGTTAAATAATAGTATAGGGGTATGAATGATACTGTAGTATATATAGTTGTACATAGTATAGTATACCAATGGCTATTATATGTTTTACATGTCTAAACATAAACATTTACTTTCACTTGATTTTTAACTACAGCTATTTGCATTGAATTCAAAATATAAGAAGACATGTGAAACTTTGAGCAAGTATTAATTCCCAACCAAACTCCAAACTCTCAACAGTGATTATCTCTATTCACTGTGAACAAAAATAAAAACCAAGAAACAGTATAGGGTGAGCAGAAAAATTATTAATACAAAATCCCACAACCAGTCAATGTGCAAAAATATATAAAAAATCATAATATTAATTCAGCTTTAATAAAATTAAGATTGAGATGATCCAGACGGAACTTGAGAATCATCCAATTATCGGGTACTTTGCATCAAAGGCACAAAGTAATTACAGACTTCATGGCTCATATGAAGGCCTGGTGCAGTCCAATTAGATTTTAAATATTACTGTAATAAGTTATTCTAGAAGATCTGAATAGATACACAAAAGCCTGGGTGAAAGGGGCTTTCAAAATATGAAGAAGACACTAGGACTGGTACAGTAACTGCAAGGGCAAGGTGAATTCCAGGTCTTGTAATATCTTCTTATCTAAAAAATATCCCTGGTAAGTAAGGGGTTAATTATTGGAAAACATGGAAAAGTGTATCTTGTATATGGAATTATTTTTCCTACATCCGTGGTAGCATGCTGGAAAACGTCACTCCGTGCACACCTTGCCACACTCCTGGAGGACACGTGGCAAACTTTGAGATGGGTTGCACCTGGTAGATGATGGGGTCTGCTGTACCATGGGAGATATTAAACTAAGATTTATAGGTGAGGATGAAGAAACAAATAAAGGGGTAACTAAATTAAAACTTTGTTACAGGTTGCTTTAAGGAAACTACCAAAGACCAATAGTAACCTGACGATTTGACAGCAGATATGAACCATTCGGTCGGCCTAGTATGCTCCTGTTTCCTAATGTAGAGACTCAGACCTTAATCAGTCCTTTGCCTTGCTGTATTCAGGATAGCTTTATGATGATCCCGCACATGTTTAAATTATTTCACTGTACTAGACCCTACCACCCTTTTGGTAAAGTAAAACATCCTTACATTCTATCTAAACCTCTAACCTTCCAGTTTTAGATTATGGCCCATTGTTCTAACATATCTCCTCTGAAATAAACTTCCCTCCTGCTCCCTGATTTGTTAAATACCTTCAAGTATTCTATCATATCTTCTTCACCTCCTTTTGGTAGCCCTCCTCTGAACTCTCCCCAATGTGCCAATATCATTCTAGAGATGGGGTCTCCAGAACTTAGGTGAGGTGGCAGAACCAACTATCTTGCATTATGCTTGCTTTGTCGGACACAATTCCATTCTGATTTCATTGACTGCAGGTCCCTTTCTTCTGTCACTGACAGAACAGAACCCCCGATGCTACAGATATTCTGCATTGAGATTATTTTACATTTATCAACATTAAATTGCAGCTACCACACTATAGACCAGTCTTCTAACTTAATTTAATTACTTGCCAATTGGCTTGTTCTACCAGGAATGTCTACCCCGTTGCAGACATTTGTCTAGGTATAGGTAAAAGGATGTACTCTTGGGTAACGAATATAAAAGAAACACTTCTTGTAAATTATTAAAGATGATTGATCCATTGAAAATTAAAATGTTGCCCCTTTTTGAGGCACAATTGGGAATTGCTTCAATGGGTGATTTTTGCCTTCTGTTGGATCAACATTAGTGTTGAACCTGATGGAGTGTTTTACCAGCTTTCATTTACAAATAAAGTCCAGTCATTCATTATTTTTTTTAGGTTGGTTCATGAAAACAATTTTACATTTTTAATTAAATTACAGACTTTTAAGGAAATGGCTCTCCTGTTTTCTAACTCTATTTCTTATAATAAAGGAAATTTAGGAAATTAAAAACATTATTCAATGGCATCCAAAACAATATATATATAAATATATCTTTCTACTTTTATCTATTACAAAATAAAAAATACGTAACATAGTAGTCTGCGCACAAATATATATATATATAATAACTGTATACAGCATAGCTTTAAGTGGCCCCCCAAAAACTTTATTTGTAATCGAAGTTTGAATTGTATAATATTGTTATCCTCCCTTTACTAGATTCTGCTTGTGTAAATTCTAGAAGGCATTACAGTCATTATATCTTGGCAAGTGGCTTGACAGGCCTTTCATAAGATTCAGTTTGTTCTCAGCAATGCTGCCAAAACCCATTACTGGCAATAAATATGTTTAATAGGTTTTCTCATTGCACTCAGAGATCTTAATAGTGAAAATATTTCTTCTTCCTCATGTCTTGAATCAGGGAAACATTGTATTTTAACATGTCATTTTTTATTTTGTAGGTTCGCACCGTAACTAGTTGTAGACCACATGTTGTACATGTAAGGATACAACCTGGCATTTCATACTCTGAAGCACATGAATAATGAACGTAAACGTGCTATAAGGTTTAAAACCATCTCCCACATGGGTGTCTTTAAGGTCAAGCTGGTACATTTTACATATGACTTGTTTACTTACCACCCGATTTGATCCATGATGTTCATCTTGTGTGAATTTAGAATTTGCTCACCGTGTTTACCTATTGAAGATTACCCTCTGAAGTTCATCTGGCTCTCTTTGTTGAAGTGATTAGCAGTACGTGGGTGCTGGAGATACAGGTTAACGTATTCTGTTAAAACAAAATGGGTCTACGAGACCGGGGGGTTGTGATGCCTCAATTAACAAGCAAATGTATGCGAAAAAGAAAGCAGGTCATTATTGTATACGATAGAATGTAGATGACTTCAATCTTTTCTGCTGCTTGAAGAAGACAATTCGGTTTATAACCTTAGTTATAAAACATACAAATAAACTGATTATGATAGAAAAATGGCCGTATTAACATACTGAATACACACATCGATCCACATAATAAGATAAATATAATTTAAATATATCTAGAGCACTAAGAGCGGCAGCCAACATACATTGCAATCACTATATCACAATAAGAAGCTGCGATTCTGTGTAACGGACATACAGAAGCGTGACTTCAGACTTCTTATAACGTGGCTTTGCAATTACATATAGAATAAATGCTTATCCCGTGCCTACCAGTACTAACACAAATCATCTTCGGACAGGGACGAGGTACATGTAATGCGTGGATTGACTTGTGGTGGTAAAATGTAATCCCACAAAGGTAGGACAAGCGTTTTTTGCCGTTATTGTACTGTGTGCCTCAGGGATCTGGGGGTTTATAAAATATTAAGTTCGGCTCCAGCACATCAAACCCAGTGACAGCAGCCTAACCAAGAGGGAAAGTTAAGCTTGTCGTGAATCAGATAAAAGCCCTTCATTCCCCTCTAAATTTGGAGTAAAGCAGTCTATATTTATTTCCTCCAGTATGATGTCCCTTTTATACCTGCAGTAAGATTATCCATTTCATCATTTGGTTTTATAGAAATGACATTTATTTAGTGTCATTGATTTTTGCTATTTTATATAGACTGTAAAGGTTTCCTGTGGGTATAGGGACCTTTGCAGAACAGGCGTAAATTGATATTTGGGGGGATATATACCCCGGACTAAATTTGATCATAGTTGGAGAATACGAAATATTCGTTCAGTATACATATGAGAAAAGCAATTCAGTGCGCCTGACTAAAAGATAATGAACAAGCCTTCTCTGACAAAATGCACTTAAGCTCTCAGCGGCCGTATCACTTATCACCGCAACGGCAAAACCATTTACCCACCGATTAGACCAAAAAGAAAACTATAGAAACATAATTGACACCTGAAGTAAAGTGTAAAACAACCGACCCCTGATCTACCTTTCTACTATTCTTGAAACCCTTTCTGTGTCCACACTGAGAGGGTTAAATGTCCTTGGTAAAGCTTATTTTTGCCCGACTTGGTTCTTGTATGGTGTCTGTGTTTAGTTTAGTCTGGTCTAGTGGACGATAGATGAAAGAGTTCATGGGGCGAGCAACTTCTCTTGTACTGTAGAGAGGAAGCAGGAAGTGAGCAGAGTCATGTGACGTAAATTCACGTGACTCTGCTGTGTTCCACTTCCCCCGTGCAGTAAAAAAGACCCTCCCACAAGTAAGCAGCAGGTCCCTTGCGATTACGGTTGCCCTGCTGCAGATTTCACGCGGGCCGGACCTTGAGGTCCGGCGGGCCGCATGTTGGACGCCCCTGTACTATAATAACCCACTCAGAACATGAATATATAGAAGATCAAGGGGCTGTATTGCAGCTGCTCTTTGTATATTTGGTTACCAGCAACTTTTGCGTTATTAGTGTTACCATTTTGACATCTGCCCCAGGCCAGGGGCACATACACAAAATACATACTTACTGAACTTGATCTGCCGTTAGAACTATAGTCTACAGCAAAACTTCTACCGGCCACGTCTGCTATGAATTCAGATCTTTACCCCTGCCCCAACAGATACAGTTACAGCATATGAATGATTCATAGATTCTCTGTAACAGAACACAGCCAAAAAAATAAAAGCCACAATTTCAACTCTATACGCTATTTCAGTTGGAGTCTAGGAAGAAAATTGTCTTATTAAGATTTGGCACATAATGGAAGATTTCCTTTCTTTCCCGTAACAGGCTGTTTGCAGTTTATATATCCGCCAGGCAGTTGCTAAGCAGGTCCACGTTAGACAAATATACATTAAGCTAAAATATAATTCTGTGTAGCTGGGTATGAATAGACTCTAATATGTTACAGCATGGGATAACCACAACTATTTATTGATAATTAAACTACAGCTAAACCCCCATATTTGCACCTTTGATAAAGGAGTATGCCTTGGCTGGATGTTTTATTCATTTTTTACTAATAGTCTAAAGATCTTGCAAAATAAATGCAGAAAGAAGCTATAGATTGTAGAACTGATCCAGGCCTTCAGTAGGTTATGTCAGTGAGGCGCTTCTAGGATATTTGGAGTTTGCATAATTTAGCAAAAATACAACTTATATTCAATATTTTGACTGTTCAGTTTCTTTAGATAAGCATTATGTTCAGATGTCTTTATCTGCCCCCCCTCCAATGTTAAGCGATTACATGTACATATATATGTATATAATTTCTGTTCCAAATATATAATGAGAATCTTCCTCTTCTGGCATCCTACTAACTTGCATGCATGTGTTTCAGGCATCGCTTATTCTGCTAAATGCTTTATTTGACTTTGCCAATGTGCGTTATATGCCTCTCCCAGGGGAAGGACACAGAATGTCGTTTGTCTCATCATGTGTACCGAACGGCATTAAACTGATGTGATATTCCAAAACCAACACGAGTCAGGCGGGAGTCAAATACCTCTGTCCATGAATCATTTGGTGACCCACTGGAGGATACACACGTCAATGAGGTGTAGCTGACGGGGAGAACAGCTGACAGCAGCCAAACTTCTACAATCCACAATTACCTGGAATAAAGTCTGCTATCCCATTGCTGAGTGTCACTTACTGACCAGAAATGGATGGTATGTGATAGAATGATGAAAATTAACAATGATCATGAATGCATTTTGGGACGTTTTATATTAATCTACTAATTAAAACACACTGTATATACGCATTTATTTTTTCTTTACTAATGTGATGCACCCTCGGTATGAATTCATAAAATTTGTGTTGAAACGCAGAAAGCTATTTAGGGAACTGGGAAAATTAATTATTATACGCTTTTTACCAGTGTGAGGATGAGAAAACTGGAAGTAGATATTAATATTTGCATCACTATGATATCATACTTCTTTTTTTGTTTTTGCAGCATCCGCTGTAGAGCTTGTATACTAAACGGATTGTCAGCTGATATAACCCATTATGTATCTAGTAGAGAAAGGGTAAGGACCTTTAAATACCTAATGCTAGAGTGATAAGCACATTGAATATAATGCATCTCTAACCCCTGTCACCTAAATACACACTAATTTTATAAAATGTGGTGGGATATGTATTTATTGAAATCGACGATGTTATATGAGAGACGTGTTCATGCAGTGACACGGTAATTTAGTGTGTCTGTGTGGTGTGTGTGGCCGAGATGTTAGTGTATGTCTGAGTGTGATTTATTTACCTTGTAAAATATTTCCAGGGTTGGTTTTTACTCCTACATGCAGGTGAACAGTAAATCCTGCCATGGACGGCAAGATAGCTGTCATTTTAATTATGTATATATGTCATATATTAGCACCTTATACAAATGTCAAGCCGGCAGGTTCATATTTTTCATATATACAATGCAAAAACCCAGGAAATAAAACAAATCCAATCAATGAAAGTACCAAATTAAATGAGAAAAATAACACATAAGCATCAGCCATGGAGTTCCATGTACTAGCTGAACTGTTTCTAGATGGTGAGCCGTAATGGGTTGATAAGTGGAACAACCTCCCGTTAGAAGAGGTAGAGGTAGATAAGACCATAAGGTCTGTGTTTCTACATGAGGAAATATTAGATACAAACTAGATAAGCTGAATGGTTCTTATGTGCCATCAAATTCTATGTTTTTTGAACATTATTGTTCTTTATTGTTTTATATAGCATCATCATATTCCGTAGAGCTGTACAATTATGTGTAAAACATTTGATAGTAGCCACAGAAATCAACTGCGTATCCCAGCAGCTTCCCGTCAGTTAACCCTTAAATAAAATAACACATGAGCCGCACATCAAATAAATGGTGTTATGATTTTGTTTTTCTTTATCGCATTTTTATTTGAAAAGGTCAAATCTTTGAATTTTAAACAGCAGTCTGATGATGATGTGCCTCTTTTTCCATGCTTTACTTTTCTTTCTTCTTTGTAGAACGATGTTTGCTTCTACTTGCCTCTATGTTTTTATAATGGTAGATCGGCATATTTGTAGCGGGTAAAGATTTGCTTAACCTTTGACTGTTTGACTTCCAGTGATCTAGCCTATTTTTCATTTGCCTATGATTTGTTTTTAATGAGGAATCTTACACATCTTTACAATGATTCTGTATATTCTTTCTGATGTAACCAAATGGTGGATAGTATGTAAAATTAGTACAGAGAAGTAAGACCGCACATGTTTGTGGTGTCAACACATCAGGAGCATGTGATGCCAAGTGAATGCAGTTTTGCAGCTACTTTGTGGTCTATTTAAGACGGGCATTAAGCAGTAGATGCCCTTTTTGTTCCTGTTTGAGTGATTACCTTGATCATTGACCATTACCAGCAGATTCTGTAGTGCTTTACAATGAATCAGGAGGATACATTAAAAATCACAAACAATAACAAACTAGCATAAAAGAAGAAGAGGGCCCTGCTCTTGTGAGCTTACAATCGGTTGAGGGAGAAGTGAAACAGTAGGAGAGGAACTGCTTGGATGGAGATGAGTTGGCCAAGTCAAGACAGTCTGTCGACATTGTTCTTCACATGGCTTAGACACGATGCTGACTTAAAGTGTTATGACGAAAGGTTGTGCGCTTCTCAAAAGTGGTGAGTTTTCCAGAGAAGTGGAGCAGCGCGGGTGAAAAGCTGGATACGGGAGTGAGAAGAGGTTACGATGGTAGAAGAGAGACGAAGGTCATGAGCGTGATGAAGAGGCTGGGTAGGGGTGTATTTGGATGGGAGGGTAGAGATATAGGGGGTGCAGAGTTGCTAAGGGCTCTGTAGGTCAGGGTAAGAAGTTTTAATTTGATTCTGAAGGGAATGGGGAGCCAGTGAAGTGATTGGCACAGAGGATGGGCAGATGAGGAACAGTGACAGAGAAAGATTAGTCTAGCTGCAGTGTTGAGAGAGGGGTGAAAGGCGGGAGAGGGGGAGCAAATTATTTTGGTTGTTTCTTGTGTGAAGAATGGGTGGATCTGGGAGATGGTTCTCAGGTAAAGGTGGCAGGGTTTGGCGAGGGACTGGAAGTGAGGGATGAGGGAGACAGCAGAGTCAAGTGTGACACCATGGCAGTCAACAATGATAGATATGTGAGGAGTTCTGGACAGGTGGATGTCCTATTCAGTTCTGTTTCTTACTACGTTGTTTTCTAATATGGGTATTGGGTCTACTCTGTGGCACTGCCAGCAGTAATAAGAATCACACTGTGAAGAGAGGCAAAATTCGGAGAGGAAAGCCAGGCTGGAGCAAGTTAAACACTATTTAGGATGGAGCTCCAGAACAGGACACCACCAGTTAAGAAGATCAGACAGAAGTCCTGCACTCATTAGGTAGAGAGACATAGATTGCAAAACTGTGGAGATGAATCCAAAGAGGTCAGGATGGAAATGTCAGGGCAAACGTGAGGGGAACTCACTGTGTTGGAGCTGACTGGGGTAAGTATATCACAGCTAGATCTGGTGGATGGGGCAAATGCATGTGAGGGGGATTCTGCAGAGTCTTCCCACACATCTGCACACCATGGGGACCACACAGCTATCATATGCATTCTATATTTTAGAATATTCGGACAGCAACATTTTATATTGCTGTCAAACTCTTCAGTTTGTAGTTGGCACACAGCAAATATCAATGGGTGCATCTTCCAACTGTTTAGTTGATTCACCATGAATACGGTATCTTACAGTTGTCATTATGGATCTTATTGGGTTAAATACAGATACAAATGGAGACATAGGTGTATACCGTTCAAACAGAAGTGACTATTTTGATAAATCTTCACACAAATGTGGGGTGACGGCAGAGAGAGTCACCCAAAATGTCACAAAAATGGCAGCCTCCATCAACCACAAAACAACTAAAATATCATTACAGGAAGCTGCGTGATATAAACAGGGCTACCATCAGAAATCTTGACCATCAGATCAGACCTGGGTCCCCATGTCCCTGTCGTCAGCTTGCCCCATGTCCATATGCAGACATTCACACTGTCTCTGACAGTACAGCACAGTGTACACTCACATACACTACTCCCTCTCCCTCAGCTTTTGCGGAGAACTGTCTCTACTGTACTTCACACTCTCCGTCGAAGTTCCTCTCTACTACTACTTGCATTATGTGACCCCAATGTGCACTTAGGGGCCGTACACCTGCACTACCCACCTAAGAAGCCAAGCAAGGGGTCTAGGCTCTTGAGGAAGCATGGATGTCGGGCCTGGCACTGGTACCCTGACAGTGGCAAAATACAGTATACAGTATATATAAAATCACAAGTACTGTATTGTTGGTATATATATATATATATATACCGTATATATGCACTTAAATTAAGTAATGTGCTACTGCAGAAAACACATAATTATAACATGTGTTGAGGCAAGAGGTAAAGTGGAGTGTGCCACGTGTATTATTCACATGTTTCCTTGGCAACAGATTTTTATGTCATCTCTCCACATCAAATGGAAAAATAATATAATTAAATTTAGCATACAATAAGATACAATGAAATAAAAAGGTGTAATTTAACGTTATTGCCGGAAAACATTTAAGATCTCTCTAGTACATGTTAATATATAGTTAGCGTGGTACTTGTAATTATGCCCATAATTTATTTTTCACTATAACCTCAAAATGTGTGTCCCTGTTTCGCAAAATGGGATAAATATTTGCAGGATATGGAGCACTTAATCCTCCTATGATTATCTATTTTAAGATATAACATAATTGCTGCATAAATTAGTCAAATGTTGCCAACTGCCATTGAAAAAAAGATAATAACTGGCCAATTAAATATATTCATATAACAAGGAAGAAGAAATACTACGTACAGCCAGGTCCAGAAACCTAAATTATTAACAAAAGAGGCTTTACAATGTTATAAAGATTCCTTCTACGGTATATGTTCAGCATTTTTAGGGTCTGGCTAGACCGTCAAAATAAATCAAATCGTTATAAATACATATTATGTCTTGATGTTGAAAATGAATTAAAACTTTGTCTTAAAATGACTTTGTAAAAGCCAGGTAGACTGGCTAACAGAATTACTGTCCTTTATGGAGAGTTACCTCTTAAGTACCCTGGGGGGGGTGTCTATCCTATGCACCCTTTGGGTACCAGGTGAATATCATTGTGCACTCACTGGGACCCCAAAAAAGTAAAATGGTAGCAGGCATGGTTGGCTTTTTTGTGTATGTGTTTTTTTCTGTAAAGAGTGTTCTCATTGCCCTCATTATATAGGCAACGTAGATGACTGCATAGGCTCATGAGTAAGTTGGGGGTGCACCAGGTTTTCGCAAGCAAACGGATGCAGATGGGGTCAATGGAACACAGTCAATTAGTAAGTAGTTTTCAAGAGGATACAATGATAGATTAGAAATGAATATGATACCAAGATTATATACTTTTGAAAGATAGAACACATTTCAGGTCAGTAATAACAACTTTGGGGATCAAGTATCACATTGTATGTGGTTGTATTTTCCATAAGACAGACTTAGTACATGTCACTATCATTATCTACCCTTCCTCTCCCTCCCTATTATCTACCCTAACCCCCCCCCGGTTTTATTCCACTTACCTTTCAGCAGTCCTGCGGCGAGTCTCCCTTCTCTGCCGCGGTGCGCGCTGCTTTACTGCTGAGCGCCGGAAATGACGTCATATTCCGGCGCTCAGCATTACAAGCCGGCACCGAGACCGAGCTAGAGGGCTCGCAGAGGAGAGAGAGGGGCGCCGAGCGGGTACTGACAACTTCGTAAGAAAACCACAATATATACACAAAACAAGGAATCGGTAGACAGACACCAAGTACATCCTTCAGCCAGGTTACAGCCATTCATGACCATACTTCATCAACGCCACCTTCCTGATAAGCCCTGACTACAAGTAACGATGATTATTATTATATATGTAAATATTTGCCTCCTGGCTTGCCTTAAAATGATTATTATATATGTTATATATTGGTCCTCATCTGTATTCCTGGTTTGCTTCCATGGCCATTCCAGGATCGATTTTCACCATGGTTTGAAGAAGCTGTTATATTGCTTTGTTATGCTTTATTGTCATTTCTACGCTCAACACATACAGCCGAAACATGTCGATCCTTATTATATTGAGACCCTTCTTGGGAAGATAAGGTTTGTAAGCCAGAGGTCTCTGTAAAAACTGTTAAATAAGTATTTAGAGAGACGGTTTTAAAAAATTCCATATCAGTATCTAGCTTCATCGTTACTTGCTGTATTCCTATCGCATGAAATCTTTAGTAGGCATCTTTATTCTTTCAAAGTGAATACCAAGACTCTTCTTCATAAAGCATACTCTCGAGGGCTAATGGTTAGGTTGCTATGGTGATGAAAAATGTGACTTTCCAGGGCCTTTCAATTAAATTGTATTTTTCCTAAAGAATATGAAGGCATACTCCAAAAAAGCGACATCTACATTATTTTTAGCAGAAGCTACTAGAATCCCAAGGCACAAAAACCTGGTGCAGGCACTTTCACAAAATCTAATCTATAATTCAAAGAACCTGATTTTTTTTTCTAATCCCTCTCTTTCAAATCACGTTAGACCTGATCCAAATATATAATGTATAATAAGGGCAGATATGTAATACACAGTTAAGATAGATTTTAACAAGGACTTTTCTTTTAACGAGGAGCTTCTGTGGTTGTAGTTAGTAAATGTGATTCCAAAATCCTCACGGAAAGGGTTTGGGGCAGGAATATCAATGCTTGGCTACAACAGACAGAAACCATAATGAGGACTTCATTCACAAACTCGGAGTATGTATTCTGCATGTAATATCTACGCATATATATATTGTTTTATATAGCGCCATCATATGCCACAGCACTACAAAATAGGGCTAGAACTACCCAATTTGGAAAAAAGTCTCGGAAACGCGGCTTTAATGGACACCGCATGACAAATCTAGTGTTTCTTACCAATGACGGAATTTGATGCAGCTAGAAATCCAATACCATGGTCTTTAAAATTAATAAAAAAATGGCCTTGAAATGTCACCTGGAAATAAATTAATATAAATAAATAAATAAATAAGATGTGAAAAAATCTTTTATTTTCGTTAATACATTTCTTTAGTAAGAAAACAAAATCTGAACCAGTTACAGTGGATTGCAATAAATATGTGGAGAAAATGAAAATATTTTTTTTTCTTGCATGCCACATAATATATTTCAGTGATATGCAAGATGTTAAACAAATGGCTTCCACATCTAGGATTATATATAACGGGTAGTAATAAGGAAGATCACATCTAAGAATGGAGAAGCCAACAAGCTCTCCAGCTGATCTATAAATCCTATCATGCTCAGCTGGCCTTTGGGTTGTTGAGGACAGTTGAGGATAATGGGAATTGAAGTGCAACCACAATTGTAATGCTAGCTGTTTAGCTAATGAGGGTGATAATATATCAGTGTCTCTGCTGTTTGACCATCTCCTCTCTATGGGAGGCTTTAGTTATACTATTAATATGTAAATCTATTATTATTATTATTATTATTATTATCTTCTTTTATTTATATAGCGCCAACAGTTTACGCAGCGCTTAATACAATACATATATTCAAGGGGTCTGACAAGACGAGAATTGACAGACTAAGACAAACCGATACATTAGGTGGAGAGAAATATATATAGAAGTATTTAGAGTTTATGATCAAATTACGCGAAAAAACAATGTGTTCTTACTAGATAAAATGAATAGCCTTATACAAACGAATGTTCTTAGACAGGCAAGATGAGCCTCAGACACATATGGTGCTCGAGTATAAACAATAAAATTATATTTAATAAATGGATATATAAATCCACAAAGAAGGCTAAAACAAATATAAAGGAACGCATAGAATAAAACAATAAAGACAAAATATGTGTTAGGAGAAACTCTCTGAAATGAAGGGTAAATGAAAAAAAAAATCACTATAAATCCCAATAAATAGATAAATAAATAAAGCTGCTTACCCATGAAAAGTGGGTAACCAGGCTACCGCTAGGGTAGTTCAATGAGAAAAAATATCAATAGTTACATTCTGTAAAGTACTGTATTTTGGAGCAAAGCTAGAAAAAGCCTAGCATATGACATTTCACATTATTATTTTCAATTAGATTGGATCATTCTGGTATATTTTCTGAAGGTGATAATTGAGATTATTAAAAATAGACTGTTTTTGTGCAGTAGTACTATTCAATGAAAAGTGACAATTTCATTTTAAGTATAAAAAAATATATATTTGCACCTTTTTTAATTGCAAATGTATTATTAGGTTTATTTCATTTCATTCGTCAGACGCACAGACATAGCTATTTATTATGAGAAACAAAGCTTTTGGGAGTGAGGTTGCATAATGTGGTTGATAAGACTAGATGTTGCAACAAGGTCATTACCACCGCAATGGTTTAAAATTAAAATAAGGGCAGGATGTTGTGGTATGTCGTGTAAGAAAATGTGAACTACACTGTGTTAGGTTATACTCTTATTGTACTGGCAATTCAACAATCTCTTAAATGGAATCCTATTATATTGTCACACATGTAAATAACCTAATCAACAAATATGCCCTACTGCTGGTCCTTTATATTCTGTGTTCATGCTAAGTTCATATCACAGTCTATTGTGTCATCACCATCTCATCATCACCGTGATTGTAGACCTAGCCTATGCTGGTTTGAACAGTATGTGAGATCATATATAACTCTTACAGTTGCTATATATATATATATATATATATATATATATATATATATATTATTATTATTGTTTTATATAGCGCCATCAAATTCCGTAGCGCTGTACAATGGGTAGACAGGACATAACGAGTAGTATGTAACATAACAAATTGACTTACAGAGACAACAGGTGAGGAGGGCCCTGCTCAAACGAGCTTACAATCTATATATATATATATAATCCGTTTTCTAGCTGCTGTTTAGATACCTTATAACACATGCATGCCATAGACTTAAATCTAGGTCCGAGTCTTTACATCATGAAAAATGGCAGACTGGATGGGCCAAATTGTTGTTATTTACTGTGAAATTGCATGTTTCTATATTTAATATGCGCCATTCAATTGCAAACCATCCAGTTTTCCGATGTATTTTATTTTAGTTTGACAGAGCCTATACGTTACAGAGTATCTATTATTATACAATAAAATAAATAACAGAATTATTCTTCAACTCTTCATCCTAAAATTAAAAGTAAATGCCTAACACTTTTATTTTCTTTTTCGGTTTGCAAATATTCTCTTCTTTCTTCTAACGACGTTCCTCTTCTGTGGGCTCAGAATGTTTGCATGGTTGTTCTTCCTAATGATTTATTGGCATTGCCGTCTAGTTTTCATGTTATCCGAGTATTTTATGTGTAATACTAGATGAAGGTTATAAGACACTGCTAATGTATGCATTTTTATGCTAATTTATGCATTTTGCTTATAAGCCATACAGCGCTACCGAATATGATGATGCTATATAAAATAATGAATAATAATAATATTCCCGATAGGAATTGTTAGAAAACAAAATCTCCTTCAACAATACGCCTGGCTAATTGTGGCTGTTTCTGATCTTTTTTTTCTGTTTTACCAGAACTCTCATCAACAAGATGGTCTGGTCTTTGCCTTCTTTCCTCCGTTATCCTGTATTCATTTAGCTGCTTGTTTGGAAAGCACATGGCTACTTTGCAGATGGGATGATTTTATTTTATGCACTGAGTTAATACTCCAAACCATAATCCCTCTAATAACCACATATAACAAAGATTAGTTAGGATTTAGAATTTTGGTCAATTAGCATCGTTACATAAAAAGTAATGAAATTAAGCATAAAATTGGCCATTCTGTTTTATATTGTGTGAAGTTAACAAGCAATGGCTTCTTTGATGTTACTCTAATTTCTATCACTCTTGTATCAAAGCTTTGTGCAGACGACTAAATGAATAGGAAAAAGTACGATTCTTCTTCAAGCTTGTTTCTGACTAATTTCACTTCCTCTTGTTAATTATGGAAAAAGTGTGTTATTTAATTATTTTTAATAAAGCAACCTTATGTAATATGAGCGAGTTTTTTTTTTAAATTTAGTTTCTCTCTAATTTAATTCAAATAATGAGATAATGCCTTGGGTAGCATTATTGTCAGATGGTACAGTAGGATATGTCATCTCACATATTTAGAGAAAAAGAGTTGATCTTGAAGAATCAGCAAATGTGGCCTTTAATGAAAATTAAGTAGACTAAATGTAAGTAGACTATAAAAAAATGGGTTATTTAAATGGAAGGTAAGTAATCTGCTTAATCACATTGCACGTTCATGTGTAATATGCATGCTTTGTTTTTGAAGTTCTTAAAGCCTTATGTTATTTTGTGCATTAGTATAATATGTAATATTACAATGTCCCAAAATAAGGAAAAATGTATGCATTATATGTGAGCTTTTAAAGTACATTATTGATTCCAACTGAAGAGGCATCTGAATGCTTTTTTATGTTGCCAAACCAAAGGTATTGACATTATTAAAGATTGTTAAGTACATAAAAAAGTTATAGGGAGGCACTTATTACATAGGTATGCTGCTTTGGTTTTATACATTAGAGTTGTGACACTGCTAGGTGGGAATTGAGGATTCCGACATGCTTTGTAAGTAAGCTTTGACGTGATTACTGGCACTGGAATCCAAAATGTTTCGCAGGTTGGTGCACATGCTGCTCACTTGCTAACAAGACAAAAATCGTGGTTTGGAACACGAGGCCAAAAAATGGTGCTCCCACCCCAAGCCTCAGGTTCTGCTTCTTACCAATCAACGGAGTAAAGCTGACATACAATGTGATATCCTAGTGCTGAGATGGTCTCTGCAGAGACCACAAGTATGAGGTCAAACAGGAGCCATGCTGACCCTTTATATGGGGAAAAGGGGCTTCACAAATATGGAAGGCAGCCCTGCGCAACACCATTATAAATCACCTCCTATGTGGTGAAGGCAGTTCATAAGCCAAAACCAAGCTGATCGCTCAAATTAGCCTTTAGTTTTATTTATATTCAAGTCAGAAAAAAGACACAGAGCTCAGGTAATGCAGTAGAAAAACTTCTTTAATGCATATCTTAATGACTGACCCCCCCCCCAAAGAAACAGTAACGCTTTGGAGTAACAAGCTCCTTTATCAAAGCCCCTATTTATTCACATGATTCTGGATAGTTGTATGACCATACCAACCAATGGGACAGTCCAATCAACAGGAGCATTTAGTTTGTTGCTATGGTGATAAGGCCACTCTTTAAACTTTGCATCACATTGACCATTACTTGAAGACCATGAATATACGACTAGTTCACTTCATTGTAAGCTTGCAAGACCCGGGCCCTCTTTTCCTTCTACAGCCATATGTCTTCACGTGTGATAGTTTAAACGGTCTTCGTTCCATATTTTTCACACATCTCCTATTATAACGTGGAATCTGCTGGTGCTGTATGAATAAATGTAATGTTCAAAGATACGGATGGGGTGTGATGTCAGGTTCTCCAAAACACAAGCAAATTAATGGATCCAGATAAACAGCAAATCTTCTTTTTTTCTGACGTGTCCCACAGTATTCTTAAAAACAAAATAATTTGAGTAAAATCAGGAGACATTTACTATTGCCAACACAACTGCAATGGAAACATGGCAGCCAAAACAGATGTTCACAGAGAGGAACCACTTAATCCTGTGACTATAAAATTACCTGTACTCTTTCTAGCGTGTCTGTTCTGGAAAGAATAATTTTTAAGATATAAACTATTGAAGGCATCATCTGGCCAGAGTACAGATCTCTCCAAAACATTTGTCTGTGAATGTTAATAAGTGCGCATTGTAAATGGGATGGAATATGTTAGGCATTCTGTTTGCCTGTAAGCTAAGATCCGTTCAGGGTTTTCTTTAATGGCAATGGTATTTTGGCATGCTTCAATCAGAAAAACACAGGAAAGAGGGCAAAAAACAGAACTAATTACCATTCTACAGAACACATTTTTATTAACTCGGAAGAGACTTTTTTAAAAAGTATTTAGACAAAAATGAGGAAAAAAATTACCGGTATTAACAAATAAAATAAATATTCCTGTTTTTATGTAAAAAAAACAAACAATGGGCACACATATCTGTGATTTGAACATAAATGTCAATTTAGATTATTTAAATTGCTGCACACTTGTATTTGCTATAACACACAGGTGATTTCTGGAGAGCTCTAGAAGATGTCAGTGTTTTAATATATACATAATGCGGTACTAGCTTAGAACTGCTTATAGGAGCAGTTTACTGGAGCTGGCTTTTCATAATGTATAATAGGGTAGCAAAAGCATTATTAAGCACTCATCTATATCCACCAGTTGTTTCCCACAGAAATCTCATGGAGCTGCCACAACCACAAGGGATTCTGGGTAGGCACATGCAAATAAGGTCAACAATGATCACCTTCTGCCTCTATATCCACTTTATACATGGATCCCTTGAAGGTAATTGCCTGCTGTACAACATAGCCTTTAGACAAAACTCGGGTAAGAGGAGATCACCGCTCATGGACAGCTGTTTCGTCCTTAATGGGACGGCATGAGATTGTGATAGTGGCTTAATATTTGAGGCTTTGGGAAGCACGAGAAATACCAATAACAAAATTTATGGTGGGTAAAGGTGATGGAAAACCCTTCCACTTCCACAAGGGATCCATGTATAAAGTGGATCACACACCACAAGATTTCTGAGGGAAATTTCCATTTAAGGAAGAAAATGGAGTCGTTGACTGTGCTATGATGTCAGCAAGCAAATTTACAAAGTTTCAGCTCTGCTTCTGTGAGTGTGGGAGCTCCTATGAGATGTTTTGCAAGAAGTAGAAGAGTTACAAGGTATCGAAGAATACAGCTGCTGTAAGATTTTACGTTTTGCACATCCCTACCTAGTTTTCTGAACAGAAGATAGCTTAATCAAGTATAATGATGTGATGATGCTTACATGGACACACAAATAATGGGACACAGAAAGACAATTGGCTCGATTATTTATTTATAGAGATGTTGATTAGATGTGATAGGATCATTGCTTTATAGCCAATCACTTGCATTGTACTTGACCCAGTTAGCAATAAATTGCAATTTATTTCATCAAGCATCAATAATTCAGAGAAACCTTATTTCATTTCTTTGGAAGGTTGCAAAGAATATTACATAAACAGACAGTGTGTTTAGTGGAACTGTTCTGTCCTGATTACCAAAACAGTTTTTGAACAGATGCTAATTTGGAAATCTAACACGGTCTGAAAAACGTACATTTCATTTTCTCTAATTAGATATTTTTTGCATTGCTTCATCAGGTTTTGATGTAGAATCACAATCTTCCTCATACACAGTTCACCCGATTATACAAGAACTCTAAGACATATTTTATCAACTACAGAACTTTCTTATTGTTTCCATGAAACGGGATTGGCTTTTAAGGTTTGCTGAAAGTTACAATTTTGAGGTCTGCAAAGTACACAGTATTTCACACAGGATTTCTTTAAAAAGCCATTTAGGATTTTTAAAAAAGTCCCCATTTGTTTGAAGACCTTACTGTTTTTATGTTGTGACCACTAACATTCACTCACATGTGTCATTGGTTCATGGCATGGCTCTCTTGGGTGGTCTTAGGTTGCAATGTTTTGTTTCTTGTGTCCTTAGTTTCTGAAGGCTACTTTTACTGGTTTTTACTGGCAAAATACATGTATAGCTCACAAATTAGTCATCTTTTTTGTGCACCTATAATTTGATGCATCATAATTTGTATATAATCATTTACTATAATATTTACCAGTGCCTGTTCCATGCGCTATAACCTCAACACTGGTAAAATTAGTTTATTCCATATTACTTCTGACTTGTCTTGATTATTTGACTTTACTTAAAGTATGCCTAATGTAAAAAACGAAAAAAGCACCTTCACGTGAAAATAAATAGTGAAATAATGTGGGTGAGAAATAATAATGATAAATATACTCCTACACGTTCTGCAGCTCCCTGGAACAACACTCCTCACAAGTGTACAGCAACGAAATATCAGAAAGAGGGGCGCATAAACATGTGGAAAAAAATAAAACAACACAATAGTGTAATATAATCAACTATAGTGATGTGATGAATGATATATTGCACTCACAAAAGTAATAAGTAAAGAAGGCCCATCAGATGGAAGATAATCTTGAAATCTGGAAAGCAAATTAAAGTATGCCTAACCCTATCTTTTTTGTTCTTGGACAGCCCTTTGGTACTTTTTTCCCCCATGGAGATTATCCTAATTATTGTGTTCCTGTACCTGTATTCTGATACCTCCCCAATCTACAACTGCAAATTATACATATTAATAACAATGATTTATTTAACCTTTGAATTCGTTGTATTGTATCTCACGCCTTTTGGGCCTAATGTGTTTAGTTTATCCAGGCCTATGTTAAGTATGACATTTTACTTAAATTAAGGATGGTAATTTTACATAAACTTGACAATGCTAAAGTTATCAATAGGAATTTTGTGCCATCTCAATTCTCCCTGATGCCACCTATCGTGCACACATCTTCCCATATATTTATCTCTAAGCCAGTCTTTTTTTTTATAGCCAGTACAGGAGGACTGGGGATTAGCAAGTTAAACAAACCCTTATACTATATGTCCTCTCCCAAAACTTGCAAAATATGGTATAAAAACATCCCCTCAAATTAACAATAAATAAATAATCAGATGTAAGGTGTAAGGACACCAGAAACAGAAAGTAGGACAGCGAGGAAGGTGAATCAAATGGGCAGGTGGTGAGGTGGGAGGACAAGAGGTCATCAGAAAATTCACTAAGGGTGACAAGACTGAAGCAGCTAAGGTTGGCTTGTGGCAGATAGATGGCTTGAGGTACAGTAACTTTTGCCCATTGGGAGGATGTTATTTTATTTGTTTTTTAATTCTTTTGATTTGAGATAATATTCTTCACAAAAAACCTCATATCGTATAAGTAAATGGATTTTATACCTTAAAAACATTACAGTTGCCTGATAATACATTCTAATCAGTTCTTCAAAGATTAATATTCAGCTGGACCAATAACTGCTCCTGCCTCCACCACTATCAAGTGTACGCTTGTTTTACTTGTAGTTCGGATAGCCAGAGCCTTGCTGATTTGGCCCTCCTCTGTTATATACATTTGATCTACATTGGACATAAAGGCCGCTTGTACTTTGCATCTGGCATGGTGTTTCCCCGACTTCCTCCTCTTGCTGCCTCTTTTCCGTTTATCATGGGCATGCAACTATTGATATATTTATGCCAAGCCCTGTGGCATTTATTGCCTCTTTTCCTTAGTTCTAGGTTATTTAACGGTGGTTCGTCAAAGAAGCTGCATCAATGTTTTAGAGGCCCTGAGGTCATGAATACATGTATGGAATACATCATCGTTATTTTAACATATCCCATCAGAATCAAAATAAAGAAAAAACAGAAATAAACATTCCAACCAGAAAACAATAAACTTGCCGAGAATCAAGAAACATATTGCTTTACTGACCCCTTATTGATGGTTGTTTATTATAAGCCTCTGGCAATACCATTCTGTCTACTGGAACATATTCTAACTGCTACCAGTTTGCCCCTGGAGCAAGGCTTTGTTGTATGTATGAAGTTGTTCATACCAGAAATGGTGAGATGTCCTAAGTCCTTACCCAGACACACTTCCTTATGACACAATTTGCACCATACAGTGTGTCCTTTCCCACACTCTCAAACTAATCGCGCATTTTACTAAGGCACTGTAAACCAGGCGAGGTAGCAGTGGTACTGGTGTTTTCTTTATTTTTTTTCCATGAGGGTATTAGTGATGGTGGTGATATGGTGGTTGTACTGGTGCCAGTGCATGTAGGGGAATCGCTGGAATAGCTACGCTGCTGCTGCTTCTGCAGAGTGGAATGAGCAACACATCTAACAGAGAAAGTAACTACGGGAATTCGCTTTATTCCTCCTCTTCTGGCTCATAATTTAAATGCAGGTCATTGTCATTGACACTTTTGATGACATATCATTCTCCACTTTTGCACAATGCAGAGTAAGAACCACTTCTGCTGCAAGGGTTGACCTTTCCTCTTCTTACCCAAACATATTGTAGATCTGTCAGTGTCTGCCCATCTTTACTCTGCCCATCTTTACTCTGCCCATCTTTACTCTGGGAAGCTCCAAATCGATTATAGTCACGGGTAAAAATGGGAAAAAAAACCCTACTTTGCCTAATTTACACCAATATTTTCTGATTTATCATTTGCGTTGTCCAAAATTAAGAGCCGAAGCACACTGTGAGCATGACTAATTTATCACCAATATTAAGGATTTATAGTTTTGTGTCTTGTAGTATAGATGAAATAAGACACAACTTAACAGGAAAATGGGAACATATTTAAAGAACGGTCTCCTAATTTTATTTTGAAAAACAGGCCAAAATAAATAAACCAATTATTGTATAACAAAGGGAAAAACTGTTGCTGCAGTCCAAGTAAATCAATAAATAAACTATAGTTGTACAGCTTCTCCGATCCACCCCCCAGTAAATGTTCCGACACTACACTATTGACACTTCCAGTATGGTAGATGAGCCTTGATCACAGCTTCAACGATGTTACTATCACTGTCACTGACTGTCTCTCACTTCTAACTCCCATCTGTGGATGCTACTGACAAGCTAAAATGGTGTCAGCACACTTATATGTCTTTGCTTGTCCCTTCTTCTTGTAAATGCTGATTGGCCAGAGTGAAAAAAGTAAGGAAAAAAACTCCACCAGTTGTTGGACCCATCAATCATAGCCTTGACCATCAATGAAACCATTTGGCTGCTTCTATCAGTCATTGATATGTACCCTCCTACAACAAGTTCCTTCCCACTTTACCTAATCAAAGAGCCCAAAAATGGCTTGTAATGGAGCCAAGATGTGGCAAACTAATTAACGAATCTTAACAAAGTTTTACTTTTCAATTTTTTGTTGGAGACGTTCCTCGTTATCAGAGTTCCGTGCAAACCCACAAAATAGGCATATGAATCGGAATGTACAAATCTACTGCGTATGCGTCAGACACCACAAGAGTTAACATCTTCTCTCAGGCCTCTGCTCTTAAATACTCAGCCATTCTATTTTTCATTCTTAACAAAGATACCATGGCACAATTTTACAGCTCATTTTTGGTTGATTAATTAGAAATGTCCTGCCAGGACGTAGATGTAGACACCGTAGCACAGTTTGTTAAATGACACAATACAAATACTTTTATGAATTTCTAAGGCACATCTAACTTATTTTTGGCAGATTAACACTCAAAGTAGTTTAACAAACTCTAGCTACTTCCTTTTCTGATTACTTCATTCATTTTCCTTCTGTCATATTTACATTCACGGTCTGAGAAAAGGTCAGAGAATTGAACCAAACACTTTGTATTTACCTTGTTAGAGCTGGCAGATGGCCCTTTGCCAGGGACAAAGTATTTTAGAACTATTATATTCTTAATAAAGACTTATTTTGCCTGCCAGAACGCAGCGTCTATGATTGGTGAGATTTCCCATCTACAGGCTTTAAAAACATACTTTGCGTTGATAACCATTGTATCCACACCACAATACACTCTAACTTCTAAACATTAAGGATTAACTGTTCTCATTTACATACTGAAACGTTTTAGTAGTTGTATCTGTCCTGGAGCAAGAAAAATTACCCCGCTTTGTTGTCGATAAAAGGAAATGTTTGCCATTTGTCCCAAAATACCACTTATTTTAGTGGCTTCAATCCGGAAGCCATTTAGACGAATCGCACTGGTATATGCCAACCTTTACGGTACTCGCTAAATGACCAAAAGTTAACGTCTACTGACCAAGAACATATTATACATCTGTACACTTTGGATATTTACTATCCTTTGATACTATTAGTTTCCTTCTTTAAATCACCTCTTTAACTTCAAATAACACCTCTACCCCAGTTTAACCCCTTAATGACAAAGCCCGTACATGTACGGGCTCAAAATACATTGTTTTCAATGGATTTAGGGACTGCCCATTGTCCTTAAGGGGTTAAATACTTCATTCTTCATTCTGTTATCACATAACATTATATATGCATACATTATACACGTTAAGATTATTTCCAAACAATCATAGCCGGCCTATTATGTGCTTGGAAATGTAATAACAGTTTTTGTTTTACAGAGTTTTCTGAATCAACAGTGATGACTCATTTAATAAAGAAAGTGTTTTTCTGCTTTTATGGTAATAGTCTTCTGCAAAGCCTTTGCAAGTGAATACGAAAAAGTTTTCTTTCAACAAAAATCTAGCCACAAAGTTATAATATTGCATTTCGCAGCAAGATTCTTCTTGTGAGAATCAGTTTAAACTTAATAACAAATGTTTAACGTACTGCAAAAAGGCAAATTTTAATGAGCCCACCCACGTTTAAAAAGATGATAATTTATTCAGTGCTACATTACGTTTGGTTAGCAACCAAACTGCTTAGGAAATTTTGGACAGAAACGAAATTCATAAAAAGGGACAGGGAATCAATGACAATGCTACTGCTATGGCATACACTTGCAAAAGCGATCATGTTTTGATGTCACGTGATATTCAATTACATCAAATGAACAATGAACACATACCGTAGTTAGTAATTTTGGTTGCAAGTGCTACTGATATCCACCAGGATAATGCATAGACATCAGTGAACAGGGCTGGACTGGGGATGACTAACTGGCCCTGGCCCTTTAAGGTCAGCATCTGCCAAATGAGGTTCGTGTTGCCAGTAGCTGGACGCTGCAGGACCTGATCTGACGTTGGAGCAGCAGCATCGTCCACCGGTATTTGCCAGGGGTGACAATAATTAACAAGGGGTGAAATATTAATGATAGGAGCATTGTTTAATTATATTAAAAAGCCCTATAATTTTATATTGTGGGACATTATACCCACTCAAAAAGAAATGTGATGGCCAGAGTTCCAAATGACATTTTGTTGTTGGGGTAATCACACCTGATAGGTCTTGCTGTGTCTACAGAGGTAATGTATGTGGCTAAACAAAGACTGCAACATAAATGGAAATTTATTTTAAGGTAAATCTACAGTATAAAGTGATAAAAAAGTATTATTATCCCCTTAAGGACAATGGGCGGTCCCTAAACCCATTGAAAACAATGCATTTTGAGCCCGTACATGTACGGGCTTTGTCATTAAGGGGTTATTATCAATAATAATTTTGTTATTAACCAATGGATTGGCCGACCTTCCAGGACCAAGACTCATATCTTATTTGCCATGTCAAGTACATATAATAAACTGAATTTATAACTAAATAAAATAACTAATTCATCAGCAAAAATATACATTTTACTATCAATATCCACTTTCAGGTCATTAATAGACAAACTAAAAAGAAAACCACCTAGAATAGAACACAGTTTAAAGAGCAGGTCTGTTTTGGTAAAGAATACCGTGTGTATGAATTACTCAGTATTAAAGTATTACCTTTTTTATACAAGCTAGTTGTATTTATCTTTTCTGTTCTTTCCAGCTTCTTGGACTACTTAAATGCATAAACAAGAACAAATCTGTAATAAAGGACCTGGCCCCACAATGTAATCACCTAACTGAACACCATGACTACTGAAAGTCTACAAAGGAAAGAGCTTCATTAGATAAGCAGGACTTTGGCATTGCTATCAAGAGTTTTCCAGGATGCCATGGGCAGGAGGAGGGGGTGGTCAACGGTGTCAAAGGCTGCAGAGAGGTCCAAGGAGATTGTTAGTAATTTTAGTCCCAGTCCTGTGGATAGAAACCAGATTTGGAGTGTCAGACAGACAGTTTGAAGAGAGGAAATCAGCAAATTTTTTGTGAGTTAGTCGTTCAAGCAGTTTGGTTGCCAAGAGAAACTGAATGGTAATTTGGTGAGATGTGGGGCCAATGGAATGGTTTCTTTAGAATTGGGAGATGATGGCATGCTTACATGTGAATGGGAAAAAGAGAGATTCAAGATATTGGTTAGGGTTGGGGTAATGACACTAGAAATGGATGCTACAGGGCCGAGGGGACAGGTAGTGAGGTGAGAGCATGAGAGGGCCTCAGAAACTTCAGTAGTGGTGACTGGACTGAAGCAGTGACTGGTTTGTAGAGAGGATGAGCATACTATATGAGTGACACCATGGGGGAGGATGTTATCCCTGATGGTATACATTTTGTTTTTTAAGTAGGTGGCAAGTTTTTGGGCAGAGATGTTGGAAGGTGGGGGGTACTGGAGGGAAAGAGAAGGAGGTTAAATGTGTATGTTTAAGATTAAGAGACCAGATTAATGAAATAAAAGAAGTTTGTTTGGAGAGCTGGAGGGCTGATCTATAGGAATGGATCATGAGTTGGTAATGAGTAAAGTCTTCAGGTGAACAAGACTTTACTCAACAAGCGCTCAGCAGTACCTCAACACCTTTGGAGGAGACGAGTCTATGTCATGGCTGAGGTGGATAGCGTGGAGGATGGTGCACAGTTACAGGAGCAACCATATGTAGGACTGAGGCTAGCATATAGTAATAATGAGCTGTGAAAACAGGACAAAAAGAGGGGGAGATACTTGACAGAAGTGGCCAGAGAGCATCTGTAAGCTGTAGAGTGTTGAGGTTGTGGAGGTTTCGGTAGGTTTGTGGGGGGTTTTTTAGGTAGAGGAAGTGTGGGATGTATGACAAGGTTAAATGTCAGGCTGTCGTCAGACAGAGAGAAGGGAGAGTTGCAGAAATGAGATATTGAACAAAGCTTGTTCAATATATTGGGAGAGTGGGAGAGTAGATCCATTGTAAGAGACAGGAGGAGAGTGACAGTAGTTTAGATGCATCAGCTGAGGATGGGTCGTCAATCCCTCAGGATTAATGTAGGGATGGTGGAGGAAAAAATGAGACATGCAACAAAGTGATCACAAGAGAAAGGAGTGCTGGGGATACAGTAGACTGGTTTGAGATTGCGGTAGTTTCTGTTAGTACGGAAGGTGTAGGGGTGGAGGCAGGTTGGAATGGTGGGTCCAGGGTTAGATTCAATGTCACCTGAGCACAGGAAGAGGAGGAGGAGGATACAGACAGATAACAATTGGGATTGTGATTTGTGGGGACAGGCTGCCTTCACTTGGGAGTTATTAGTGGAGGGTTTGAAGAAAGGAGAGAATGTCATGTGAGTGAAGGTAGGGTGGTGGGAGAAGAGAGGGAAAGATGTGGACTGTGGAGAACTTGTTAAGGGGAAAGCGAGATGAAATCTGTTTAAGGATTAGGGGAAAAGAAAATAAATAAACATGTAGGGGTTCACAGTAAGGAGTGAGTGGAGCAAAAGATTTGGTGTTGCAGTTCCCTGCAGTTTTCCTCCTGTGTAACTCTTATCTGTCCACTTATGCTGCGGCTACGTTTTCAAGCAAGCTTGGATCCAAGTGAGGCCTAGGAATTTCTAGGGCTGCCTCACAAGTGATCTGATAAGATGATTGCATGTAGGATATAGATGTTCCACACCTTAACAATTGCAATTAAGCTAGACAAGAGGGCACCAAAGTTAACCAGTTGAAATCAGCAGGCTATACAGAGATAAAAGGGAGACATACCAGGTGAAAGACAAGGGGTTAAAGTTGGAGATGTGCAGTTCAGAGATAGACCAGTCACAATGATAATATCATCCCAGGTGAAAGACAAGGGGTTAAAGTAGGAGATGTGGGGTTCAGACACACAACTTCTTGTGGAATGTCTTCCCAGAAAAGTGGAAGCTGTTATAGCGGCAAAGGGGGGACCAGTTCCATATTAACATAGGGGTGATGGTCAGGTGTCCACATACTGTTGGTAAAATAATGTATGTTTGTAACCCAGGAAAGCTCTGTTCACTGGAGGCAGACGGATTCCTCTTGTGAATGTGGCCAATTTTGTCTGTAGTTTTTTATGTAACATAAAATGTCAGACTTCTGAGACCATTATATTTCCATGGAGGGCTCTCCAATAGCTGGCTCTAATCCTGTAAGCTAAGGCAGAAGCAACCTGTTAGGCCCCAGTAGGATCTTTATTTCTGGCGATTACCTATAAATAAACAAGTGTCTAGACCTCTGTGGCTAACACAGTGCCTAAGATTTATTCAATAAACAGCTGCTGGTGAGTTGAAGTAAGATGGAGCATTAAGTTAACTGTGAAACATGAACTCCAGTGGCCTTCTCTAGCAAGAACTGGCCTTAATGATGCCTAATTTTTTTGCTGAGACAGTCAAACTGCATTACCTATGTATTATGCAGGGCCAGCTGAGGCCTGTTTGTGTGAGAAACTCAGTTGATTTTGTCCCTAATGCACAGTGCAACTAGAAAGTTGACCGTTGCATGAAGTCTTGGACAAGTATGGTGGTCCTGCCATTGCCATTGCCTTGGTTGTTTTATCAGCAGACCTAGGAACTTGCTCAGTAAAATGCTGCTTAGCCAGGGCTATTTGTTAGTGTCATAGATCCTCAGTTGGGGGAGATGCTAGCCCACTCTGTTATAGCCACAAACCCTCCCTGCCTCCTTTGAGGAACAAGAGAGGGGTTGTTTTGGACAGCCAGGTGTGAGAAGTTCCCAGGTATAGTCTTCAGTGATATTGATAGAATTGCCAGTGCTCCAGGTGGACCAGGTAGTGATGGTGCTGGTGGTGGGATTCCTGCTGCTTTTGCCTCTATACATGGCATTTTTTTATGTTACATACATTTAGGTTACTTTTGAATGACTGCAGATCAGATGAATTGGTAACGTTTTAGATTTTCTGTTCTCCTACTTTTCGTCTCCCCTCCATTCCTATTTTTCCTTTATAAATAAAATAAATAACTAAAGACGCATCAATAAAAAAACTGCAGAGCAGACAATAGATGGCCCAAGTTTAGTAAATATAGGTCCTTGAATCCATTTTAATACTCGCTATATGACATCACACTGAAATCTTGTGGAGAGCAGAGAACGCCTCATAATATGGTAATATGATCGGCGGATACAGACGAGGAGAGTTCTGTCTACCAGAACACACATATCAGACCCAGTGTTATTTATGACATTACATTAAATTACGACTCAGTGGAGTGTGTTATGAAGTGCTAGTAGTTTCTGGCTGCCCTCAGCAAAGAACAATTGTGTTTACTACCAGTGGAGGACATAAATCTCTGCTACCTCTCAGCCAGGAAATTGCTAAGTACATTTGTTCCCTAACAATTTCTGTTTGTTGTCATAACATCATTTTGGACTCGGAGACTTTCAGGCTGTTATGATTACTCGGTGCTTTCCTGTAACAGGTACAACAAATGAAAACCTTCCATCATTACAAAAATGTGCAGGCTAGCCTTTTAAAACATTCCCATGCCATAACAGTAAATAATGCAATGGGACACCTTTGATAACGGTGATGGGCTCTGTGCCTCTCCAAAGGGTTCATGTTCCTTCAACCCCCCCCCCAATCCCAAGGAAAAAGGAATGGGGAGGGGGCATAGAATAATTATATGATGTTTAAGGGTATTTTAGTATTATTTAACCTCATCCCACAAAGCATAGGAAGAGGTCCATGCCTCTGATAGGGTATTTCAATATATTTGGCCTCCCCATCCCGCTGAGAACAGAATGATGGGGTAAAGATTAATGAATGAACCTACGCCTCTTCCTTCTTTTCATCACCTGCACTTAGGGATGAATGAAATTAAGAGAAAGGTAAAGGAAAATGAAAAGAAAAATAGTACGTTTTTTCTACTGCCCTGCACCCACCCGATGGCTTAAGTGATGGTGGATAAGTTTGACTGTTACTAATATTCCTCCACTCTTCTTAAGATGGGCCAAGCCTGATGTTGGGATAAATAAAGCTACAATGCAGGATATATATATATACAACTTGAAACTCCAAAAAGTCCAAACAATAAAGGATTGCTCATTAAATGTATTTATTTTTTTAAGGTACGTTTATTGAAAGTTTGCTTTTGGCTGATTAAGTAGAAATTAATGCATGCCAAGTACAACACTTTAAAATAATCTTTGAACAGACAATAAAAGTATAGCGGACACAATAAAGTCATCAATTCTAAAGATACATAATTCAAAATGTACAATTCTATGCAAGACTGATTTAATGATAAGTGATGTATAGAAATGGATTCCAGAAATTAGCACAGAAGTTCAAAGTTGTCCAAAAGAGTCCAAAAGCCTTGCATTATAGAGAAAGCAAGTAATAAAGATGGTAGAGAATGAAAAGAAAATGAAACCTATCATGTCACAGTTTACAAATTACTGTAACTTTGCTGATTTTTGCCAAAAGAACGGCAGCCTGACTTAATGGAGGGCCATGTGGCCACAATCTTATTTGATCTGTGTTAGCTTGGGTGTGAAACTTTTCTACCAAAAAGTACGACTCTATGCTATTCCCCTAAAGTTTGCTCACTAAAGTGAGAGTTGTCTGGAGAATTAGCAGGAGAGTTGTCACTATATATCATAAAGACCCAACCCGGTGATCTTCTGCTGCAGGGAGAGCCTGTTGGCCCTGTATAATGCAAAAATTAGCAGGATTTCTTAAACATCTCTTCACACATTGAATTCTGCATACATGGCAAGTGTGGTCCTTCACGGTGGAGATACTTGCCAATGTTGCCCATTTATGATAGTGGAGTGAGAAAGTTAAACCCTCCTGCAAACTCTCCTGTTAGTGAATAGTCCATATTGAGCACAGCCAAGTTGCCTCTGAACTTAAGTGCCTCAGACAGGTTGACATTGAAGTCATGCTCTGATGGCGCATAAGGAAATGTTAACTTTGCTCTTGCATGCGTATTAGACCAATTATCCATTTTACAACTTCCCCATGGGACACTTCCCTATGGTAACCCTTGAGGTTTCCCCAGTATATGAGTGGTTTACCAACACTGAAAACACATTTTGTGACCATCTATTCAAAGTCTATGTATGTATCCAAGTTTTTCATTTGCTGCTACTTTGCAGGTAAAATTAGGACAGGAAAGGTCATTTGGTTTATGCATATTTTAATATGTATCATTCTCCGATTCCAAGAAGACCATTTGAAAAATAAGTAGCTTGATTAACATTTTGCTTAAAACTATTATTTTTCATGTATGGGCAAAACCAAGGGCGTAATTGGTTTATTCCTGCAATCACCGAAATATTCTTGCTTCATTACTAGTAGCCCAACAATAAAGCCAGAGTTCTAATTAGTGGTAAGAATGGGTAATTTAGAGGGAGAACAGTGTCAAAACCCACATTAATTGAAATGTTCTATTCATTTGTGCAGAATGGAACTTTTATAATAAGATGTGGTTATAAGATACTGATCCCACTTCATCAACAATACATTGTGAAAGTAGGAAACTAGTCATTCTGGAAAACCCAGTTTCCTAATTTGTTAAGAGACCTTTTTTTTGTTCTCACCCATGGGAACAATCGGTCGGCGTGCTTTTCATTGCAGTGAATTGTAAACCATGTTGCAAAAGAATAAAATAAAAAGTCATATATAACTGCAGTGGAAAGGAAATAATTCCAATTTCCAAATCAGCTACAATACAAATGATTAGGAGTAGGGACGGGCTGGCCCAGGGGCTAAGGGACAATTGCCGACTTTGGACAGCTCCATTCATGGAGTGTAAGTGTGTGTGTTTTTGTGTTAGTATGATTGTGTAAGTGCCTGTTAGCATGTGTGTTAGTTTGAGTGCATATGTATGTATTAGTGTGAGTGGGTATGTTAGCATGAATGTGTATCAAAGGACAGGCATCTCTGAAATGGCAAGGTTGCTTTACATAACAGAATTAATAATTCCAAGTATATTTAGACTTCTAAACTGTGCAAGTGACTAGTGTTACTAGCTTATCCAAAAAAATGTGCACCTCTAGCCTTGTATCCCTGCTTAGAAGTACATTATCTATAACTTAAAACCCCTTTTGTTTATAGGTTTACTTTTTATACATTGATTTTATATATAATTTATCGTGGTGGAATTAGAATTTAGTTTCTCTCTTTGCTGAATCACTTCCATTAAGAAGATTCCTTGTTCACCAAAGTCACCAGCAGGGCTCAGAGATTATTACAAATAATACATTTTTTTTCATATACTGGTATACTTCATTAATTTGGATAATATTCAACCAGGTATTGAGTATATATAAAATATTACGGTATATAACAAACGAAAATAATTGTTTGTAGTGAAAAAACACTTCAGGTTTCAAATATAATGCCACGAAGATCATATTGGAAACACTGAAAATGTTTAGATTGGACTGGCGAATATAGGTAACCCGCTGTTATTTGTATGGCTTCTGAGTAGAAGGACACGATTTGTTTTATAAGAGTTCTGCCTTCCTGTGGTTTTCTGAAGATTTCATGCCAATCTATACACGTGAGAACACGTTTTCACAATCTTTTTGACTTTTAAGTTGCGATGTTGTGAATTTACGGTACTGCTGTACTTAATTGAGTGTACCCTGATGTTCCAAAAGTAACAATGCTTTTGTATTTATCTTGAAAATCTAAAATAAAAATAAGAGATTTGGTCCAGATCTGCGATTAGTCAAAAGAGGAATATCATCCATAAATGATGAAAACAGCACAGAACACAGAAATTTGATGGCAGGTGAGAACCATTTGGCCTACCTAGTGCACCTATTATTTGTGATGTAAGACTTATACCTTAATCAGTCCCTGGTCTTGTATTATCTTTGGCAGAGCCGGCCTTAGGCGTTGTGGCGCCCTGTGCGGACTACTCCTCTGGCTGCCCCTTCAAACTACCCGCCCTCTCTGCCCCTCTAAACTACCCCCCCTCAAACTACCCCTCCCCTCTACCCCTTCAAACTACCCCTCCCCTCTGCCCCTTCAAACTACCCTCCCCCTCTGCCCCTTCAAACTACCCCCCCTCTACCCCTTCAAACTACCCCTCCCCTCTGCCCCTTCAAACTACCCTCCCCCTCTGCCCCTTCAAACTACCCCCCCCTCTGCCCCTTCAAACTACCCCCCCTCTGCCCCTTCAAACTACCCCCCCCTGCCCCTTCAAACTACCCCCCCTCTGCCCCTTCAAACTACCCCCCCTCTGCCCCTTCAAACTACCCCCCCCTCTGTCCCTTCAAACTACCCCCCCTCTGCCCCTTCAAACTACCCCCCCTCTGCCCCTTCAAACTACCCCCCCCTCTGCCCCTTCAAACTACCCCCCCTCTGCCCCTTCAAACTACCCCCCCCTCTGCCCCTTCAAACTACCCCCCCCCACTTACCTTGTTGCCGGAGTCCTGCGGTAAGAGCGGGAGGCATCCGTCTTCTAGCTCTGCCGGCATTTCATGTTGAGCGCCGGTATAGTCCGGCGCTCAACATGAGATGCTGGCACCGCGACGGAGTCACGGAGAGTAAGGGGCGCCGAGCGGTTGCCGAGAACTTCACGAGCAACCGCTCGGCGCCCCTGACCGGGAAGATTAAAGCATCGTTTTTTTTTTTTAAACTTTATTTAACATCAATGATGTTAAATAAAGTTAGAAAAAAAAAAACAAAAAAAAAAAACGATGCGGTCGCACAGGTCGCACACCCCTAAGGCCGGCCCTGATTTTTGGAATAACTTCATGCTCATCCCATGCGTGTTAAAATTCCCTCACTGTATTAGCCCCTTCCACTTCTCCTTGGAGGCGGTTCCAGTTATCTACCACCCTTTCCGTAAAATAAACATTTTTTTTGCATTGCATTTAGGTAGAGAATGGAGAAGAAAATGCTATACTGTTTTTAAGCAGAAGATAGCATACAAAAGTATGAGTTCATTTTAATTGTAAAGGTTCAAACAAATGATGACAAAGTCACAAGAAATCACATTCCAGGTGGTGTAAAATAATTTTTATTGAAGACAAAACTGCATCTGCCTTCCTTTAAGCAGAATGACTTTTTGTCTTTCTGATACCGATTGAGCCATTTGCGGGTAAGCAGAGAGATATATGCAGAAACCATGGCTTGTTTGCAACCTCTGAGCCCTGGAGTTTAAAATCCCTGATCTAGAACAATTGCATCATCCAAACCTGCTATTAAAACCAAACAATATAAAATGTAATTATAATGCAATACCACTGGGACACAAAATATAAACAAAAAAAACCAGGGTATTTTAACCCCTCAAGGATGAATGCCTTTTTTTTAAATAGTTGAGTACAAGAACGTTTTCAACATTTTCACAATGAGGTGTATTCATAAAGGGTTTACTTGAGTGACTATACCCAGCTGAATTTTCATGCTCTTGTATTCATACATTTGTAAAGCACTGTCTATATTGATTAATTTAAAAGTGCATGCAACCTTTTTTTGTTTGCAGGTAAGGGTATGCGAGTTGAATGACAACACACATGTCGTTAGCAAAGCAGGAATTCAGTGCATAACTAGCAATACCATTCAAAAAACACCCATCAAAGCCAACTGGGTATTCTGTTACCCTATATGCCCACATATTGCTTAGCCCACCTCAAGTTTAGGGAGTCTTATCTAATTTGTCATGCCTATATTGATTACCAAGGAGCTGAATCAGTGGGACTGAATTGTATTTTTAATCTAAACAGACTCTAATACAATTTAAAGCCTTCTCTGGACACCATTAATGAGCTGTTGCAGTTGGGTCTGCTCAACCCTAAGGTTTGGTCAAAACCTACAAATATGCAAAGTTTGTTGAAAAATGTCTCCATCCCTTGTCCGTTGGGATCGAGTGGTTAAAGTAAAATGAACTGTTTTAAGAACCCACCTGTGCCCCCACCACCATTCTCTGTCTTGTGGGATGGAGTGGCGTTGCATAAATCAGATCCAGACCCTTAGAATCTGTCAACTTAGCTGGAGATTGGTGTGAAATCCCAGAGATAGAATCAAAGGTAATTCCTTATTATGGTTAATTCTCATCAGATGTTACTATTCCTTTAATAAATACTTGAACATAAGTTAAACACAGTAACACAATAACTATACTCTGTATGGTTTACAGAAAATATACTTTCTTAAGATACCTAACAAACAGACCCCAGAAATCCTTCAACCTTGATGCGTTTCATAGAAATAGAGACTTACAATGAAGTGAAGGAACAATACGGAATCCTGTTAACAAGCCCTATAAGGGTATCTGTGTCGATGTAACCGGCTGTGTATGCTGAGCAATTATATTATCCCCTCATGCAATGTTATTATATGTGGTTGAGTCATCAAGCTTTGAAACATTTTGTCCATTGTGTTTGTGACTAAATTACCCTGCAGTTTCACATGGGCAGGTCGTTTACCGGGAATATTGCATTTTCTGTGCTACTGAGCTGCAAAAGTATGGAATGCATTATGATACTCATTGCACCGTGTGAAACCATTAGCCTTGGCAATCTTAAAGTCTTGGTGCACCCTACACAATTTACAGTACGTAACTTCACTACGTAATTATAATTAGAGATATAGAAGCTGGGTCTGCCAGAGACAAACAACTCAGTCGGGATTTTAACATATTTTGTGTTCAAAAAAATTCAGGGCTCAGGATTCCAGGCTCCAAAAGCATCACAATATCTTTACCTAAGCTGATGTCATTCATTTGCCATACATGTGGCATATACACAGGGAGATGTTAAATAAAACCATCTAAACATTGATAAGGGCCAATCTGATAAAATGAGAATTTAAACAATGGGCAGTCAGATAAAATGTACAGCTACAGGACTATCAAATACGGGAAAACCACTCTATATGCAGACTACGATGTATAGAAAATATTGCAGGTAAATGTAAAATCCAATACATTTGCTTTTGTAAAAATGAAGTCTAATTAATGGTTAGAATAACATGGCGAGAAAAAATATAAATATATTATAAACTTGCAAGAAGGGACCTCTTTCCCTAATGTAACAGTTCTTATTCTGTCAGTTCTAGTTTTCTTATACCATTTGAATGTTTATACTGTATGAGGCGATGCATAAATTGTTGGTGCTATATAAATTATGAAAATAATAATAATAATACTAATTGATGCAAAAGAAATAATAGTCATGGAAAATATATGAAAAAATGGTTGGGCACAAATCTGGGAAAAGTCATCCATTGTATTAATAACTTGTTTCACCATATTATTTTAGCCTATACAGGTTAAACTTCGCAAAACTATTCATTCCTCTTTTCATATGACTTACAAGGTTTGGGGGATTTTAGCTTTTTTGGCATGGTTATTTTCATTTGGATTTGTTTACTTTTTTTTCTGTCTTCTGTTTACTGTTTTTTTAGATTCTAAATACTCTCACCTATATTGCATTTTCCCTAATTTTACAACAAATAGACAGTGGATGCATGTACAATGAGGCTACATATAGAATCTAGTCTTACATATTGTAAATGTTTGTATTTTATTTTCATTGTTTTTATCCATATCGCTTGTGTTTTATCAGTCATTCTGGCCATAGTATAGTATTTTGTGCTTTGTCAATTCCAGTAATCTTCTGATTTCAAGCAGGGATAGAATATCAGTGGTAGGAATTGAGGCAGGCAGTTGTACTAGAGGTACAATAAAGTCAACGTTAGACCAACAAGCATTTATTGAAGAAGTGTGAAGAGAAGTTGTAAAAATATCATATTGTTAATAATCTGTTTTTCCCGTCTTCAAGGTCTTCAAATCACTGACTTCTCTGTGTGGCCCTCACTACAAGAAAATACGCTGTTCACGAGCAGCCCTTCATTTGGTCTCATTCTTCTTCAACCTCCTAATGGATCATAAGCTGGCAAAAGCAGAGTCCCCGGCTTGTTCTGCACCAGTATGTCTTAATGTGTGTTAATATTATTGTCAGTTTGAATATTTTTGTTAATCTTCGCTCTCTATTGTGATGGAATCTGCAGACGCACAGGTAATAAAATGTAATGCAATCTAACAATGCAATGGTGGCCAGAAGAACAAGGTAGCTAAACAGATAAGAACATGGATATAAATATAAAACTTAAAAAGAAACCCGAGAACAGGATCAAGCAACATGAAGACAGAGAACAATAAACTACAATGAAGAGACTAAGGCATTGGGCACTGAATGCATCGTGACAAAAAAGGGACCATAATAAGAGCAAGTAATGAGACAGTATAGAGAAAAACAGATCCTTTGACATTTGTACAAGGTCTGGTGTCTTGCTACATTAGAAGGAACATAACCTTGTGTTATTATTATTTTTTTGTTTTTTGACTGCCAAGTGCACTCTTTAATGTCGAATGATATCTATCCAGTGTGGAAAACCAAGCCGCTGGCTTCTGTTAATTAGCCTGCTTAGACCTCATTTACCACTGTTAGCGCTTTACACTTACTTTCTGAAATCTGTAGTGTATCATTCCAAGACAATTGTAGCAACTTTTCGGATATTTGAGTCCCTTGATGTTAAACCAGTAAGCTAAAACAAACAAAACAAACAAACTACAGGCTATGTATATATAAATATATCTTATAAGAAATATATGGCAATATAGCTTGATGAATCTGAATGCCTTTAATGCTTTGTAGGTTGTGCTCTCCTCCTTTTGTATATTTTTGTACTGTGCATATTTGTAGGTTCTTACCAAACCGTGGGGTTGAGCAGCCCCACAGTTGCCATATTAATGGTGTCCAGAGAAGGCTTTAGATTGCTCGACAGTGTCTTTTGGGTTAAAATACTGTGCAGTCCCACTGATCCATCTCTATGGTAGGCAATATAGCCAGGTCTGCCAAACCTGGGGTACATAAAGATCTAAGCAGCCCCAGATGCCTGATAGTCCAGGCAGGGATTAACAGCGGAGCACACGGAGCAATTGCTTCAGAGCCCTGATGAGCAGCCCGAGCCGTCAACCCGCTGGAGGGAGGAGGTGGAGGAATTCTCCCTCCAGCGTTTTGATGGCTCAGGCTGCTCAGTGCAGATGACAGCACACCTCCAGGCAGACAAGATAGAAGAAAAAAGGGAAAGACGAGTGAAATAAGTGAGGAATAAATGCAAGAAGTGAGACATGAGGCTGAAAAGGGAGTAAGAAAAAAATTATTGTTAAAGATTGAGAAAAGAATAGAACATAAGGGGGGAAAAAGAGTGCAAGAGGCAGAAAGCAGAGACAAATTGGGGAAAAAGCTTGCTGAAGACAAATTTAGAGAAGGGGACCTTCCTGTATAATTGCTCCAGGGCCCAACGCTTCTCAACTCAGCCTTGGATATGTCCTCTTTTATTTATGACACCACACAAGCTCTCTGTAAATTACATGGTCTGTAAGTACAACCTGGCTGGTGTATACACTCCCTAAGTTATGTCCTTTTATTGCTTACAATTTTTAATTTCAAAGAAGTGTTTTCATTGTCCTCATTTTCTTTGTTGTATTACACTGTCTATTATTATAGATGTTCAGATGTTGCTGCAGAACACTGGTAAAGTGCCTTCTATGAGTAGCACATAGCTTTGGTCAATCAGTCATGGTGGCCGCTATGTAATCCTCGATTTATTGTTAATGAGTGTTGATACATTGATACATTGTCATTGTTTCTCAAACACAGAAACGTAAATCTCTGTGCAGAGGATACTTCATAAACTCATAAATAAATGCTTGCCATGGCACTCGTTACATTTATTTATAGAGTTCCAGTAGATTTTATGGCTGTTACAATAGAGGAGAGTAAAAATAAACATTAACTGACAATATGAAACTTGGAAATATGTCTAACACATGTTAAGACATACTGGTACAGAAGGACAAGAGGGCCTTGCTATCTTACTATATATTAAAGATACATTATATTAATCACCAAACTCTGACATGAATTGCGTACCATTTTATAAGAAAGGACACCAAGGGGTTAACCATTTTCCTGTATCAAAGGCCTACTAAACCATGTGGACTAATCTGCAGATTAGATTATATAATCAAGTAAGTATCATAGTTATTTAAGGAACCTCATTAAAGGCCCTTAAAAGTCGGGATCCGCTTACTATTGTAGGATTTTTATTCTGGGAGAAGATATTATGCCTGCAGGAGCTGAAAACAGGGAGTAATTATACTGCTGATGGGTGAGAGTGCTATGTTCATGAATCTTGACTCTTGCAGGTTGAGGAGTTCCTGACCTTGCTAAGGACTTTTGGTTTTGGATAGTCTTGTTTATTTACCTGTAGGCTGCTGCAGCACATTCTACCACGGCTGGTGACAGATGTTAGGTTTGTCTTTTGAGTGCTTGGGTACGACAGAAACACCACGACATGTATTTATCCCAGTGAATTTTAAGTGTTATAACCATGGAGAGATTGGTCATTTCTGGAGGGAATGTGTATTTATGAAGTCTTGGTGTGGACCATAAAACTGTTTAAGCCATGGGGAGCCCAGGGACTTCTGTTAATAGTACATGATGTAAAAAGGGAGAAGTGGGGGCCACAAACTCTTAGTCTCTAAGGGGTTTTAGAGGTTTAGATAGAGGAAAATCTCTCTAAGAAACAAAAGGAATGAGGTGATGTTTTGAGCAAATATACGGATGTACTTTTGATACTCCCTCAAAGGACAAACTTTATTACCCACCACACTGAGATCCAACCAGAGCAAAAGGTTAAGCAAATGCCATATTCCTTACAAACCAACATGCCATGTGTTGTCAAATTACAGTTGGAGACCATGGTTAAATGATGTCTAATTGAGGAGTCCATATGTGAGTGATAAGCTCCTATGGTGTTCAGACTGGATGGTTCAACCAGAATCTACATGGATCTTAAAAAGGTCAATCCCATCTCTAAACTTGATGCCTGTCCTATGGCCTGAACAGAAGATCTGTTGGAACGTTAGGTTTGGCCAGGTGGTTACGAATGCTAAGGGCTATTAAAGATTTTCCATGAGCCTAGAATCAAACGAGAATTTATATATATATATACACATACATACAAGTTGAACCTTTTTTGGTTTGTACATATGTATTTGCCTGTCGCAGTTCTGCCAAGAAACCAACTAAGCTCTACACAGACATAAATGACATTAATTAATGTTTCGAAATAGAACAGTTCCCTCGGTTCATTCCTGGTGCCCGGTGGCCAGCAGTGTGTTACAAAGAAGCAATACTGTTTGATACATGTATAAATGTCACTGGGAGTGCAGACACAGTCTGCTAATTACTTCTTCTTACAAGGCACACGGTGATATGAGGAGATTGCTGACAAAGAAATGCATGTATTTGAGAAATTTGAAAGTTATTCCGGTAAATAGAACTTCTCATTAAATCTATGAAATGAGGCAAGTGGATTGTAATAGTGGGGAAAAAAAATTGTGTATAATTTCTGGAAGAAATTGATACTCATTGACAAATACTCAAGTAAACTATGAATGGAAATAAATATGGAGATATACACAAAACAATGGAACATTAGTAAAGCAAATATTTAAATTATGAGAATAACTTTTCTCCTTCTTGGTATCCTCCCAACAAGAGTAAGTTAATTAAACGCATCCATCATGGAGTGCGGAGGATTGTCAGATTGCCAACACAAAGTTGCTAAAAGTATCTTTCATTATTTATTGGATGTATAAAGATATAGTTTAGTATATGAATAACAACCCTTTCTTTTAGATATTGTGATTATCATAGTCGCACACAGGAGATTAAGAACCAGTTGATAACCCTAATCACCAAAGAGCCGGAGCTGACCATGGGTTTGTTACGTTCTGCCCAGGCTGCGGAGCTTCATATCTGTCCTGCTGTAGTTCCTCTGCTTTGCTTTGATCCATTCCTGGATTTCCTTTTGCTTTGTTCTATTTTCCATTCCTAGCTTCTGCTCCGGCTCTTTGCTTCAGCTCTGTTTCCTTTATTAGGTGTGCCCCACCTGTGTTCTGTTTGTCTCAGTCTGCAGTCTTCAGTCTAAGGTATGTCTCTGTGCTGTGTTTGGTTTACATGTGTGGTTTGTTTTGTATCTTGTCTGCAGGGATTAGCGTTAGGACCCACCGTCATTGGAGTACTTTGGCGTAGTGGTGGGCTAAGCATACTATGGCCATATCATGTGACGAAATCTCCAATAGTTATCTTGTAGTCCTAGGCTAGTTTCTGTATTCATGTTTGTGTGTCTTTTATGTACCTTTGCCCTTCTTCCTTGAATCATCTGAGGATTCCGGTTCCTCTCTCCTCTCCCCATGTCCCTGTTAAGATTTCCTATCCTTGCTTAAAGGAAGAAGCGTCCGAGGGTTCCGGCTCCTCACTCCTTCCCCTGTGTTCCTTGCCTTCTTCCCTGTCCTTTGTTGTGCCCTGTACCATGTATGTCTTGTCAGGTTATGTTTATTCCTTGTCCGGTGCCTGTTTATCTTTACGCTATTCATGTCATGTTTCAAGCCACTTCTCATGTATATCTCATATCATGTTTCTTGCCTGGTCTCCCTTTCCCTTGCTGTGTTATGTGTCTGCTATATTAACCCTTTGCCTAGCTTCTATTCTCCCAGCCTGCAGCATCCTGCTCGTGATCCATGTGCTATGCTTCATGCCTGCTCCAGGGTGCCTGCAGGATTCGTTTTGTCTTGGACTACATCTGCTGCCATATCAGGGCGCTGGTGTTAGGCTGCACTTCCTAGGTGCTCATCGCCTGGGCGAGTGTGGTCTCCCTGCAACCAGGCCCTGCCCCAGACTCCACTGCTGCATCGTGACTCCTGCAAACAACCATCGGGTGCGCTGGGTCCTTCCAGTCACCAGCTTGGACCCAGTCCGTGACAGGGTTAAAGAAAACCACAGTTTGTGAAAGGGAATAAAAAGCTCCTTCACTTGTGGGATGCACACAAAAGGCCATCACATGGGGAAACTAGCGTGTTTAATCAATTTCCAGGCCTGTAGTTCTCTCGGTCGTATTCACCACACAAACATACAAAGGCCGACTGAATCAACAGCATTAGAAATCTAGAATTTGATGACAGATAAGCACCACTTGGCCCATCTAGTCTGCCCTTTTTTCCTGATTTTTCCAGAAACTCTGCTCACAGAAAGTTTTCTTCTTTGAAGATGTGAGTTTTGAGCGTTGCTTTGAAAATCGAGGGGCAGGAAAAGTCTGAAGATTGACAGAGTAAGTATCCCATATGGCAGGTTGGAGGGCACCGAACCATCCTGCAGGGCAGTAAGTTGAGGAAACAGGTGAAGGTGAACATATTACAGATAAGGGAATGCCTAGCAGCAGCAGTTGTAGTTTTAATCAACCAAGTTGAGTGATGGAAACGGATAAATAAGTGGTGGCCACAGTCAACATATTGCCTACATGGAGTGTCTGAGTTGGACATAGCACAGTTACAAAAGGTCCTGCAGACACATGGGGGTCGGGACATAAGTTCCGCATTTGAAAATATCCTAAAGGATGCCAGAATTACTCTTTGGGGTATGGATTGCAGATCTGATGAGCAAATTAATCTAAGAGCGTTTTTGGATTCAATGACAAATAAAAGGTCTAAACAGAAATGTGGTATGGATGGAAATATTGTTGTCCATTGTGCCTTACACGACATCTGTCCTGGATCTCTACCTTCTACCTTTAAACATTGCCGTTTAATAATTTATGAAAAATAAAAAAAAGCTATTATTTTTCCAGATAAATACGTTGTCCATATAAACATATTATTAAAGCTTCATCAATTGCACTCAAAAAGGAACAACAATTTAAATGAAAAAGGAGTAGACAGTAAAAATCTGCACTTTGGACGTGATCCAGAAAACATAGTGTAATATCCAGTTCAGCGATGGTTTCTTTCCTTCACTTTTTGCTTCCTTCCTTCCTCGTGGAAGCCTTGAAAGCCGAAACATCTGATGTAATGCTCATATGCCTTAAGATAACTGGAAAATAAACAATAAGGAAATCAAATAATAAGTAAATAAACATTTTGGTTTGTAAAATACATCCTGGACCTCATACACATTCTCCACAAGCCAGTTCTTTCCAAGGTATAGCTATTTTCCCCCCTCTGTTTCTATGCTACACAGCATTATATGCAGTCAGGAAATCCTTATTACTATAAATACACAACATGCTGGCTTGCGCTTCCCTTGGCTGTTTAGATATGGCATGTTATTAAACTCCAGGTTATGACATTTTAGGATGTGGGAAAATATAACTAAATCAATAGCCAAATTTCACTGTTCAATGATATTTAGTTTTATTAAAATGCACAGATCTGTACACCAATGGATGAAGGCATGAAAGATATTTAATCTTTGCTTTTGTCGGATTCGTCAAATTTACCAAAATTCTGTAAATTTGCAATTCATATGAATCACAAGTGTAATAGTTACCAATATAAACATAAAAAATAAAAAAATCACCATTGCATGCTTAAATAGATAAATGCAATCTAACAAAGAATAGTGCCTTATACAAGGGTATATCAATACCTACACCAACAATGAGTACTTGTGATGAAAATCATGTGAACATCAAAATATATAGATATCTCATACCCATAAGGTGCATAATAACATATGAATGGGATGAGATGTCAAATCATCCTCAGGGACAGTAAATACATATAAGAAAAAATGATCCAGTTGTATTTATTCAATGCTCGATATAATGTCGCCCCTTTTAATATGCACTTCCAGTAGTCCATCATGGTATAAACAACTGAATATATGTTATTAATGTCCGCACCAATACACTCCAGACATGCAGGGTTGCATTATGCTATGTGACTGCCCATGGACCAGCAATAGATCTATGTGGCTGCCAGCTTACAATGTGACCTAAGGGCAGACAACCCAACTGGAAATGTTCCAATATCCCAATAAGCCAGTCCAGGCCTCCAAATATATGGTAGATTTTCAGAGCATAAGTCCACATTCTGGTATGAATATCCACAATTAATTTCAATGTTGATAAAATGACCATTAATGAATTGTGAACACACTGTGTTACTATGTCTAGTTATACCCCCCCCCCTCAAAACTCTATTGAAGCAGTTTGATTTATCATTAAAAAATACAAAATAAGACTTTGTAGTATCAAGGACAATATTTACAATATAACAACCTTAAAATGAATAGGTCAAATAAAAAGTCTTCACTGAATCCTAAAGGTCTCCAGGTTATATATCTAAAAAATTCATGTTTGAAAAAAATTGTTAGTACTTTCTTCTTTGTGGATTCTTTAATTAAGCTGAATGACCATTATGATTACCTCTCACATACTGAGCGATAGGTACGCACATTTTCATAAACAGAATTACGTTGTCAGAGAAGCCTGCATCTAAGTTTATTGTTTTCCTAACCCACGGGTGCAGCTGGTTAAGTATACAACTCCAGTTTTACTATAAATGTTTTTTATAATCTGTCATACCTACAAATTCTTTGGTGGTTCTAATTTATTGACATGCTTTACAAGCATCACATCTATGGCAACCTTTCATAGCTGATCTAACAAAATATTCCAAAAATCCAAGTCAATGTTAGCAATGTAAGTATATTTATTTGTCATCACTTGTGCATTCTGATTTGTACAAATTGTGATTCATACGAAGTCCCAAAAATTAGGCCATACCTCCCACAAATCTGATGAAAACGGAGCAAAAAGGTCAGAATTTTCATCCGAAATTCTTGGGTCCACATTCACTCTCACACTCACATTCTCGTTCATTCTCTCACACTCTCTGAATGTTTCTCTTCCCCATTCTATCTTCAATAATCAATCCTTAATCTGGTATCTACTTTTTTCATCCGCATCTCCGTGGACATAACCTGGCAACTTTCGCCAAAACGTCGGCGCTGCGGTGGCGTCGTCCCCAATCCTCCAATTGGAGGATCAGGGAGGACGTCACTGCCGCACCGCCATTTTGTTGAAAACAGGGGAGAGGAGGTCACTGGGAAACATTTAGAGAGTGTGTGTGAGAGAGAGAGAGTGTCATGCTCTACCCAGGCTGCGGAGCTGCATGTTTCTGTTTGTTCCGGTCTTGCTACAGTTTTACTGTCTTGCTGTGGTCCATTTCTGGATTTCCGTATGTTCTGTCCTGAAACTCTGATTCCTGGCTTCCAGTCCTGTTCTTGGCTTCAGTTTCAGCTTTAGTTATTCAGTGGGCAGGGATTAGTGCTAGGAACTATGAATATTGGAGTACTTTGGCGTAGTGGTGGGCTAAGCATACTATGGCCATAAGATGTGACGGAATCTCCAATTGTTATCTTATAGTCCTAGGCTAGTTCCTGTTGGGTCCTGTGGCTCCGCTTCTGCATCATGAACTCCTGTATCCCCGACAGAGGGGTGTCCTGTACCCCCGGTAGAGGGGTGTCCTGTCCTGTACCCCCGGTAGAGGGGTGTCCTGTCCTGTATCCCCGGGAGAGAAGTGTCCTGTCCTGTATCCCCGGGAGAGGGGTGTCCTGTATCCCCGGTAAAGGGGTATCCTTTCCTGTATCCCCGACGGAGGGGTGTCCTGTCCTGTATCCCAGGTAGAGGGGTGTCCTGTAAAACTTTAAGTTCATTATAAATAATATTTTATCAATATAGATGCTATTTTCCCCATCAGATTTTTAAATCAGATATTAAAGGAGATCCAGTCAGGCAATAAAGGTTTCTGGAGACTTTGGTAACATCAAAACTTAAGTTTGGATTCCAACAGCAAGTTCTTTTTAAGCTCTCATAAACATGGTCCTCAATTCTAATACACATTTTCTGAGAGATCACAGCCTTTTCTTCCTATGTGTATTCCCATGTTGTCTTAATTGCGTATGTAATAATTGTTTTAGTAGCTTCCACATCATGGTATACCAATAAAAGCCTTATTATAGTTGTTATTTGTGAATGCCAATTTCACATTAATGCTAAAAGATATACTTAGGTTTGAGATATTATGCACCATTATACAGCAGAGCATATTATGTTAGGCTCTGATTAATGTATACATTAAGTAGAAAGGTTCATTATACGGCACTGATTGCCAAGGCCACTTTTTATGTATAGAGATTCAGTTATTATTAAAGAGAACAGTTCTTAGGCTTTTATGAATAGATTCATTTTGCTAAATAAGTCCTTAACCGATACACTCCATTCCATTTATCTACTCAGTTATCTGTCTATGGACAGCTAATGCCCTCTTTTATGAACTTGTGATCAATAGAAATGAGCAGATCTACTGCTGTTTGACAGTTCTAGGAAAGGGCTAAACCGTATGATTTGTACAAGCATTTAGATCAAGCTTTCATTAGAAAAACTGGCAAACAGTAATTTTTCAGGAAATGAAAAAGGTGTCAAGCAGTAAAAGAAAGTTCTTCTAATATTAATTCATATCCTGTTAATTATTTACGTGCATGTAACTTTTTTTTCCTAAAGGGGAGGCACAGCTGCTTTCTTTTTATCTTTGTACTTTAACAAATACTCATTCTTTCTTGCAGCAGGGGATGCTATGATGGAATGTCCTTTCAGAACATTAAAGGGACAATTTGGGATCCCTGAGAGCCCTACTAAAGACAATTCTGTATTTAAGTTTTCTATGAGTACTTTAACCCCTTTGTGACCGGACTGTTTTAAAAAATCTTCACGTTATCATTTACGGTACTGACTGTTTTTTTCATGACAAGAAGTGCATTCTTTAGATACCATTATTTTGATCATGCCATTCTTATATTTAAAATTTTTGATTTTTATATTTTATAATTGCCCTGCATTGCTGATTGCAGTACCTTGACAGACCATCTGGGATCCTTTTTACTGTGCCTGTTTCCAGCCAGCAGAAGGGGGACGCCATCTTGGGAAATGCATGCTGTCTTCCAGTATGGGGCTTGTGACCGCTCAAGGAAGCTTATTTATGGTGTTGCTGAAATGCCTCAATATTGACACCACCGTATTTAAAAGGCATACAGCTTCTGCTCCAGAGAGCAATCACATGGTGCCCCTGTAAATTTCTTTTGGTATTGCTGAATGCCTCAAAGGGAAGGTATTGCAGCAACACCAGCTGTTGCTTTTTAAGCTTCTTTATCCTCATGACGTTCCAGGCCCATCAATTGTCATTACAGGGATGTTTTTTCATGACGTGCCTGGCACGTCAATTGTCATTAAAGGGAAACTGCAGCTGCCTTGATTGACAGTTTTGAAGCAGCCACTCAGTGTCAGGAAAGCGCTTGCATGTACACAAGGGTCTGAACAAGGGGGACATCATGAAAAACTAAAGGGACCACGCAGCTCTCAAAAGCATTAAAGTAGATATGGCTGGAGTGTCCCTTAAAGGTTAACCTTAAGGATTGAAAGAGCCAGGAAGAGAGAGTGTTAACAAATTTAAAAAACTGTTCCCTGTGTACTTTGTAACAACTTAGAATTTAGAGATTGGGAAGCATATCCCAGTTTATTCACTGTGGTTGACATGGTATAGAATGAGATTAAAATATAAATAATTGACTGGCTTGTAGTGGGCTTTTTTCTGCAGATCAAACAAATGTGAGAACTGTGTGAGTGTATTTACTCCTGCCGCCTTACTAGTGTCAACATACACAGAGACCAAAGATCAAAGACACTCTACAAAGATTAGAAAAGTAAATGAGGTCACCTACAGAGACAGGATAGGCAATTACCAACTGGAAGAAAACATTCACAGCATCCAGTATAACGGCTGCAAACAAGCGCTAGTCAGGCTACGAATGCAAAATATATTCATGCATATATTCTAATAAGGTTTGGACTTGTAATTCATCACAATCATAATGTCTGCAAGCCGATGGTATATAAAGTAGTAAGTCAATGAGATCCAATGGGTCTCATGCATAATGTTGGGCATATCGTGCCGCTGGCCGTACACTGCAGAACCGAATCTGCCACTGGGCATTTCTGCCCGTCAATTAATGTAGTTATCTTTATTTATCACTAGTTTTGAGGTAACATGCCCATTGGTAGTTAGCTTATATGGTACCAGTGGGTTTTTTAATTGCATTTATAGCAGGTTCTTAACTTCCATGGGTTAAATGGGGCATCTAGTTAGGGGCATGCTAGAGCCACCCCTCACCTTGCCCCTGTCCCCCAATTCTGCGTCTGACCCAACAGCCCTGGTTAAGGCCCTGGTCAATAGATGGACATCCATGTGTTCTGGTGATACCACTCCATATGTTTTGCAGCTTATGTTGATTGTATGTCTGCTTGACCATCGGGGCAGAATGATTAGTTCTGGAGCAGTCATAAGTTAGTAGATGACTTCTGCTCATTCTTGTCTTACTTCACAACAATTTTCTTTTACATTAACAGTGATTAAAACAAAGAATATGTTTAACAACTAATACAAACTAGTTTATTTTATACAATTCTATTGAATTTCAATAACTATACATAAACAGAAAAATATATTTACATCAATGACATTTGATCAAGAAAACTTCATTACATAAGCAGGTGTGTGATCAACCAGTTACAGTGCAATAATGCAATTAGTTGTCATGACAACAGCTAATGTCTACTCTTTAACCATGAGCTAAAGTTAATTGGAAATTAGCCTGTCCTAGATTGCTTATTAAGATACTATTCTCCAATAACAGTATATCCTACAATTATTATATCTTCCAACGTGGAAGACTGTGCTCATGATGTAACCAACTGGAGTGGGCTTGTAATGACCCTTACATTGTGTTAATCCAACATTCCAAGTGACACATCAAAAACTGTATATAATAAATACAGATGGAGATAAGTAACTAGGGGTGGGTGAGATTCCCAGCTCATCAGTGTTTCACCATATTAGGGTATTCATTTTGGGGCAATACTCAAAAATATAGGAAAGGGTAGTCCATTCCAGTACCAGGGCAATAAAAGACAATAAACATCGGGACAATGCTGAGCCCATAAAAATGTATTATACATTCATAGAACAGGAAAGTAATAGACTTTACAGATATAATACCTGCCTTATTAGAAGGTGATTATGCTTTCTTGTGGACGTTTGTGCAGGCTGCCCGGCAATGACCCTCGGGTAAAGTGCTTTGTCCATGGCAACCAGGTCTAAGCATTTTTACTGTATTGAATATGCTATTAAGGCTGTACATTTATCATTTGTGTAACTATCCCACCATTTCAGATCGCGTATGTGTTAAAGCAGCAGAGTCCCTCAGCCCTTACAGGAATATCTAAACATGTAGCGTCACCAAGTCTTTCTACTCTGTGTCTACCAACAAAATCATTTATCATCGTACCATTACTTTCAATGAAAATCTGAAAATCAAAACATGGAGAAAAAAGTACTGGAATGTATTTCTGCCAGCTGTAATGGCTGATAATGCGGATAAGAGCATCTAGTCAATAAATCTTGAATTTTTCAAGTTTGAATTTCACCTTTAATGCCACAGCAGGAAGACTTTCCACTGCCCACCACTTCCCTGAATAAAAATATATATTGCTTCTGCATTTCTTACTCTATTTCACAATAAACTAATTTGTGCTCCTAACAATGTCACTTGGTCTTGTGTTGTTTGATAACATGTAGTTTTTTGGACATGAAAAAACTGCAATACTGCACTTTTACTGCAGTTTTACTGCATTTGTACTTCACTGTACTGCAGTTTTACTGCAGTTATTTTTGTACGGAATAATAAAGCTGCAGTACATTGAAGTACAACTGTAGGTTTGCAATATAAAAAAAGTGCGGCAAATGTGCAGTAATACTGCAGTACAGTGAAGTACAAATGCAGTAAAACTGCAGTAAATGTGCAGTAATACTGCAGTAATACTGCAGTAAAAGTGCAGTATTGCAGTTTTTTCATGTCCAAAAAACTGCAGTAATTTTTTCGTAAGGAGCATGTTTAAGTGTGGGCATTGAGGCTTGGGAAAAACTGGATTTGGAACAAATACACTTCACTAGAATCTGCCCCTTGGGTAGTCCACAAAGTCCTTTTTGTAACTCTTTGGGGTATGCCAATTCTCATCAACTAGAAGTGCAGTGCTTTTTGGATGTAAATCCAGGACCTCAAGAGGCTACACTTTAGTGTCCCAGCTCCAGTGCATGTAACGAGTTATCAGAAGCTTAATTGTTACTGAAACCCAGTGCTTTAAAGATTCCGCACAAGTGTCATATGATAAATTACATTCTTCTATCATACTATACAGCTCCTGTGCTATACAATAAAGGCCATCCCAAACTACTTTTATAAAAAAAAATCTTAATTGTTTAATTGGTAACTGATTGATTCTCCATGTTACAAATGGTCTCATTACTGTTTTTATTTCTTCTATGATATGTTTTTTTTTCTCATTCCAAGGATCCGACCAAGTGACGGATACAGTTAATGAGGCATCTCCCAGTACTTGAGGGCGCTTGTGTTCGCAAACAAGAGTTTAAAATATAGGGAACGGGATGTCTGCGGTGGAGAAATTCTCAAAACGAGCCGTGTCCAGCTAGTGGTGCATTGCGTAAAAGGACTGTCAGCGGGGATAGGAACCAAACGAAACAGTGGCCATTTTTGCATTAACTGTGAGAGCTGCAAATTAGCCCCTCAGCTCCTTGTGGCAAATAAATAAACCTTTGGATATTTTCTGGATGCAGTACAGACACAACAATTTCACCATCTGCAATGGGGATTTAAAAGTGAGACACACACATGCCCACCCCTATTAACATTAATTACTTTGACACATTGTACAGCGCTACATAAAACAATAAATAATAAGAATAATAACATATTGAATAAACCTGGATGTTTTCTGTAAGCAGCCGTGCACCCACATCCAGGCTTTGGGCTATACTTATTATATGCCCTCTGATTTCTATAAAACTGAATGTAAAGTTACATTGGTAATATAAAGATATCATTAATAAACCAATTTTAGCCCTCGTCTATCAGGTCCCTACTTTCATGTAGTCTTTGGGCTTTGGCAAGCCAGACCTTCTCCACCTTATGTCTACTTTATATATGTAATGTTTATGTATAACGTCATCAGCTTTGCAGAATTCATAGAAAAGATAATTATATTTTACCGATATACTGATACAGACAGAAGAACAAAGACGCTGCATGGGCATTGCCGTCAGGCGGGTTCAATCCTTTTTTTGCAGGAAAGGTTTTCTGGGCCTGACATTTATAAGGAAATGGTGAATTCAGGGAATAAATCTCTTTAACTCAGAGGTTAATGAATAAACTATGGAGATAGACTTATGTATAAAGACCTATTCTAGTGTTTTTTGTGACTAGTGACATATAAGATCACTTGAAGGTTTCCTCCTCTTTAAACACATTTTAAAAAAAAGTTTTAAAAAGTAGAACAATGAATAAAATTTTTTACAAATATTTTAAAATACAGCCTAGCTCCTATAGGAGCCCTTTCTGGCATATACTCTGCTGGCCTAAACTGACTAGCCCAAATACCCACTAACTCTGCCCAGCTAAGATGTGGAGGAACTCAGGGAGTTTAAATATCCATGCCCTGCTCCTGTGGCCAGCATGAGAATCTCCGACTACATCACCATACCTGGGAACTCCGGGTCAAGACCTGAATCCTCCGGGTCGCGGGGTCTTGACACGTCCCGCTCCCTGTCTATTTTTTCTTTTAAATGGGGGTGTTCCCTGACTGTTCCCTGACGATGTCAGTGTGCAGTCCTGGCCGTGTCCGGCAAGGGCCGAGAAGTTACCAGGTTTGTACATCACGCAAACCCGACTTGGACATCCAAACCATTCATAAGGAGCAGTGACCCGTGATGTTCTCCAAATGATCCACCTCAGGGGCCCATACATGATCAGCACATCATCTGTGCACAAAATCCATATGAAAGCTGATGCTGTTCAATGTCACGGTATTTATATACGACTGAACCCCCTACTTGTTCCCCGAAAATATATATTATTTGCATCAAGTATAAAACGTCGCAAAATAAAAAAAATTGCCCTGGTCCTGTAGGTGTAGAGTAGCCCTGCCAGCGGAAGGCTCCTGCTGAGATGACTATTTTATCGGTTGCTATGGTTTTTAAACCTTTGCTCTAGAATTTAACTGGAGTTTTCATTCACAGTGGGTGATAGACAGAGAATGCCTATACACAGTTTATGGTGATCGGCTCCGTGTCCCGGTATAAGAATGTCCCCATATAAGGCTAACATTTAACGAATACATTTATACTTTTTGACATTTACAGCAGATGACTCTGGATTTGCCGCACCATGATTTTTTGCTTTACCAGATATCAGTAATGTACACATAAAGGCTGTATCTTACAAAAAAACATTACATTCCTGTCTGAAAAATATCAAATCATCGCTAAGGCACAATGAGATCTATAAATAGCCAGCACTTTAGTTTTCCAGGTGACTTTTATAAAGAAGTTTCAAATTAGCAGGCACACTCCGTGCATATTTATGTGAAACGGCAATAAATAATTTTTACACAGCATACTTACTTATCTACTTTTAGAAAAGAAGAAAACCCAGCGTTTGGAGACAGAACCAGATTTCACAATTACATTGTGGTGTGACTGATGGCATTTTATACCATCTGAGAGCTGCAGACAGTCTAAAGTATTAACTTTAAAAATAACTTAAATTGATCTTTTGGCCAGACGTCCTGATGGTTGGAAGGGGGTGGAATGATGAGTGGGTATGTACTAAAATATAAGACTAGGCGACAAATGTAATGATAGCAAGCTTGAGAGCAGGGCCAATGTATCGGTTTGCCTTAGTATTTTAGTTTTGCCATACCCTTTGAATGTGCTGTTAGAGGCACTGCGTGAATTGCGGAGCCTTTACAAATAAAAGATAATAACAATAATGCAAATAAAATATTTATAACAGATTTCTTGTAATTGGTTATACCTTTCTACTGAGCACTCAGCTATACAGAAGGTGGTTTTAGGAAGTACTTACTATGACTTCCCAAAGGATAGAGATGTGATTTAAGTTAAAGGCCAGAGGTGTTGTGCTTTAACCATATCAGTGAAGATGGTGATGGTGCCTGTGCCATTGTGGGGGCTCAGATGGATACCGTGGCCCCAATCTTCTTCTGGGGACACCTTCCCCCCTGTTGAAATCAAATGAGAGCCAGGTATTCTGTCTCTCCATGTTCTCCTGGAGACTTGTGGTACCTAAAGCAGACATTGACTAGTAAGACCATAAAGGAGTGATTTCTGGTTTACTTGGGATATTCTGGTGAATCTTTTACATAGTCGATGCTCAGGACTTCTGTTGGCACCATGAACTTGTGGACTATATATTTTTACATAAAGAACAGAATGGAGTATGTGTAATTTATTAAAATGTTATGGACTGAATCAGTGATTCAGTGATGAAATACTAATTTATCTTTACATGTGGACCAGAATGAAGAATGACTTAATTTTATTAGATACTTTATTGTGTTTTAATTGTTAATCAAATATATTCTTGCTATTATTATTAGTATTATCATTGTTATTATTATTATTATTAAATCATTGGCACAAAATCAAGATGATTTGGAATCATTTCCCCCTGCAGTACTGCACAGGAACAGAGAAACTAGGATTTAGGATGGGTGCTATATAACTGTATAACTGTTCCAGCTGATTTCCGTTGATTAGTTCCACCTTATTATTAAAACATTCTATCCTTTTTGACTTGCATATTCAAAATTGTGTCATCTCTGTTGTATCCATACATAGTTGTTCCAATCTTTAGCTCACCTACCTTGTCTATGTTTCAAATCATTATAGAGACCACCACATTAAGGATAAGGTTACACAAATACAGGTGTTTGAAATGCCCCCTAATTGAATATACTTATTAAAAATCTTGCAAAAGATAAATCCCAACCAGCCATCTAAAGTCTGATCCTGAAATATGTGTTAGGAACTCCAACACTTGATCCAGAGATACCTCTACAGCGAGCCATATTAGCAGCTCACTGGTGTGCCATGCATTAAACCCACCGCAGGGACTTGCTAGTTGCTAGATGTTATCTTAATTACTTTTTGCCATGGCCACAGACACATACTTTGAATAAAAATAGGTGACTCCTGGGAAACATATATTTCCTAATTAAGACTTTCAAGAAGATTCATTTCCCTTCCAGCAGCTGACATTTCAACCTGAAAACCTCCAAACAATTTAACATTTATCTATTCAGATGTTATAAGGGTTATAAATTTGGTTGCTTAGCTCCACAGCTCCGGTAAAGTTCATGTTTGTTGATACTCGTTAACATTTTATTTCATACAGTAGACAACCAAAATAATACAAAACACAAATGATAAAATATCCTAAATAACCCTAACTACTAAGATTTAGTATATATAAACAAAATCTACCTTTTTGCAGTCTGTATCTTCTATTTCTGGCACTTTTATATTTCAACCCTTTGCGACACAAAATGTAGTCCCGAAACACATCTGCTGAAGCCGTTTTTCAATCTAATAGAAGTGGAACTCAATGAGGCTACGGAAATTCTGGGGACACGTCTCCCCCTTCATACCTGAGCCTTGGCTCTAAGACAGCACCGATAAATGAATACGTTGATATTGGTTTCAAAGGCTCAGTTGGACATTTTGTCTGAGATCGTATGACATTTCTAACATGACATAAAATACCATAAAACCCTTCAAAAGATACAGGAAAGTTAACAGCAGTGGGGAAGAAGTGTGATGTGCTTTGGATAAGTAATACCCAACATTTATTGCCTTCTAATTCAAATGATTACAAGACTCAAAGAACATCACAGTGGAAAGAATCATTCCAGTACAGACACTTAAACCACAGTACTATTTCAGGAATAACAAATTAACTCCCTAACATGCACTATATCAAGGTACCTCTATGCTTAATAAGTATAATTATTATTTTTAATTGTATTGCAAATTGTGGTTAGACCAGGCTTACCTTCCTGTGGTGGCCCTTAACGACCAATCTTTCCAGATGAAGACTGTTTTGATGTTGCATCCAAAAGTCCTACCTCCTCTCATCAACTACAGCACCCCATACAGCCCGACGTACAACTTGTTTTAGTCATTCATAATTTCAAGTGAATAATATCTTCTATCAGGTGATTTAAGGTAACTAGAATGTCCTGGCTTGGAAGATTCCCCAGACTTGTACTTTTGTTTGAATAACAAAACTGGGAAACGTGATTTTGCATACAGGCTCACATGTGCCTTTGGGCTGTTATAGAAGCTTCATTCCTCACTTTAGTTACATTAAAGAAAGGACAAAGAAAGATTTATTATTTTTTTAAGTTTAACTAAGTGAAACGCTGTCACTTGAGGAGATTTTACCATAGAAGGTGTTTTTGGTTTAGAAAGCTGGGTACCAAGAGATGCTATAAATGGCGATGATGAATCTTTGGCTCTTGTGATGTTGCAATCCTATAATTCCTTTGTGGTATGGAATATATTTGTAAGGAGTGGGGTGAGGAGACCTCCTAGACAAAGTTTAATAGAGAAATGTCCCTGCATTAGTGGATTGCACCATTCCAATGGTGATAAGATCATTCCTGTAGAAAAATGACAACTTTGGATATTTTATATGGCATTTATGGCCGACTGGAGTCTTGTGGGCCACATCTTTACAGTATTCATACACCTCCCGTTTTACGTATTAATCCCATAGGTTCTGTGTAAGCCTCTTAACAGCATGTGATCCTTCACATTAAAATATTAGTCAGAAATGGTTTTAGGGGTAGAAACTAATTCATATAACGGCTATTGTTGCATTGAACTTTACCAACAGAATTTGGGACTCAATCCAAGTCTTAAAATACAAAAGCCATACTACAGGATTCTCTCTCAGAATACATTTCAAGTGGAAAACTTGCTTTAAGTGTCCAATGCAATGCATAGCGTTTCAGCTTTCAGAGGACTCGTTTGCTGAAAGTTGAGGTTTCCATGGAAACATCAAGCATGTGTCCAAGTAGTCAAAATTATTTATTGCATCTGGCAGTTTAGCTACTTATAATATTTATCTGACATATTTAATGAGTCATGTCATTTAAAACATGTCAATGCGCAAGGCAGAGTTCTGTAGACATCTATAGGTTCCTAAAAAACGTCCTGGTATGCAGCTCATCTATATGCAACACCCCTAATCGTGTCTCACCAAGCAGCAGCGTTCAGGATCAAATATGCATGAACGTCAAATGGGAAGAACCTACTTAGAAAAATAAATATTTATGTACATGAAGAATTATGATTGTTATTATTATCATTTATGTAGCACCAGCAATTCACACAGAACTTCTTACAGTCCCTACATTCAAAGGGTCTGACAAGACTAGAACTGACAGACTAAGACAAACAAACCAATACATTAGGTAAAGAGGACTCGGCTTGTAAGCTTACAATCTGGTCTTTCAAAATCACCCATAGACTAAGTGCTGTAAGTATTCCTACTCCTCCGCTTACTCTATCTCAGATCTTCTTCTTCCTTATCCTTTAGCAGGTTGGGACCTCTTTGAGGATAACACCTGATTATATGTTGTAAACATTATAATATTTAAAATACAGGGGATGTTATGTATAAAAAGTGATACTCATGGAAGGTTTTAAGAATGATTATTTTCAACTGCAAGCAGCTGTTTCCAGCATATGGCAATGTACACCATCATGGCATTATTATTAGTTTACCAACATCCCAGGGATAGGCAATGTTTCTGTACAAGGACGCCAGTGTCCATGGCAAGGTTTGTGAAGGTCCACAGAACATCATTAAATTGTCCACCACAGACCCCAATGAATGTCCACCGTCAGAAATGTTGGTGCCTAACCCTGTAACTTCCATACTCTAAGGTGTCCGGATCTACCTTCTCAATCTTATTGTTTTATTTCTTGTTCAGCTATCCCGTCTGCTACAGTGATGGTTGTATGTAGTGGCTGCAGTGATGCCCTAATATTCAGCAGACTGCAATAAAACCATAGCCTATACATTGTAAACTACAGTAATGAGATATGGTAGTCGAGTGGGAAAATCTATATCTGTCCATTCTTACATACTGCCGTTATTGTCAACCACCTGACAAGAGCTTTGAAAGTAATCTCACTATTTTCTTTCCAGATGGTACAAGGATTAATGGATTAGATGTCCTTATGAATGGCATGGAGAACTGCAACCTGATTTGAGCTCAAGGATTGGACTGGGAATTCAACTCTATAAAAGTTATGCATTTGTTAAGACCACAGCTGGCACACAAAGCTAATCTTTTATATTGTGGGGGTTCCTTGCAAAATACATTTCATAAATTCTTAAACAAAACCAATATCTTAATTTTTACTTGTGTCATATAATGATAAAAAAATTTAACAGAACTCCCTAAGGTTTTTGTAGGCACACATTGATTGTATATATCACAGACATTAATAAATGATATATATATATATATATATAAATATATATTCAGGTATACTTATACTCTGTGGTTGCGAGGTAAAGTTTTAAACTGGAACTAAAGTTACAATTTGCATTTAAAATGAGATTAATTCAGATGAATGAATTGGCGAGCTGCCTGTATGCATGACTGCTTGCATCACTTGTATTCCAGTGTATGCACATTATTAAATTACTTTTTTCAAGTGCTAACGCCAGTTGGTTATAATCAATTTTGCGGCTTTTGTAAAATGTATGCAAGTTTGGAGCTGCAACTCTGCATTTGTTTGCCAACTCGCAAGCATTTGCACTTTAGTGAATAGACTTCTGTGTTACAGAGTTGTACGTTCTATGGGCAGGTCTGGGTGGGCTCAGGTCTCTTGTGCAGCAGATGTAATCCCTTAGAGTTCATGAGTGTGAGTGTGTAGCATACAACCAGGTGTATCCAGCTCGCAGCTACATGATCGTCATATGGTGGCTGCTGGCCTTAAAGTGGCAGGGCAATTTTTTTTGTCCTTGGGCCAAGGTGCGCAGCTGCCCAAGGTACTGTAAGTGTCGCTTTTGGAAGTGGATCTGACATCAGTGTAAGGTAGGACTTCTGTGGGCTCGTATGCGTTAAAAGTCCAGGCCTATTTTTGCTCCCTATCCCACCGAGTAGACACAAGCTGCTGGATCTCAGGCAAAATAGAAAAAGCTTTCAGCACCTCAGAGGTGTTCTTGTCAGATGGAAGAAGATCTGAATAAGATTCAGGTTCTGAAAGTCTGTGGGACATTTTCTAGGTTGGCCCAATAAAAAAGTATAAACTTTGTCTACAGATTCCATCTTCTCTTGGACCCATAGGGTTATATCCATTGTTCTTACTAAGTACATACAGAGTAGTCTTCTGCCTTAATACAGTACTTGTCCTTCTCAGTGGGTCCAACATAAGGTAAGTTTGTTTATGTTACCTTATTATAATTATATATTTATGAAGCACCAACAATTTATGGGCTCTGCATACGTACGGGTACATAAAATTAGAAACTACGTTTCAGACTGTGTGTGTTCCACTAACCACAATACCCATAATAGGGAGAAACACTAACACTAATATAACTGCGGCATTGATTTCACAAAGAACACAAGAATAGTGGATATACACCGCAGTTATTCCAAGAATATTATTTTAATACCACAAGAATTACTAATGTCGCACATCTCTTTAAAAGCCAACACAAAGTAGAGTACATAAGTTAATGCTTTAGCTAGAAGTCACATAAATAGTATGTATATAAAAAAATAAATATAACTTATTTCAACGTAGTGTTCCACATAATTGCATAAATATAGATGCTACAGAAGGTGTCTGATGCCCTATTGCCATTGTCTTGCTCAAAAATGCTGATTTTCAGCAATGGTCAGTCTGACATCGGTGCTCGCTAGTTCTGCCCCATGAAGTCCAAAGGCCATGTTCTGCCATTTTGAAAGATAGACACGATGGCGGCTTGTACTCTCACAATGCAGCTGTTTGTTCACAGTACTGTTAAGGCTCTGGACGGAAGCAGAAGTCTATTGCAAGAAAATAATCTAAAATGTACCGTTACAAAAAGGCATTCATGCATTAATTTTAGGGGGTTTGGTTTGCTAAGGCTAGGGGTCTTACTAAGGGTTTTTTTGTGGGTTTGTGACCAACAGATGATTATTTAAGTAATCTTAGTAGGGCATTTAGAAGAAGACTATTGTATTTTATTTACAATTTTTGTTTTACTTCTATTCATGTTATTGACTTCCATGGCTCTAGCAAGCATTCCAAGCTCCTAGAGAAAAAAAAAGATCTGGGGAAGAATTGGGTCCCAGGGAGGGACATTTTGGATCATCCAAACTTACTGTCCCCTGGAAGCATTAGAGCCGCACTAAGACATTTGAACTCCATTTATTAAAGTGCTTTTGTGACAGGTTTGGTTTGTAAGAATGTAGGATTTGAGAATGTGTAGCATTCTGGAGATGTTGATCTATGTAACAGATGTTAGAAAGATTTAATGTTTTAATCATTTATATATTATAGTAGTCCATTTCAGGTCTCTAAGATCCTGGTGCGTGGAAATTTTGGGAGCTTCCCAGTCGATGCCCTACAGCCCTTTCTTCATTTTGCATTCATCGTACCTTATATTTTACTCTTTTTCACTTCTTCCTTTTCCATAATTCTATTTAAAGATTATCTTCAAACTTTTTCAAGTTGGGACTGCCTTTTACCAAAACAGTCCATGTTAAAGCAGAAAATAAATATTCCATCATTACAGATCCCTGTGCCGAATGGATTTTTTGCAGTATACACAGGGCCGGACTGGCCCACCGGGATACCGGGAAATTTCCCGGTGGGCCGGCAGGTCCGTGGGCTGGGACCAGGGGCGGGCTGGGACCTGAGCGGCTGCTGGGTGCCGATGCGGCCGGCGCTACTATAATACTTTTTTCTTAATTTAATATGGCAAGCTGGTCCGGCTTGCCATATTAAATTTTAAAAATGTATTACAGTATCGCCAGCCGGCCGCATCGGCACCCAGCAGCCGTGTGCGATGGCCGCTTAGTGATGGGAGCAGCGTGAGGGGTGAAAGCTCCGCCCCCTCGCACTGACCTTTCACCCCTCACGCTGCTCCCATCACTATGCGGCCATCAGATTGCTGGGAATGTAATCTGAACGGCCAATGCGTGCTGATGCCGCCGGCCGCCTCTGCTTTAATACTTTTTTTTTTACTTTATATGGCAAGCCGATCCTGCTTACCATATAAATTTAAAAAAAAAAAAGTGTTAAAGTAGCTCCGGCCGGGGGAATCAGCACGCACCGGCCGTTCAGATTACATTCCCAGCAGTCTGATGGCTGCATAGCGATGGGAGCAGCGTAAGGGGTGGAAGCTCCGCCCCTCGCAATCAGCCTGCTGCAGCACCGGATGTCAGGTCAGTGACATCCTGTCAGGAGAGAGAAGAGAACAGTGTGCGGCTATCAGAGGACGGAAGTCAAGAGAAGTAGAAGGTGAGTAAAGTAATGTATTTTTTTGTACAAAATGTATAATATTTTTTTGAATGTGTTAAAAACAAAAAAAATCGGCATGTGTGTGTATGTAAGTGTGTCCCCCTATATGCCACTCTGCCTCCAGAAATGCCTTTTACCCCCCTATATGCCACTCTGTCCCATGACATGCCTTTTAACCCCCTATATGCCAGAGTGGCATATATGGGTATAAGGCATTTCTGGATGCAGAGTGACATATAGGGGATTAAAAGGCATATGATGGGACAGAGTGGCATATAGGGGAACATAAGGCTTTTTTGGAGGCAGAGTGCCCCATGGTATGTCTTTTAACCCCCTTTATGCCACTCTGCCTCCAGAAATGCCTTATACCCATATATGCCACTCTGTCCCATGGTATGCCTTCTAACCCCCTATATGCCACTCTGCCATATAGGGGGTTAAAAGGCATATCATGGGACAGAGTGGCATATAGGGGTATAAGGCATTTCTGGATGCAGAGTGACATATAGGAGGTTAAAAGGCATATCTGGAGGTATAGTGGCAAAAAGGGGGTTAAAGGCATATCACGGGGCAGAGGGAAATATAGGAGGGTTGAGGCATATCAGGGAGGCAGAGTGGCATATGGGGGTTAAAAGGCATATCATGGGACAGAGTGGCATATAGGGGGGGCATAAGGCTTTTCTGGAGGCAGAGTGCCCCATGATATGTCTTTTAACCCCCTTTATGCCACTCTGCCTCCAGAAATGCCTTATACCCCCCTATATGCCACTCTGTCCCATGATATGCCTTTTAACCCCCTATATGGCAGAGTGGCATATAGGAGGTTAGAAGGCATATCATGAGACAGAGTGGCATATAGGGGTATAAGGCATTTCTGGATGCAGAGTGACATAGAGGAGGTCAAAAGGCATATCTGGAGGTATAGTGGCAAAAAGGGGGGTTAAAAGGCATATCACGGGGCAGAGTGGCATATAGGAGGGTATAAAGCATATCGGGGAGGCAGAGTGGCATATAGGAGGGCATAAGGCTTTTCTGGAGGCAGAGTGCCCCATGATATGCCTTTTAACCCCCTTCATGCCACTCTGCCTCCAGGAATGCCTTATACCCCCTATATGCCGCTCTGTCCCATGATATGCCTTTTGACCCCTATATGGCAGAGTGGCATACAGGGGGTTAAAAGGCATATCATGGGACAGAGTGGCATATAGGGGGTATAATGCATTTCTGGAGGCAAAGTGGCATATAGGGGGTTAGAAGGCATATCATGGGACAGAGTGGCATATAGGGGGTATAATGCATTTCTGGAGGCAGAGTGGCATATAGGGGGTTAGAAGGCATATCAGGGGGCAGAGTGGCAAGCCTGGGGGCAGAGGTGCATAACTCGGGGGTAGGTTGGCAAATAAAAGGAAAAAAAACAAAACATATCTCAATCATAGCTTATATTAAATATGAAAAAAATAGTCTACATGAATTAATAAAGAAACAAAAGTTTCTTACCAGAATATCGTGAAGAATAATGTGATCACTGTTTTGTTCCACTGAACTTTTTCATCTAAAATGTTCGCTGTAGTAAATGTTTTGATCCTATTATGTGTAATGTATTTAATTTATTAGGGCCTTTTAACACTTTTGCTTTCTGGCATTTTAATACAAATAATGAGATAAAAAGAATGGCGAATAGTGTGACTCGGGTGTGTATAAGGGGTGCGTGTGGTTAAAGAGCGCGACCGTGAGATAAACTATATGGGGCTGGTCTCCAAATTTTTCCAGGGCTGCTTTTCAGTCCCAGTCCGGCCCTGAGTATACATAAATTTACTGCCCATAAAAATATGATGCAGAAGGAAGCCTGAGGAAAATACCATTAAATGGATTATACTGAGTGGGGTCAATGCTAAAATACATTACAGGTGACCTTTCAGTATATAGCCTTTTACTCTGTATCACTTAATACGGCAGAACATTTTCATGACAGGTAATTATAGTAGCATAGGACTGACTAATTACGGCTTATATCATTTTGGTTCTGAGCTGAAAAACAATTAACTTATGGTATTTAATAGTATGAGTAAACATGCGGCGTATAAATAGCTCCAAGGCTGACTGTTTTTACCCGTACTGTTTAATTACTGCTTTTCCACTCAGGTGCACAAAGCATTCTATAGTTCCAATGGCATTCTGATGTTCTACAAAGCATTATAAATGCACGGCTTTTAAACCAAGACAGTAAAAACATCAACCATTGTTCTCTGAAAATGTTATTAAACAGAGCGGAGGACGCTGGTGATACGGTCTCTTCATACTGTAAACCAGGGTTCAAATATTACCCGGTGAACTGTAAGTAAGTTAATGTAACGTGAAACAGGTTGAATTGACCTTTCATCGCTAGCGACCCAAAAACATTGTGCTATGGCATTTCTAGTGCCAGAGAAGGTAATCCAGAAATGTTTGTGATTCATTGACGCACACTTCCCTTACACACAGTATAGTAATACAGATAAGCAACATAGTCATTAAATAAAAGGTACACAAAATATTTCAATGTTTTAAACAATGGCGAGACAAGATTTTTCAGTTCCCTGCTGCCTTATGACTAATCACATGTTATATATAAACCCTGGTGTTAACCAGACCTATTTGTCCATGTTGCTTCAACTACACTCTATTGTTCTTCTAATCCTTCTGATACTACCCTGTGTAATCCCCTGGCTCAATAGAAATAAGGATACCACCCAACACCAAAATTACTAAAGTGGGATTCCAGTAAAGAGAAGTAAGTAAAATGTGGTTGGAGAGTCATTTAAATATGATAAAATGCTTCTTTGTAGATATGCTGTAAATGGATTTTGTTGCAACTCCCAATATTTTCCTGTTTTTAAACAAAAAATGTTGTCACACGGTTTCTGATGATATCAAAATGTAACCATAATGGCTCAGGAAACTGGCAAATGGCTTGTTAAGTGGCTCTGATATTACATGGTCAAGTAACATAGTGTGGTAACCAATCCCTTAGTCTGAAATCTTATCATCTTGAAAATCAAGTGCTTCACGAAACAGCCTCTAGAAAATGTGCACACTCCTTATACATGGCCTCTGACAACTGGGATTCTAGTAGGTATTCAGGGCCACCATCAGGGGAGCATAGCCAATATTGTGGAGAGGCTTTGGGTCCTGCAAGCAGGAGGCTGTGCACCTTATCTACCACCCTCTCAGTAAAGTAAAACTTCTTTACGTTACATTTTGCACTCTCTAGTTTTAGATTATGACTTCACGTTCAAGTCAGGTCAGCCCTGATTGATTAAGTTAAACCAAATCGGAGCTATTGCTCCCTTGATCAATCGGGCCTTGGGATACAGGTAGGCCCATCATGTGGCTGACCCTACAAAGTGCACAAATGTATTTTAAAGAGGCCGTTCAGTCTACTTTCAAGTGATTGTAAAGCAAACTGTGTTTTCTAAACAAGCTAATTTTGTCAATACATGGAGAAGGGATCAGCTTAGTCAACAGGGCACAAGGAGGCTGCAGAGGCTGAATTTTTTAATAAAAAAATGTTAACCAATCCTTTGAAGCATTCGCAGTCTGTATTTACACAAATTATGAGAGCCTGTCATGAAGACCAAAGATAATTAATGACGTGTTCTTAAAACAAAAACAAAAAACATGCAACTATGAAAAATATTTTCCAAGATCGCCATGGTAAAGAAATATTTATTTTGGTAGCTGGACTGTTTGTCCTTAACACCAGAGGGAATATTTAGCCACGACTTTGATATTTAATTAAACAATCATTATAAAGTCATCTTTACTCACAACATAAAAATAGATATTCTGTATTTAACATCATTTGATGCTGTGTTGTAAATGTTCTTATTATGGTATTGTACATGCACTCAGACACACCCAGTATACACCTTTTTAGTTATTTCCTCATTATGTTTCCCACATATACATTTTTATTAATGTTAACAATGAATAGTATATCGGTATGAAGAAACATTTTGAAATATGTCTCACCACGCATACACGCGGGTCTCACCAAACTAGCACTGGAGCTGCCTGGAGGTAAATAAATCATATGGCATGCAGAATATATTTGGGGCAGGGGAAGGGGCAACTGCATATTGGGGATTCTGGAGAAAGCACATGATTAAAGGAACAATTGTCTGATTTCTTTTGCCATGACTGTTCCTTTACATTAATTCTACCAGCCCCTCGTCTCGTCCTGCTTTGCAGGTTTGAAAGATCATTTGGCTCCAACTCTTTAGGCTTAAAGGAGACATATGAAACATATAAGACATATGAAGAGCATTTCAACACAGAAACATTCAGCTAGGGACCCAACACGTGTGCAGCCTTTCTGAGCGCTTGAGTAGGTGCTGCTGTCTTCTAAAAAGTGGGTAAGCACATTTGGACTACTTTGCGAGATCTGCAAGCAACTTTGCTAATTCATATTCTGTATAACTATGTATGTTTTCCCGTATATGTACCAAATATACATTTTGGGGAGATTGTTTCTGTTTTGGCTAAATGTTGGTATACACATTTTAAAATGTACACTCCATTGTCCTGTTCCCTTCCCCCTCTGCCCTCCTACAAGCCATAACTCCTCGCCTTTATACAAGAACTTTCTATTATTTCACCTCTCTTTGTTCTCTTGTAGCCTTTATGTTACACCCCAAGCTGTGTGCTAGCCACCTTCTGAAACCAAGCACTAACACATCCCCCAACCTCCCTGTCCATTTTCTTTATACATCCTTCCCTGCATCCTGAAACAACGTAGCCCTAATAACTAGACTTGCATTTGTTTTCATATCAACTTTATTTTTAATGCAAATTGCCTGTTCCATGCATTCGTATGAATCAACAAAAATAAGGGTGATCTCCGAACAAAAAAACGAATCGCAAAACTGCTGAAAAATCGTTAGGATTCGTCTATTCATTGCCACTTGTAGCCGCCCTTTTGGTGCCATTACGAGCCATTTTGACGCTCGTTGATGAGGTAAAGTGGGAGGGGCTGTGTGTGGGTGGGTACATATCAATGACTGAGTTCGCCAAAAAAATGGGAGTGGTCTCATTGATGGTTATGTCTGTGATTGATGGAAGCAGTCGGCAGAGAAGGTAGGGAAAGGGCGTGAGAGAGAGTGTGAAAGAGTGTGTGAGAGAGCATAAGAGAGCATGAGAGAGTGAATGTTCATGACAACAAATTTTTGTTTCTAAAAGGAAAAAGCCCTCCGAATTTTGTCTGAACCGAAAGGGCAGCAAACAAAATTCGCTTTCCGAAAGCCGAATGGTCCAAAAAGAAACCAAAAATCCCTCCAAATAATTTTTGGTCCATTTTGCATGTCTAGTGGCCCCAAACTTTTGAAGTAACGTTTGCAATAGCTGTCAATGAGTCTTTTACATCACTGTGGAGGAATTTTGTTTCACTCTTCTTGACACGTTTTAATTCAGCCACTTTGTAGGGTTACAGAAGGTACAGAAAGTATACTAAGTATTACTGTTTATGTCAAACGCGCTTCAGTAAATCCATAAGAAATTCATGTCTTTTTGGGCACAGTTCAACCAATTAATTATGGTCTGCTACACCCATAGAGAGAGATTCTAAAAATGAACTGGAACAATGGAAGCCTTGTTTTATTGTATGCAGTTCCCTTTACATTGCCAAAGTCTTACGATGCATGAATTAACTGAAAACAGTCTCAGGGATTCCAAGAGGATCCCTGCGTTTTAGATTAATGATTCCTTAAAAATATGAACATGAATTAAAAGTACTGTATATTATCCTTATAATATAAAAAAATGTGAAAAAAAAGTTATTTGAAAGTGTACTAAATACTTTTTAACTATTTAGTGTCATTGTGTTATTTACATGTCAATTACAGTCTGACACAAAAATGTGCAAATAAATTCATTTATTGGTTTATATATCACTGTAATATTCTGACAAACTGTACAATGGCATCCTATGCAGACATCCTCAAATGCAGGTTTGAAAAAGTAGAAGTCAGATGTAAGATGTTAAAAACGTATTCAGCGCTGTTCACATGCACTATGGGGAGATATCACTTAATAATACAGAATAGTTATCAGGTATTATAGCATGAAAGGCTTCTCTGGACACCATTAATGAGGCAGCCGTGTGTGGTGATGCTTAACCCTAAGATTTGGTCAGATCTTGCAAATATGTTTTAGTGCATTTTAGGCATTATAGACCGGAGTGACTGTATCCAATTCATTATTTAAACTCGTGTTTACAATCTCATAAAAATACTGGGAGAAACAGATGCTTGGAAAGGCAGCTGAGACATGGGACAGGTGGTGAGTATCAAATGTGTTGCAAAAAATGGGTTTGGACAAACTTGCTACCTTGAAAAAGCTGGAGTGTCTGTATAAAGTATATATAAACTTAAACAAAGGAGGACATGTAACAATGGATAAGAAATTAAAAAGTGTCAAGAAGTGACAGCTTTGTATCTCAACTGCGTGTCTCCAACTGGAAATCAGCTTGTTTCTGTCCTCCCTAAACTTCCATAGGACACTTGCGTCACAGCTTCTCTGGTGTACAATCCTAGTGGTGGGAAGAGAATGGTGGAAGCTATAGTAAAAAAAATATTTATTATTATTATCTTTTATTTATATAGTGCCAACAATTTACGCAGAGCTTAATACAATACATCTATTCAAGGGGTACGACAAGACGAGAATTGACAGACTAAGACAAACCGATACAGTAGGTAGAGAGGCTCGGCTCGCAAGCTTACAATCTTGAGGGAATGGGGTGACAAACATAAGGCACAGAGAAAGAATGAGAGGTGGTGTGGTGGTTGCAACCAGGATAGGGTTTGGGGAAGGGGGTTCTCCTTGAATGCCCCAGTACTTGAGGGGGTAGGTAAGTAATGAGATGATTACATTAAAATAATGAACATTTAAAAACGGTGGACTATTAAATAATGTTGAAAAAGGGTAAAACTGTAGGATGCATGAAATGGTCTAAATTAGAGGATGAAGATATGAAAGGGGAAGGGAAATCATTAGTTCTTAAATTTTTGGTTATGTCCACTTAAAAATAACCATTTTCAGTTTCATCCATTTGTTATTGAGGTATTACTTGTTTAGTTTATAGAAAATTCAAATTGGTTTCCTGTGTTGTTACAATAAATATAGAAAAACATAAAAATGAAATTTTAATAAAATTGATCACAAGTTTAATATATATATGAGAAAAATCAGGCTCCCTGCGTACAATGTGGCTCAAAGCTCACAGGTATTGCCTTTATCTGTGGCATGGTTATGGCTTCTGTAAGATTTTTATTGAGCAAGATATCAGGTATTACTAGCCTTGTGGTACTACTGGAGAATTGAATTAAGAATGCATTGACTGTTTCCCCCAGAGCAGAGACCACCCGCTTTGGATAACTCATGAGTGTTGTTATCGCTTTATAGAATTTGCTTTGTATCTAAGGAGTCTAGGCAGTTGTGGTATTATGCACTTAGGAACAGGGCCGGCCTTAGAGGTGTGCGACCTGTGCGGCCGCACAGGGCGCCATGGCAACAGGGGCGCCTGCCCAGGACTTAAATTAAAACATTGGTTTTTTTTGTTTTGTTTTTTTATGTTTTTTTAACTTTATTTAAAATCGAGGATGTTAAATAAAGTTAAAACAAAACAAAAAACCACAATGTTTTAATTTAAGTCCTGTCACGGTGCCGGCGTTTCACGCTCAGCTGTGAAGCACGCACTGCAGCAGAACGGGAAGACGGACGCCTCCTGCTCCCACCGCAGGACTCAACAAGGTAAGTAAGGATAATGAGAAGTAGGGAGAGGGGCGGATGGGAAGTGACAAGAGGCAGTGAGAAGGGGCAGAGGGGGGGAAAGGCAGTGAGAAGGGGCAGAGGGGCAAAGGCAGTGAGAAGGGGCAGAGGGGGGAAAGGCAGTGAGAAAGGGCAGAGGGGAAAAGGCGGTGAGAAGGGGCAGAGGGGGAAATGCAGTGAGAAGGGGCAGAGGTGGTAGATAGTGAGAAAGGGCAGAAGGGGGAAAGGCAGTGAGAAGGGGCAGAGGGGGGAAGGCAGTGAGAAGGGACTGAGGTGGTAGATAGTGATAAAGGGGGAGAGGGGATAGATAGTGACAGGATTTTTTTCCCTTTCTTTTTTGGGGATGGGGGGGCGCCAGAGGAGTAGTCCGCACAGGGCGCCAGAACACCTAAGGCTGCTCTGCTTAGGAACACCTAGAAAAACCTGTGGATTTTACAGACTTACTTACTTTCATTACAAAGTGCGCTTATTTCGGGAGTGCTGTCACATGTTTTCGCTATAAAGTAATTTGTCCCTTGTGTTTTCTACACCCATGCTCGTGATGAGCCATTTTTCATTATGATGTATTACCCTTCCTCTTGCCCTGGCATATCATATCATACTGCACTATTACCTGTAGTGTCACTAAATGGAAATACAGCATGTCATGTCTATCTCACTCAACAGGATTCGCACATCTAGGTTTTTAAAACATTTTTTGTCTAATCCCCATCAGTCAGAATGGTTGGGGACACATTCCATCAAAACAAGTGCTATGATTTTATCTCATTTCTGAATTTTCATTTTTTCAGTGACACTGTGAAAATGACTGGGAGCTACCGAGTGACAATAATTATCTTTATCAATTTCAGGTTACAGACAGGAACAGGCTTTAGGCTTTTCCTGTTAGCGCTAGAAATATTTTGTTTAAGGAATTTTTGGTCCTTTTTCATAATCGTACATTTTATCTCGCAGTCACATTATTACTGTCCTCCTGGGAAATTTCTGCTATCTCCCTACAATTTTCATTTCTTATTTTTTCTTTTAATAATTCTTGGGGAGATCATTCTTCCTTAACAATCTCAATGCTACTCTTTTCCCCGAAGCCAAAGGAGCTTTAAGCTTATTGTTTAAAGGCATAATGGACTTCTGAATGAGAGCATGCAGCAGCTTTAATTTAAATACGTTATCATTCCAAAGGAATTTGGGAAAGAATGCCGTACAAAAATTTCACTCGTTGATCAATTTTCTTTTAGAAGGAAGTTTGGCAACAGTTTTAAAAAATGGCACCAAAACAGGTTTTCCTGTGATATAGAAGTATTTAGCAATAAAAAAGCAACTTTTGGGGAAAATGAGTGCTTTATGTCAGAATAAAAGCATATAAGCTAATATAAACTAATATAAACTGTGTACTGATTGACTCTCCAGAGTTACAGGATATAAAAGTCATGGAGGTTAAGGTGTCAGCTTTTGTCAATGTAATATTGCTTCATGTGGCCAACCTGCAAATATCGCTGGCCACCTTCTTCTTATTTTTAGATACATTGGGTCGTGTGGTAGGATTTTGCCTACCTGGCTCACTCCCAAAGATGTTAGATGTTGGGCCGGTGTTTTTCCGCAGTTTATATGGAAACGCAAGAGAGCCAGTGTAACGTTTTCCCGTTTGCAACGGTCGAAATCCAATATCCAATATACGGTCGACTATAATATTGACCACTTATGTGCTATGCCATTGATGGGATTCATACTTGCAGCAAATATACAGATATATATTGGGATCAAGTAAATCTATGTTGACTAATCACTCCCGGCCCTGCTGCGTATGCCCATTGCTGGAAGCAGTTACTTCTAATCCTATACTCACAGGGGCGTACATTGAGCATTTGGCCTTCACGGTGGATCTTATGTTTTGTACCCTCCCCCCCTCTTTAGGATGTAAAAGCACCCACATACTCACACTGTCACTCACTCTCTCAAACTCTCACTCACTCTCACACACTCTCTCACAATCTCTCACTTGATGACTTGAAGCTCCGTTTCTTCTCTTGACTCTGGTTCTTCTGTCTTCTTTCCTAGGTCTTCTTTCTTTGTCTGCTTCTCCCTGAACAAGGCCTCTGGGTACAACCCCCCCATTGATTGCAGCACTTGCCTTATCTGGAGTTGCAAGATATTTTTAATGCGGCATATGCAACAAATAAAATGCTACCAATAGCCCTTTACACAGAGACTGTATGTTGCTCGTTATAACCCTAGGGGGAACAAAACTCAGCTTAGAACATTTATGCCGGCGAGAAAATCTGTTTTGCATCAATAGATCCAGGACACCCTCCTCAATGGCCCTGTTAAAGACCAAACAATTGTGATGAGACTGGACTGGCTGGAGGCAAGCCTAGATATCATTCAAAGATGCAGTGAAAGGACATATATACATTATACAGTGGTATACTTGGTACTGTATGCAACCTGTCCATAACCGAGCCCCCATATGCATAGTATGACCTGAGCCTTGGGACAGACACTCTGGGTTTGACCCATCCTATGTTTGGGACATGGCAGGGGAGGACCTGTATGTACTGGAGGCTAGCGTTACAATCGAATCTTATTCATATACCATATTTGACCACTCAACAGACAGATGGAGACGTGTTTGTTTAATGTTTGTTTAATGTTTGTTTATTTGCTTAGATTATTATGGTTATGTTTCATTTTGAAGGATGGATGTCTTCTCTGCCAGTCTACGATTCGGATCTCCCAGACATCCACGTCCTATGAGAAAATGGAAAATGGTAAAGTGAATAAGTTCTGCTAATTTTACAATATATTGTATACCTAGTTATTTTACTGGATGCATTGTCAACGACAAATACTCCCGTCATCTGTATACATTTGCAGACATCTTTCAATTTAACTTATGGGGTATTGATGTTAAAATTAATGGGCATACATAAACTTGGGACTTGCAAGCTAGAAATTCAGATCCACGCATTACAAAGGAGAGATGCTCTATGCCCATCCCTTTCTTAACTGAATTTTATGGATAGACTGACTTTTAGTTGATCTCTTACACCCTTCCTCCAGGCAAAGAAGGCAAACTTAAGTATTATAACAGACGTTCCACCATGTAAGCACATGCATGTAACTGTTATATACAAGATTTAAGCACCACAAGATAGCGGCCATTGTTATATGTGCACACACATGCACAGTAATGTCACTTACTTACAATTTCACATTCGAAAAAGCCTATAAACTTTTTCCTACAGAGACTCTACAACTGACCCAAAAAAATATCAAATCTGCCAGTTTAACAGTCTTAGAAACACCACCTTCTGTTTACAAAATGCGCCAGAAAACAAGGCATAAATAATAGGGATTTCATTGTATGGCCACATTTTGATAAATCCTATCTAATCCTAACATTGCTGCTGTTGTGTAGTATATACGCTTTATGATATACTAAAAGGAGAATTTAATTAATACAATGGGCATTCTACTATGTAACTTCAAGTTCATAATATACAGTTAGGTCTGGAAATAATGAGACACTGACACAAATGTTGTTATTAATTCAAGTTACAGTTAAATAATGAACGTGGGCTTAAAGTGCATCCTCTCAGCTTTAATTTGAGGGTATTCACATCCAAATTTCAGGAAGGGTTTAGGAATTACAGCTTTAATATGTAGCCCCCTCTTTTTCAAGGAATCAAAAGTAATTGGACAGTTGATTCAAAAGCTGTTTCATGGACAGATGTGGGCTATTCCTTCGTTATTTCTTCATCAATTAAGCAGGTAAAAGGTCTGGAGTTGATTTGAAGTGTGGCATTCACATTTGGAAGCTGTTGCTGTGAACCTACAACAACATGCGGTCAAAAGTGCTCTTAATGCAAGTGAAACGGGCCATCCTTAGGCTGCAAAAAAAGAGATAGCAGGAACATTAGGAGCGGCCAAATCAACAGTCTGGTAAATTATGAGGAAAAAAAGAACGGACTGGTGAGCTCTACAACACAAAAAACACTGGATGTCCACAGAAGACAACAGTGGTGGATGATCGTAGGATCCTTTCCATGGAAAAGAAAAACTCCTTCAAAAGAACCAGCCAAGTGAAGAGCACCCTCCAGGAGGTAAGCATATCATTATCCAAGTCTACCATAAAGAGAAGACTTCACAAGAGAGAATACAGAGGGTTCACCACAAGGTGAAAACCTTTCACAAGCCTCAAGAATAGAAAGGCCAGATAAGATTTTGCCAAAAAACATCTACAAAAAGCCAGCCCAGTTCTGGAAAAGCATTCTTTGTACAGATGAAGCTAAGATCAACCTGTATCAGAATGATGGGAAGAAGAATGTATGGAGAAGGCTTGGAAAGGCTCATGATCAGAAGCATACCACATCATCTGTATAACACGGTGAAGGTAGTATGATGGCAGGGGCATGCATGACTTCCAGTGGCACTGAGTCACTAATGTTTATTGATGATGAATCAATTGAGGATGAATTCTGAAGTGTATAGGGATATATTGTCTGCTCAGATTCAGCCTAATTCAGGGAAGTTGACTGGAGGGAGCTTCACATTACAGATGGACAATGACCCAAAACATACTGCGAAAGCAACCCAGGAGTTTTTTAAAGCAAAGTGGAATATTCTGCAATGGCCGAGTCAATCACCTGATCTCAACCAGATTGAGCATGCATTTCACTTACTGAAAACAAAACTTAAGGTAGAAAGACCCACAAACAAACTACAACTGGAGACAGCTGCATTTAAGGCCTAGTAACGCATCACAAAGGAGGAAAGTGATGTCCGTGCATTCTAGACTTTAGGCAATTATTGCCTGCAAAATATTCTAAACAAAGTATTAAAAATTAACATTTTATTTAGTATACCTCACAACTTTTGCCACGTATAATCTACATTCTTGGGTCCATCAAAACTTTGTTCGGTAGCAGAGCTCGTGTCTAGGGTTCAGATGTTGTTTTTTTTTTTATTTTAGGTGATTGGATCATTCTGAATTCCTCAAAACTCACTGCCAATAGCCACACAAGCCGACATTAGTTATTTATAGTTAGTAACAAGTTACTTTCCTGTGCAGTGATGGAATATATGTAATACCCCACAATAGAAAAGTGAAGTGGAGTGATCTGCATCCTCTTACAGCATTCCACAAATATATGTTTTATTAGTGATGACAAGCAAATTAAAAATACTCATACCACTATGGACATGTCTAAGCTGTGTCTATTCAGCTGGTGGCCACACACTGCAGGAATCTTCCGCTGGATCTGCAGTAAGGGTAAGTGACGCGGTCGGCCAACAGGCATTTGCCCGGTGTGACAAATGGCCAGTCTGGCCTGCAATGCAAAGAATGCATTCTGCAAGGGATTTACATGGAGCCTTCTATATGACCAGGCATGGGCTCAGCTGAACCATCTAGGACTACTTGCTGAGAGGAAGGACTCGCAGGTTCACATGAAATTCATGGGAATGAAAGTGGACATCAATGTGTGGAATAATGCTTCCCACAATTTGCCCCTACAAAATTACAAGATGGCCTCAGGATGATGAAAATTGTGTGTAAGAGAGCATGTGCCATCAGAAACATTTTGTTTTTCATTTGAGCTATTAATGACGCAAAATGTATTGATTGCCTTTGGTTAGCACTGCTTTTGTATAGAGGTCCCTGGGCACAAAACCCTTGAAAACTACTGGTGATGTAAACATTGCCATCCACAGAATGTTTACAGGGGGGGGGAATCCTGCCCAAGGGGTGTAAAATAGGCAGGATAAGGTGGATCATGGGTGGGGTTAACATGCCACGCCAATTCCAATGGGATGTGGCAACATCAGAATGATATGGAGCGTAGGCTGTGCGCAGAGATGCACTGAACCTGCGCGACGTCACTTGAAATCTTCTGATATTTGGCTGAATTGCAAGATTCATCCACTGCGTCCATGTGGCAGCGGACCTGGTTTTTAAATGAAATTGAGGCAAAACAGTTTGAAATAGATCTACCCCTGCTTTTGGATAGATCCAATCGGTGAAATTTACAACAGACCTGGATGGAAGAAATAAGGGTTTCCCCAAGGGTCTCTGTTGCCCCTTTTACTATTGTGCACCCCCCACTATTGCCCCACCTTGTTCCATGCGTTCATAATACCAGCCTTAGTAAGTGTCTCACCAACAACATGCCTCATCAGCAAATAATCATTTCTGGCTGACATATTTAGTTCTTAGTGGCCACAATACAGAATATTGAGATCTTAACAGACATTAACATGACCTGGGAGCAGGTCCCACAAACTCTGGTCTGGAACAAAAAAGGGTGGGGGAGGGGGGGACAGAAAACAATAGAAAGAAATGAGATGAGCTCTTTGATTACAGGCTGTCCTGGCAGTGTAAGGGTTAATAAATTTGTCTTTAATAATTTCACTTTAAGGCAGGTGCCAAGAGAAATGCTAAAAAAAAGTAGATAACCCCCCCCCCCCAAAAAAAAAAGATTCTTAGAGAGCCAACAAAACCAACAGCTCGGGGGCCAAGGAGTGACCCCAACTTCTCATCTCATATGTAAATAAGATGGGCTGTTTGGGCTGTCAGGCAGCCTGTAATGATCCAAATGTGCACACAGTATGACGGATGACCTATTGAAATAATTTCAGAGCAGGGACTGTAGTTGCTACGGCAACCAGTGCTCTCTTGGCTTTCATGTGGCCATGTGACAGAGAATTTGACGTCATAGGGAGGCAGAGCTTCTGGATTAAGCCACACAGCCCAGAGGCTTGTGAATCTGGTGCATGGTGGATCCATACTGTCTCTGCTGCTTCTCCTGCTCCCACTGCTGCTTCTCACGGTTCGCAAGAAAATGGACTATTAATCATCTGATTAGACTTCGCATCTGGTAACCACCTCAGCTCCTCACTACCCTTCCTTGCCCTTAATGCCCCATGCACCATTATAGCTTCAAAAAGAAAACTTTGTAGCCTGGATGTGGGTAGTTGGGATTAGATGCAGGGCTAAGTGTCTTCTTGTCTATTGATTGTCAGCTGTCTGCCCAGATCAGCAGAGAGAAGGAAGCCCCTGTTCTGGTCTGTGTAAGTAAAATGCATCGCTGCTCTCAGAAAGTTACTTTACTGTGGACACTTTGTGGCTTGTAACAGTTTCATTTTGTAAGGAAATGTTGCACACGCTGAGGTTCCACCCAGAAATGTGGATTCAGTGCAATAACATAGTGTTACTTTGTTTCAATAACAGTGTGACTCTGTAGATTCTGTTTATTTACACTTTAACAATGTTTAAATTTCAAGTAGGAAGTACAGTCTATGTAATGATGAGCCTTGCATGCTGTAACAGGCACACAGCCTGTATGTATGTGTATTATTATATTGCCCCCCCCACAATACTGAGCTATGCCACATAATATCCTCCATATAAAGTGTATTTGTTATTACAATGACCGGTTCCTTAGCTATGTTGGTCTATTATTAGTGATGAGTACCTTTCTGCAGAAAGGACACTTCATTGAAGCTGTTGATTCACATGTTTTTTGCATGAGAGGTAAACTCATATACCCATTTTCTGCACAGCACATGCAACACAGTGGGAATTGGTTGGTAATTTCGTTTTTTATATATTTTTTAATGGATTTTATAAGGCAATTCTGCTGTTACATATAACCACTATCTAAACATTTATTACATATATTAGCTATTGGCAGCATGCATGCAATTGACTGTGTGTGTGTGTATATATATATATATATATATATATATATATATATATATATATATATATATATATATATAATTCATAAATATGGGGCTACACCTTTTCTCTAAAATCTGGGAATGTATAATTATCCACATAGTTTATTTTACATATGATTAACATAATATTAACAGGCAGCATGAAATATAGGATCTATAAGATGTAAGTATTGTTAGTGAAATACTGTAGTGCATGAAAGGGTTTGAACTCTTTTGCTATTGCACTGCAATCTCCATTATCATTTGGATGATGGGCAATGCAGTAAGTATGCAGCCTTCTCCCCCAAGCTCTGTTTAAGATGAATGTAACTGATGTTGGTTATTCTTGCATTGTTTTTTAACTTCTTTTGTCAGCTGGAGCTCTATGGTGACAGTTCACAGAGCAGTATGTTAGAGGACAAAAGGGGTTAATGCAGCTCATTTATTTTGGAAAATAACCTAACCTTTCAATGCCATGAAAACAGAAAACAAAAGGGCATTGCCAAACCCCTTGGTGTTACTTTCATGCAGAACAGTTGGACTGAGCCTCCTTTACTGTCTCCCACTGCAAACCATGCAAACTTCTGTCTTCCCAGGCAGCAGCTGACTGTGTACCTGTACAGTAATCCTCTTTGCGGCTTATATCTCACAATCAGTTGTATAATAAATGCAGTATATGCATATATATATATATATTATTATTATTATTATTATTATTTGGGGTTTAGATACGACTCACTCAAGTGGATCATACGTGCTTCTTACAAATGATGTTTGTGTCATGTGTAGCTTTCTTTTTTTGCAGGCTATAATTAGCAAACCCTATCATTTCATGGTTTTATATTAATGCCATTGAAAATGTATGCTATATGATCCTCCTTTCCTAGTTATTGTCTGTCAGTTTATAATGTTACCAAAGGTTCAGCAAAGATTTAGCAAAGATTGATGTTCTCATTTCAGGCAGAATACTCTTCCACTTCCTCGACACTTTCTAGCACTATTATACGGCCCTTAAAAGTTGAGACATATCTTACCTGTTTAAAGATTTTATTGAAACGGAAATAATCGCCTTAATGGTATTCACATAATATAAGAGCAATAGGTGCCTTTTAATTCAGGTGATCCACCCGAGGTTTAAGATGTGTTCATGGGCCACTGATGTGGCCTTGCATGCAGACATGGCCACTTATCCTTTGTACTTTTTTCATAAGATTAGACTCGGAGCATATAGCTGCTGACAAAATAAATGGGGCTTATCTATAATTACTAATACATAAGATCCACTAGTGCCAAACCAAGATGTACAAATTTTGAAATAAACCCTGCTGTGGATTATTTAACGAGATTGCCTCATCTTGTTGTAACCCGCAGTCGTTTGTGAATTAGCGAAATCAGATCTGTTTCACTTTGATAAGGGAACTGGCTATTTTTTTTTTTTTTAAGTCAGAAGACACACTGCTCAGATGAGTAAGTGGAACGGTTTTCACACATACACCATTCTGTGCAGGCCTCGTAACTCAGATTCTCAGAGTAAAAGTGCTTCCTATTTATAATTTCCATTTGCAATGTGTCATCCGTGCCAAAAAAAAGTGAAACGGACAGAAAGAAATACTTTGTAAAATAAATCCTGGAGTTTTGTGGCACTTTTTCTCCAGTATTACAGTTGCATGTTATAGCTATCGATATCTATCAATGAAGGGATAAAAATGCGCGCGCACACACACACATTATATATATATATATATATATATATATATATATATATACCGGTATATATTCTACACACACTTGTTCACCTTCTGGAACCACAATAACAAGATGCCTGTTTCCTGTGTCTGCGGAAACATTTAGTGACAAAGTCCTGTTGTCACTTACGGTAACCATTTCAAGTGTGCCTGTAATATACACCATCCTAGCTTTCTCAGAATTAAGGAGAAATACTGTGTGGTTTATTAACAGCTAGTTTTTAGATAAATTCTACATCCTTTGATATTTCAAGTATACTAATTTGAGGATTGTGAAGAAGCAGATTTTTTTTTACTAATAATTAAATTTTTTAACATTAAATAAAAATTTGGCAAATCCTTTTAGTAATTTTTATAATCCTCCCGTGAAACTGCAATTTTCAAACTTTCAAATCCTCAACTCAATGGGCGCATCCTTTGGGACTGTAATTCTACGAATATAATTCCCGTTATGTCAACATCTCAAGCGCAGCACAAGACACAAACGCTTATGTAGAATCATCTTGAGAATGAGCATTGAGAGCAATAAAGGTATGCCCAGGAAAGCATAGCAAATAATGATGTCATTACTGCAAACAGCATGGGTGAAGTAACAAAGTAATCTGAGAAACAAGATAGCAGACTCACTTTCATCTTTTCACACATAATCGATCTACTTTTTAAAGAAAACCATTTTCTTTTCTTTAGAATAACATTTAAAGAATGCACCGAAACATTTTGGGTGTTCTAAGTTGAATTTTTCGCAGGCTAATACAGACTGACATTGAAATGGGAGTGTTTGACCCCATTCCCTTCGTCTTCCTATGTCCTTTGTGTATTGCATGAGCTATAATTACCACGCATACCATACTCATGCATGTGGTTCCCTGAGGGAGGATTAGTGAATCACATCCCAAGTCATGACTCCGTCTTGGTGTAGGGCACCGCAGGATTTTGTGCTCAAATTATCATATGTTTTAGTGGAATTTGGGTCACGCATCTATGGAAAATGTTATGAAATTACAAATTTCGTGTATTTTTTCTTTCTCGCACGGACTACATGTTCTCAAGCACTTTTCTTTCTTTTTAACCCACCCTTACAACTGCTGCCTGAATCCATCAGAAATGTAACAAAAGTCGGGAGATAACTTGATGAAAAATAACGCTTATCCTAGGAAAAACAAGATAACTTCCCGGGTTCCCGCACGGTATACATATATGGTGGGTTTTTCATAGAAATATATAGCTTATTTTGTTCTGTAAATACCACTACATGGGTGCATATAGTGTACAGAATGGTGAAATAATCAGTAAGAAAAGCCCCAGTTGGGATGCTCGGACATCTTCAGAATGTGTGACGCAGAGAATCTGCACAATGAGAGATAATTTGTTCTATATAGAGTATGGTAACATAAATTATCATACCTGGGAACTCTTGGGATTTGACCCTGAGTCTCAAGGTTTTTATACCAATCAGAGGATAATTGGGTAAGTTCTCTGGGTTACATGGTCTGTACTTGACAGCTTCTACTCTGCGTCAATAATATCTGGGCAATCAAATTGGGGCTGTTCGCGCTAGAAAATGACAATTGAAACCCCTGCTTCAATACAGGTGATGTAATCTAGAATATTTGAGCTGCTGGCTGTAAATACATTTTATTTATAGAGAACCATTAGATGTGAGGAGAACACAAAATTAGCAATAGCATGAATAAACATAAGGCCCTCTTCAGATGAGCTTACAATGTAGTCTTGACCCAGACAGTACCTTCAACTGCTTCCCCTGCATTCTCCATCCTCCATCTTTTTTAAAAAAAATAAATATGCCGGTTCAACGCAAGCGTCCCTATTGTTAATGGGCTGGTTGGCTAGATCAGAGATCTCCCTTGTAACTAGTCCATTGTGTAGCAACACACAAGGGGGCCTGATCAACAAAGAGGGAAATATACCCCCTCGGTTTTGTGGCAGGAAGACTGCTGCCCCCATGGACCTGCCATCCCAGGCACAGTTGACCTAGACCTGAATACATCGCTCTCTGTTAGTGGGATTTAGAGAGAAGGTTGGACAGGGATGTGATTTGATTGTAGCGAAGATCAAGGGAAGAAGAGATATGAAAGCTTTCCGGAATGGAGGTTGTGGGCTATTCAGAGGATATAGCTTCAAGGAACAGGTAGGTTTTTTTTTAGTGCGCAACTGGTAAGGCGTTCTACAAAATAGGTATAGCAAAAGTGAAATCCTGGAGACGTGAGTGGGAAGAAATGATGACAGCTGGGGAGAGATGCAAGTCGTGGGCAGAGTGAAGAACGTGTTATATATATATATAGATCTGGTCCATTTACAAAGTTCCCAGTTATGTAAATTAAATAAGTAATAATAACAAAATATGTTACCACTACTTAATATTTTTCTGTAGACAACGGAAGAAAAGTACAAGATTAAAGTCCTTTCTATAGTCCATCCATTGACGGTATTCCTAGCATTTGCAATACAAGTTGCACGCACATCACTGTAGATATGTAGTACATCTGGAACACTCAATGCACGAGGACAGCAGACAGATCCAAGGGTCAGTCCCCGCCAGCCTTGCTTTGCACAGACAATAGCAATTGATTTCTTTGTGAGGAGATCACAGTGAGCTCTGTCAGAAATTGAAAAGGCGAGATTGCTTGAGCCCAGTTTCAATGATTGGAGGTTGCCATAGCAATACGAACGTTAGCTCAGGAGATTTTAACTTGTCGGAGCGGTAGCAAAGGAGTTAAATAATGAGAAATTGAAACGGTAAAGATAAAGCGTATGCAGGAAGCCCTTTATAATTTATTTTGCAGAAAATTGGATAGATAGATATAATAAGCACTTTACAATAATGGTAATATGTTAATGATTGAGTACTGACATGTATAAAAGAGATTCCTATAAATTATGATAAACAGTAAATTATTTCTATATAGTAGGTATTCTAAAGGGATTTATAGCTCTAATCTGGAAGAAATACATCTTCTACATGAGTGGCGTGATTAATTACTGACAAGAAAGAGACCTATTGATCCTCTTGATGTGTGTTGGTATTTATTGATTATGGATGGCTTAATTGGTGGGGGGTGTTAAAGTGAACTGATGGTTTCAAAATAATTTGCATTGGATCACATTGTGTAATATGTTATATATATATATATATATATATATATATATATATATATATATCACTCTAGCATTCAATAAGTTAAGGAGACTATGAATAATGTACCATATGTGATATCAAACAAAACTAGTGTCATAATAATTAGTGGAATTATTGGAAAATGTTGCTAAGCAACGGGTCTCAGGATATCTTATAATGTTTAGTATTGATCGTGTGAGTTAAAAAATAATGATAAAAAGGGACACTCCAGTAACAGTTTTTAAATCGAATCGGTAAAACTGCTTAATTTGGCACAGTTACATTAAGAATATTTCTTCTAGTTATTTCAAATACAGCATCTGGCTTCTTTTTTTAATGATAAAGATGGCCGAATATCTTTATCAGCTTATTCATTACTTTTGATTAATTGGATTTGTTGTCAGATTTTGTGGAATGCACCTAGACTAATGGAGCTTGCACCTGTTTGGTCATGTTAATCTTTCATGTGCCGAAAGACGTATGTGATGGTTGCAAATCAACACTTTGGTTCAATAAGGCCCCCCCCACAGTATATATAAATAGATAACTGTGATGTGTATTTAATTACTGTTGCTTTGCTTCATAGAATAAAGGTTGTATTATATATGACTGGCCCAAGATTTATAGTCCAGTCCCGCTGATTGATATGTGTAAGTCTGTACATACAAGCAGATAGTTCTTGCACTTTAGTTTACTGCCCTCGTGCTGGCTGGTCAAGATAGTGATGATAATCTGTACTTTGCTATTACATGATATGTGATACTTGAATGATCTTAAACTACCGACTGCTGCCTGCTGGAAATCTTTGCGAGTTCGCACTTTGGGATAGAGGGATTTGCTAACATTCCAATGATATTGTAAAGAATGAAAGGCTGTGATGAACTGCATTTTTCATTCTTTGTTATGCATAATTACACACATGCTAGGGCTGGAGAGCATGTAACAATGGTGTGATGTTATTGCCCCACATCCAGTATCAGGGTACTTTTCAGCTTTACATACAACATATATATGGAGCAATCTTGTAAGTTGTGTCTAAACCGTAACTCAAAGTCATGGCATATTCATTTACGGCTTCTGGGAAACATAGAGAACGTTGATTTTAATGATTTTGTATCGTGAAAATATCTGTGACATTGCTATTGCTGTGGGCATCTGGTACCTATATACCCAATTTCCATTTAGTGTGGTTGTAAATTGGTTTCTGTAGTATAAGCTTGGCTGCGTAGAACAATATAGCTGAGACAGGAAAAGGATGGAGTAGATCACAGAATATCATAGCATAATTGCACCCTTGGCCTGGCCCGGCTCGTTATCTCCGTTCCAGTTCATCCCAAAGGTGTTTGATGGGGTTGAGGCGAGGGCTCTGTGCAATCCAGTCAAATTTTTCCCACAACAAAATTATCCAACCGTGTCTTTATAGACCTTGCTTTGTGTGATGGTGCACAGTCATGCTGGAATAGAAAAGGGTCTTCCCCAAACTGTCCCCACAGAGTTGGAAGCATAGCATTGTCCAAAATGTCTTGGTATGCTGAAGCATTAAGATTGTCTTTCACAGGAAGTAACTCATACAATGAATTTCACCCTACTTGAGGCCTTCCTTAAGGTATGTGGATAAATACTGAATCATCATTTAATCCGCACTCACCTTGAGGGTGGGAACATGTTATGAGAGTGGTTATGTAGTGAAGCTCCTTGTGGAGAGTGAGTGAGCAAGTGCTTATCTTGCCCAAACCTCCAAACAACCTTGACTGCTTTTTGGTATAATCCAAGGGAGCTCCCCACTGGTTTGTATCTCCACTGGCTCTGGAGATATCAAACACCCAATAGAACCAGCCTGTAAGGTGGACAAAACCATGTAATCTACCCTAATGGGATTGTTCCAAAAAGAAATAGACCTGTGACTATGGCGGTAAAACAAATAGATTACTATGTTATGAATACAGCTCGACCTCCATAGGCGCCCAGTTGTCGACTCAATATGTACCAGAGTTGGCAGGCAATGGGCACTCCTGGGTAGCCAGGAGCTCAAATCTCCAATCATTCTTTCTTGACCCTCCCGCTACCTACAACTAAAGAAAAAGCGCACACTCCCAGTCACCCGCGATTGTCTGCCTGCCAATTCCGATACAGTCCATGATAAAGAATTCTTACTGTTTTGGGGTACACACTTTGTTCTGTTGGTTTTAGTGCTGTTCACCCTAAATGGTTATTAATGATAATAGTCAATAATGGTTCTAGGCTAAAAGGTTGGTGTTCTATAATTATTATCATTAGCACGCTAAAATCACTACAACTGTCACAATGATATATACTACAAAACTGTCAACATTTATTAGCACGGACGTTTAAACCATGTCAATTTTCTTCCTTCACTTAAAAGCCACAAATCAATTTTTACATTTGGTTCATAATGGTTGACTATTATCATTCATCCTTCTAGCCAAAAAACTGAGGTCCATCATCAGATCAGATTTAGATTGTATCCAGAGCATTTCATCCCTTCATACCATATACAAGGAGAAGGAAGACCCAGGGAGAAAACTATTTTGTGGTTACATAATCCCCCGTCGCTTCAGATAGAGAATTTGTGATGCTGCCACGGCAATTGCTGATGTGGTATATAATCTTTTAACAAATTGTGCATTCGTTTTTTCCATTGCCTTGAATAATTTATTAGCTCTGTGTTATCTATTTATTTTCTACTCAACCTTTTGAGGCACATACTTAACAGAACGTAGTAACAGTATAGAGAGTTTTGGCATGAAGTGGATTATGACTTTGAGTAATGTTAAGATTACTGGTTTCTGTGAACCCTTCAGTGCCAACCAAGAAAGCGGACTCCGTATGCCAACGTCGGTTGCATCTGGTGACGATATTAGTGATTGTATTGAGGCTGCTGATTGGTTGGTATTTCCTGAATAACGCTTGGCGGGCTTGTGTGACTGAATCCATTGCGTGTGACTTTTGATTTTTTTTCAATAAAAAAAGGTCTAGGAAAAGACTACGTTGTGGTTGGGTATACACAATGCTCACAGTGCAATACAGACTGCATTATTACATATGGTGACTAATGGGATTGCAATGTAGATTCTGCTACCTGATATGTTGGACACCTTTATTTAGTCCGAAACTCTAAATTCAGCCTGGGGTCGGCCCAGGAAACACTTGGGTAAATCAAAGTATGAAACCTACCCGGCTTGCATGTGTTATGACAATCAGTGGATTTTTAGTGAATACTCTGCAGCACTGCACAAAACTCAGCTATAATAATTCAGAATTTAGTGCTGTTTATCAGGGCCCCAACACTTATAAGAGGCCGTAAATCAGGTCAGTGTGTTGCTGACCTTAAGCCCCTCGCCGTTCTAGGTTCCATGGTGCCTAGTGGACTTTATTTGGCAGCTGTGTGAAGCTGAGATCCTCGCATAAATGATCTGTTTACATGATCCTCACATAAACACACGAGACAAATGTTTCCACATCTGTATGTTTGTTTTCTGAGCAGGAAACAGATCAGGATCAAGAGTTATTGATGATAAATTAAAGAAAACGCGACTGCTTCTGGCCTAAAGTTGACTAATCAGACCGTCTAGTAGTATAGAGGAAAAAGCATTTTAACTAGAGATATTTCTTGGAAATGTAAAGAGTTAAGTACATTTGTTTAAGTGGGAAAACATTTTAGGTAATATTAAATAAAGCAGCAAATCAAAATAATCATTTGTTACTCCAGTTGTAACACATTCTGAGTGAGCAACTTAATGCAAGGGACTAGAACTCCATTCGCTTCTACAGGCAAATCAGCTCATTCTTTTACACAGGTCGAAACATAGAGCTGCCCCAAACACAGGCCTACCTGAAGGGGCCACAGGAGATGCCCCATGGGCCAAGCGGCTTCCAGGGGACACTAGGGCTATCCCAGGCAGTGGAGGTATGACATTATATCCTGAGCAAAGCATCAGGCGACATACAGACTGTGAGGAATCACCAGTGGAGAGGTCTGTGTCACCTCAGGCACAATGGCCATAGTGGGGTTCCACTAGGGGAGATGTACCCAGGAACTCATTATTTTTATTATTAAAGATGACCCTGAGCCGCCATCACTTGAAACACCATGGATTTGGTTCCGTTGAGTAATTCAGTGTGTGTTGCATTGCAGGCTGGCGTGAGTTCTCAGAATTCACACCGTGTTTTCTTTTTCTGCAAATGATATAAATGGCAGCAAAACCACATCACACACATTCTCTCTCTCCTTCGGCTCTGAGCTACTCTTAATACACCGCATACTTTCTTTCCTCTCTCCCAGAAATAGTCTGCTGTCTGTCTTTTTATACGCATTTACAGTACATACAGTGTAATCCTTTTGTGTTTAGTTGTCAAATCATCCTATAGATAAGAATCTCCTAAAGGCTCCAGTATTCTTTGGTGTTTAGTTTCCTCTGACATAATTTCCATTAGTAATGAAGCAATGTGTGGGAACAATTAACCCTTTGAGAGAAGGCCAGTGAAATGGCATAGCTAGCCCTCTAACCTGAGAAGTACCAAATCATTCATTCCGCGGTTTTCTGTTTATCCTCACCCATGGTATTCTGTCTCTTTAACCGTCTATTCCTTGAAGATTTAAACAAATCTCAAGAACCTAAGAAGCTGACAAGGTTCCATGCTTCAGTTTTTTTCAGAGATGCTAAGAAGATTTCAGTTAAGACAGTGATTTAACTCGAAAGGTCTAGAGCATAGACATATATATATATATATATATATATATATATATATATATATATATATATACACAATAAAGAAGTTAAACACATGGGTTATGACATATACATATACTGTGAGCTGAAAATGAGTTCCATCACTTCTATTACAGTATGCGGATTAGATATGACTCAAAAAAACTAGACCTTTAGAATGCATCAAGATAAAACACTTAAAAAAAAAAAAAAAAGATTATTAAAACGGTGCAAATTTACAAAGTAAAAGCTGCTTTGATAAAAAAAAATGTCCTGGCAAAATGCTGACCCGCTTCAGACTTTTTAAGGGAATATCTATCCCTTTCCTAAAACTTCCTAATTTTTTTAAATTTTGCTGTTTGCTACACAATAATTAAAATAAGCAGTATATACAGTATATGTATTAGAAAATCACTTTATGTGCATGGTATGGCAACAGCCTGTTCTGAGGTTCTCTGTTTTTATTATATCACATATCGCTCCCCTTTTGTTACATTGATTATTGTTAATTGATAGCTAATAAATATTATAGATATTATAGAATATAGATAGTCGCTAATAGATATACATTGGTATAGGCTTGAATTGTTTCTTTCTCTGGAAGGTTGAAGGTTCAGTATTGAGAGCTCTCTTGCTGACCCTTGGAGTCAGGCGCACAGCCTTCTGTTTCTTATTAGGATTAGATCTGGATTAGGACATTGCACTGACTGATTGAGATTTTTCTCAGGAGTTATTCTTAGCTTCACGTGTTGCTATACGCTAAGACTCACCCAGTTTTGAAATAGAAATTTTCATACCTTTTCCCCTAATCTGCTCTCGTGCTGGAGTTAACAGAGTATTTCCTTGTTATCTTAATGATTTGTGCGGCAGACAAAAATGGGATTAAGTGTATTTTTCGTTACTCTTAAGAAAACACTTACAAAAGTAGATCTCACTTATCTAAGCTTTGCACAATCATTTACAAAAGCAGACCTCTGTTATCTAAGCTTTACACAATCATTTCCTTAAGAGTTAAGAAGAAAAAAGGCCCAAACGTACCTGCCTCTATTTCTTCAATATTCACTGTAAAGCCGGTCTGACAGTAAAGGGGCTGGACGCATCCAACAAGTTTGCTCGGCTCTTTCCCTTACAAAAAAATGACTGCAGTTTTTCTGAAGTAATACTGCTATTTTTTGGACATGAAAAAACTGCAATACTGCACTTTTACTGCAGTATTACTGCATATTTACTGCAGTTTTACTGCATTTGTACTTCACTGTACTGCAGTTGTACTGCAGTTATTTTTGTACGGAAGTACAAATGCAATAAAGCTACAGCATATTGAAGTACAACTGTAGGTTTGCAATATAAAAAAAAAAAAGTGCGGTAAATGTGCAGGAATACTGCAGTACAACTGCAGTACAGTGAAGTACAAATGCAGTAAAACTGCAGTAAATGTGCAGTAAAAGTGCAGTATTGCAGTTTTTTCATGTCCAAGAAATAGCAGTATTACTTCAGAAAAACTGCAGTAATTTTTCGTAAGGGTTAAATCTTTTATCCTCTACTGAATCAAAAAAGGCTTTCTTGGTTTTGTTGTAACATTTATGGAACCATTAAAAGGGGTATTTGGAACACCATTGTGTGAGACTATTGTGCATATTTTTACCATCCTACACAAGATGGGAAAAGTAAAGGCTGACCATAACCTACAGTAGAGTTCGTCAAACATCGTAAGTGTGAGGGAAACCAGGATTACATCCCAGTACCGACTTCCCTTATACCAGCTCCTTTATAACGTAACATGGAGCAGACGAGTTGTCCATGGGCTGTAACCAAGCCTTACAGCACTGCTTTCCTACCTCTCCTAGGGATCGAACATTAAATAGTTAATGCAATAATCAGTTCAGTTTTATGGACTATTATCATCCCGTATGTGCCGGCTAATATATATCATACCTTTGTGGTTTGGGTGAATTGGTTTGATGTGAGGTGCATTTTTAAATGGTTTCTTCAACACATGGATTAAATCAAATATTTTCCGCGTTCTTTAATTTTTAAACATGAATGCTTTTTGGCTGCTGTGATTACGAAAGGATGCTTATTGTGACATTTGATGCGTAGCAAACAAATTTAATGCCCTTCTATATTCTACTGATATAATCGTGCAATCACATCAGTACGACTGCTAAAACCCTAAGATCCTTTAAATATTAATTTACGGCGCAGCCTGCGCGTGAGCATTCAACTTTCTCAAGTTCAGTGCTGTGACAGAATGAGTTCACATTCACGGCCTTCAAATGCATAGTTAATGCACAATTGGATCCAGCCACCGCACCAGTAAATTCACTGACCCAGTTTTGTGAGCGATAAATGAAAAAAAGTTAAGAAAAGTTCCCTTCGTTTTCCCAGCCATGAAATACTTGTTCTGTAGTTTTGCAAATTGAGTCCTTTGACTGTAAGATATTGGATAATCGGGCACCGTAGACTAACAGAACCTGTTTTAAGGGTCCTCAGATGTTTTAAAGTGTCCTCCTGGATCGTCATAATGACCATTCATATTCAACAACTCCAGCTTCGCTCTTCCCACTTCTGTTTTCAGGGAGATTTTCTGTGTGCTTTTACCTATTGGTTGCTATTATTGAGTAAGGCATGTAGAGCAATAATATATTTTCATTTACACAATTTAATTTAAATAATGCGAGTTTTAAGTCATGCAGAACACGCATATGATTAAAACATCTGGAGCTCTGTGATTAGATGATGTTTTGTTGTTCTCGTGCTTTAGTTGTATACTCACTCCTTATTTGTTACTTCATGCTCCGCCCCATTTCTGATTGGTCTACTGTTTTTAGGTTCCGATTTGCATGTTAGTCCTATTAGACCTGCTGGTATCATTGTGTTAGACTGTAATAATTCTGTGAATTCTGCACAATAAACCATTTTTTCAATCCTTCATAAGTAGGCAGATTGATCTGACCTTCCTAAACATCTCATAGGAATATAAAATTGTGATTTGTGTCTTTGTCAATGACATTTATTTCATTTCTCATTCATGGAACAATAGTTATGAAGAACTGAAGCATCCATACACTCTGCAATATTGTCCTCAAATGTTGAATAATGTCTTTCGATCAATAATGAGACAACTTTGATTTATATAAAATAAAAACAATTTTATATAAAAAGAGACAATGCTACCACCTTGCAAATAGGGTCACGGTATCGCCTCTTTATTATTATTATTATGATTGGGTAATATTGTGATAAAATACCGATGGAAGTTCTCTATTTGTGGTTTAAAATATGTTTAATTGCAATAAATAAGAAACAAAAATGAGGTAGCTTAGTAATTGTGTATAACTTATTATTGAGTGAAGGCAAATATATATATATATATATATATACCGCTACTATGTGTGATGCAAGAAACACTTTCCCTTATGATAACAATTTTAAATACGTCAAGTAATCTGTCATCAGCTGCATGATTTATGGCTGAAATAGGAAACCATATTCTACAGAAGGTTGTGAAGTTAAACACAATATTAATTACACTTTTCTTACTGTAAGGGAAGGAGAGCAGAATAAATTCCATTGAGATGAATTCCCCAGAGGCTAATAGTGACACGTAAAACGATAGCAGAGGATCGTATGATGCCTCTGCGGTTTAAAGGGGACGTCATAAAAATAAGAGGTAAGACCTGTCCAGCTGTAACCTACAGAAAGAGCTCAGATGAATTACTGGAACAGAGCACAAATGGAGATTCTTCTTCCCGTGTAGGATCCGGCACAACATGCTAGCTGGTAATAGAGTGTCACTATGCACATAACACTTGGTGTGTACATAGTGTGAAATGCCAACCAATTAAGTAGGTGTTGTAAGACATATATTGCTTAGGAATTCGCATAATATACATCTTCCTGATCGCCACCCATGTTCTAACTGACCAATGGTAAGGCAATATACTATATATAAAGATATATATAAGATATATAAAGATATCTTCGCCTTTGGCATGTCAATAATTGATTTATAATAACCTAAATCCCCTTAAATAGTGGTAGCTGCAAAATTTCATTCCTTTCATTAGTCAGTTACAATAATATTTGTTACCAAAATACACCTAGATGTTTGATTTGCGCAATTTGTTTAAATGGATTGGCCAACATTGTGTTAGTACAGGAGCGTCTTTCATAAACACAACCACAGATCATCCATAAGCATCATGGAATTTGGTAAATAAAGGACTGTTATGCCCGAATGTTATCTCACTATATAGGATGGGAAGACCAGCCAAGCTGATCTGATCTCTGAAAAGCTCTAAGCAGTATTAAGATTCATTGGCTTGCTGGCTAGGAAGACATAACGTGATCTTAAGGACAAGGACACCCATGTTGTGAGCTACAAGAAACAGACAGACACCTGCCGACAACTGTCTCCCTATATTTAGTTAACTTGAAAAATGTGTATATCTTACACAATTGTGCAAAAAAAGTTATTAAAAACTTTTTGGAAATTAAAAAAAAATCACAAATGATTGGCAAGGGAGTCATGATAAAGAGCAGACCCCTCCATTCAAAGAAGGCATTCCTTCTTGGTTGCAAATGGTACATGACCCCTGGCATCACTATGGGCAGCTGCCTTTGCCAGCACTCAGAGCCAGGTGTTCAACAGCAACAAGAGCCCCTGGAAATATAGCGCTTCTGGAACCAAATAGATTTGTGTGTGTTTTTTATTCTAAATCTATTTGGGCTAACTGGTGTCAATGATTGGGGGGCTATATGGAAATTAATTTTTGTTAAAACAATTACTCATCTGCTTTAAGAATTGGTAATGGACTCCCATGCTTACGACATCAGTGGCTTAATTTACTGCAATATTCCTCCTAAAATCGGCCTATGCCTATGGAGGCAGGACGAGGGACGTCAGTCCCCCTGATGTAAAACCTGGGACAGATGGCCCTTTCGGGTGATTAGGCTCCCTGTTGTGACCCAACCCAATAGGATGGTCACAAGGGAGATTTCCGATCTCCCCGTCCGGCCCCATTTACTCTATGACACAGCCTCTATAGCATGAGCTAAAAGGTGCCTTTATGACACAGAGAACCAGGATGAGCCGTCATATCTCGGCACTATGCAATGAGGTCGGGGCTGTGGAGGGAAGCGCTGCCCTGGGTCAAGCCTATAGCAGCACCTGAGGCATATATACATCTGCCTAGAGAAACGTTGTTTAAATTTATGTACCCTTTTTGATGATTATTACAGAAAATTCTTAAGTCCACCAATTCACTATGTAACACAGTAAGTTAACTTTCTTTTCCTTTGACCGAGTGTGACAATATCACTTCTACTCGTGACCACATTTGGCTGCGTATGTGGAGGGCACATACCTTTCGGCTTATGGTTCAAGCCCAGCCCATTCATATAGTGGTACTAAAACACCTTTTGAAACCTAGAGGTAATCTGATCCTTATTGATTTTATCATTTCTTTAGAAATTCTTTGTAACAGCAATTTGTGTGTCTGCTATGGTACAGCACAATGCTCAGTCTGATAACAGAGGGCAGAGCAAGAGCAACCCAGCGTCCCAATCCAGAGTTTGAAGAATTCTTCTGTGAGTCATTTAAAACAAGAAAGCATTTTATTTTCCCAGACTATATATTGCAGTTACACATATTACTGTGACACACTCACACATACCAAATGTTCTAACTGGAACAACAAAGTGGTACTATACACATGGATATAGGTCCCATTTACGGTGCCGAAACTCTTGGCATATATGGTGGAGTTAAAGAGTTTCTAATGGAGCGCTATGGGTTCTCAGGTCTTTTGAGTAAACACAAGCCATTAAAAGGTAACTGATTGAAATCTTGAAATGAAAAACCAGAAACTATAGCTTTTCACTGCCTGCAATCTGAGAGCAGAGGCTGTTCCGTGAAATTCATGGTAAATAATCTCTGCGGACTTGGCAGTGTTTGTCAAATGTTCTTGTTTGATTTCTTTAACACACTAAATCAATCTATAGTTCCTATTGGGCATAAACTATAGCATTTAAGCACTCCCTGAATTTTGTTCTTGAAATGGATGAACTGTGTGTGTTTTTACTTTTGTTTTTATTATAGCGTCGCCTATTACTGTATGTGTAACCACTAGGTTTATCCTTCAAAGAACTATCAATGTTTTATTTTGATATGTTGGAAATAGAGAACTTCCTAATGTTTCATTATGTTTTGGACCATTGGTGTCCGATGTATGTTCCCAGAGACCCCAGGGACATAGAAGTGACATAAAGATTCTGGTTCCATACACCCTGGTGGTTTGGTGTAAGGCAAGCATGGGGACAGTTCTTTCACCACATGTGTAGGTTTAATGTTATACAAAATACAGTACAGCTGGCAGGGATCCTCAGATATCAGATATCAGAGTCGTACTGTTGATGGCAAGAGGGTCCTGGCACTTTAAGGTGGTGGCTACCTGATAATGTTAGTGTGGCATGCAACATTTTTTGCTCATGGAGCATGCGGCTGGGCATAGCCAGCTTGCCCGGTGTATCAGATGAGCAGTCCAGGTCTGCCCCATTTCTGGCTCTTATGTAAATAGGTGAATTACAAGCTGTGAGATCTCAAAGGAATACAAAATAGTATCAGGCAGTTTGTGTAGATCAGACCTTCCCGTTGTTCTGCAGCTCAACAAATTAAGGTTGTTAAAAGGGGTAATTATGCAGCCTTGGGCAGATACTAATTACAAATTCAGGCATATTGAGAGGTTAATTCTATGAAAACCACAGTCAGAAACACAGACATTATCCACTTTTCTAAAGCAGACAACAAAATAACAGCATTTCTAAATGGAAGGAACAGTGGGAAAAAGTAATAGTTGTGGTATTTGGTGAGAAATCTTTTGTACCACTGTTTCTCAAAAACTAAAACTAAAAATTGGGCATTAATGCTCGTTGGATTTCTTAGCACATACCCAAGAATGCAACTTTTTATCTCATGGAAATAAAAAAGTTTCTTTAGGAAATCTATGAAAGAGTATCATAAGACTACTGTTTGATCATTGATTAATAAAATAATTATGTAACAAGAGTAAGATCAATTTATTCTGCTGGAAATACCGGTGTTTTAGCACTTTTTATCACCCTGGTCTTGTTGTCCTAATGTAGTCACCATGTAAGGCCAGCTTTGCAGGAATGACACTTGAGGAACATCACCGTCTTTTCATGAGCATTGTGCTTAACCACAGTATGTATGGAGCGTCAGTGATGTCACAAAACCTTTACTGCATCATATAGAAAACTCAAAGGCTCTAGGGAAAGCCTAGACTGGGGTAAACTGGTACACTTTCTTTTAGAAAATCTCAGCTTCCACAATCATGCCTCTCAGCAGCCCCATTCGTGTTCTGACCCTGTAGGAAACCACTTCATCTCTTGACCAAGACAATATTCTATGCATTTTATTCAGGACGTCTGTTAATATCCTCATATATTAGCTTGTTAGTCTAGAAATGAGAAGTAAATTAAAATAAATAATTTTAGCCACCATTTTTCAATCAACCTCATCAGTCTCTCTAGCCTCAAACTGACAGCGTCACTGGCTTCCATCTGATTGAACAAACACAGTATGAGCTTTCAGACAAACAAAAATCAGCAGTGTGATGAGCAATGTTTTATGTACAAACAATACAAAAGGGAAGCGCATGTAAACACAAACTGTGGGGTGCTGCTGAAATGACCAATGTGTACATACAACAAAGCAAGGAATCAGCGCACACTCAGCAGATATATACTGCAAATGCTATTTAAAAGCATAAATATTGGGGATTCTGTCACACTACATATTTTTAGCCCTCTACTACATCAAAGTATCCCAATTTTGATGGTGCCTATCCAATCCCAACATGCCTGTATTGCTCATCATAGAGGGTTCATGTGATGGATCTTGACATTGCTGTCACAGTATATTACTAAAGAAATGCCATACTTGGTTTACTTTGGCATGGGTACAAACTAGCTGGGTCATGAAACTAAACACAGTAAAATAACGGTTTAGGAAAACTCTAATTGGTTAACTTTTGGTTGCATTTTCTTCTATACAATTGAATGTTAAGTTTATAGAGACTTGTCGACTTTTACTTGGATGAGGTATGGATATGAGGAAACGGAAGAGAGAGAAGGAGGGAGAGAAAGATGGAAAGAGAAATATTTTTGGCCACGTCATTTCAATGACGGATACATACGCTAGTACGTTATAAAAAAAGCCAAACTCCTCAAATTCCTTTGGTAGAACTTTTTGCCAGCTGGCTCATATCCCAGGCCAACTCTGAAAGAAATCTCTCAAATATAAAAATGGAGCCACATGATTTTAGTAGTAGCCTTGCATAAAATAGAAAACTATGCTGTTACTATAGTTAACCCAGACTGGCTTTGTATGGAATTAAGTTACTTTGTATCCCATTGGTTGCTGGTTAAACTCTCGTCACACGCAACTTCTTTCATGACTGTCAGCACAACATAGTTTTATGTGACATTTGTCATTGACTAAATGTAACGCATAGCTGCCAGCTGTCCCTTTTTAGTCAGAACAGCCAGACTGGCAGCATCTCTTCCTTCTGAGGTTTTTATCCTACTCATTTTATAATGTTCCTTGCCCTTGGCAACTTGGCTTGCGCAATGGGTATGTTGCAGCAAAACATACAGTGTGTGTGCATTAAGCGGACGGAGGCCGTGCCTTCCATCTGGAACATTGAAGATGGCTTAGTAGGCATCACTGCGGCTTAGAAACTTTGGCAAGTATGCAGGGGGTGGATTAAAGCAAAAATATTAGGGTCCCACTATTGGGTAATCATCCGTAAACCAAAGCCACATTATACTCTAGGATCACAGACTGGCAGGATAGTAATTTGTGTTTTATAATAATATATAATTTAAATAAATCATTTAATCAACGATTTTGCTAGTAATGGTCGTATATTACGCTGTTAAGATGAAAGTTCAATCGCATTTGTTAAACTCCACACTGGTTTGCATGACAGGTGGACTTTAACATATGGCTCCTGGGTTAGAGCCTTTGTAGTGTTAACCTTTTGTGTGCCGTATCCTTTTTGGAAAGGGCAAATTGAACAGTTGCCCAGGGTCCAGTCACGTCTCGGTAATCTTGGGATATCTAAGAGGGTAAAGAATACAAACAGCTTTAAGGATAGCCCTGTTTTAGGAGTTGCTTAATAGGGTTGTGACTTTGTGACCTATTCACTATTGTTTCTGTAACTGCATTAATGATGTATTTGAGTTACACTATTTCATTTATAAACATATATTCTATGCGCATTGCTTTGGGATGTTGAACCCAGTGATACATTCAGTCCCATAAGACATTCTGAGCTTTGACATCAGGAGAGGTAAGAGGGACTGTCCTTGAAAGTAGGTATTTTTGTGAAATGTAAAATGTTAAAAATAACCCAGGGTCATGTATATTAAAAGCATGTAAATAAGATGTATCTGTGCTTGTTAACCTGTTGCGTAATCAATAAAACGATTGAACAGCTAGCTGTTATTTGAGTAGCAGAGCTGAGACTTGCCTCTGCGTGGAATTTGGCAAAAGAAACTCTGGGGTGAGGGGCATGATTTGCGAAATAAAATGACTACGTAAAGCCAGATGGGTTTGTGATGATCTCGTAACTAAAGTGTGGAATCTGTTTTAGGTCTGTAGGAATTCTCTAACGTACTGAGAACAGACAAATCCCCAAAAAAACACTTTCACTGCGTCACATGGGGTACGTCTGCATTCAGATGAACACGGGGCCATCATAAGAATGGTGAAATAACGTTTTCTGTAATATTTGCATTTCACTAAAGCATACATCTTACATAAGACTCTGACTTTCAAATACCATAACATATCCTGTATGTGTTATCCACTAGATAATATATAGATCAAAATATATTCATATTTAAATGGCAGATGCAATTTGGGAGCATATGGGTTCCTGATGGTGACACCGAGAGCGAAGATGGCCTTGTATAGAAATATGTGCGAATAATTTGGGTAACAGATAGTATACTTTTTAATTTTTGTGCAAATCACACCAGGGTTTGGCTGACCCAGTTTAAAATCCATATTTGACATAAATGTATTTTGTCAAGCCCTCCCTTAAGTGTTTATTTTCATAGATGTAGTTGTGTTGTGTTGGTCCCATTGAAGCCCATGGGGCTATGTATCCAGCATGTTTAAGGAAGTTACGCCAAAAAATAGACTGCTAAAATGTTTATATTTTGTTTCATGTTACAGTTTTGAAACTATTTTGTCCAGTCTCTTACTTTGCAAGCCACCCATTAAGTGGAGGGCTTGTAACGGAGCAAGGGGGCAAATTCCACACGCTTTTTTTTGTGTGTGTGTGCAGTTTCACATAATGTTACTTAGACTGTAAGATCTATGGGGCAGGGACCTCCTTTCATACCTATTATACCCCAATCAAATTGTCTGTAGGGCAGTGTACTTATTATATAATTGCACTTATTATACCTCTCCTTTTTATTCAACTGTAAACTGAGTAAATCTGTTAACACTCAATGTATAAGAAATAGACACATACGTATATACATACCAATGTGTGTAGACTTACAAGAACTTTATCAGCTTCCAAGATGGGGTTATTTTTTGTACCGGTATATATTTTATATTACTGTCTTATGTTCCTCTCATTGCTGGTGCTCTGTAAAAAAATGTAAGATAACTTCAGGCTAACTAGAACTAGCAAATTATCCGACAGGGCCACCTTTGCTCATAAAGAGCTTGTGAGGAGCACCTTTGCCCCCAAACAGTTTGTGAGTGCCATATTTTGCTTGCCAGCATGTGTGTGATGGAGTCCTCGTTTCTAATTATCTCCCCTGTCATTAATGAGAAACAGTTATGGTAATAATGCCTCTTCTTTTCAGTTTTTCTAGTTAATTGTTTCTGTTAATCTAAAAATAAATTAACTTTGATGTATATTAGTTGCGCTATTTTGGGGACTTGCATCATGTGTTAGCTACTGCGGAGAACACAGAGAACTTATGGCATAAGGAAAAACCATTAGCTGAATGAGTAATGAAAGTAATTTTTTAGAAGCCTCAAAGCTTAAATTGGATGATTACATTTCCCACCCATTGTCACTCTGAAATGCACAATTACAACAAGGACTAAAAAATGAAATTAGAGTAACCTAAATGCTTAATGCATTCTGTAATCACTGTGGTCTGCATATCACCCTCATCCAATATTGAGACAGGAATATTACATTAACATGTTGCAAGGCTTTTAGAGAAAGAAAAGATAAATTGGATTGTTTTCACAGATTTGAACATATTGGTCTATGGTTGTTAGTTGACTTGTGCAAATGGACCAAAAATGATTCGGACTAATTTTTCGTTTCGTTTTTGGTCCATTCATTTTCAAATAACAAATTCCAATTCCTGCCCATTTGTTTTGGATGGAAATCCGGGGCTTTTTACATTTGGAACCAGAATTTGTTGTCATTCACCCTCATTCTCATGCTTTTTCACACTGTCGTTCACACTTTCATTCACGCTCTATAGGAATGTATCCTTCCTCATCTTCTTGTTTTTTTTGTCTTCTTTCTTTGTCCGCCTCTCTGTGGACATGACCTCTCGTGAACTCCGAACAGGGGAGAGAGTGTGCCCGGAAGCTCTGCCATTTTGCAGAAGTTCACCATGAGGCCATGTCCTGTTATCCACAGAGAAGCAGACGAAGAAAGAGGACTTCTTGAAGCAGTGGTCAAAGAAAGAGGATGCAAGATAAATAGGAGAGTGGCATGGAGACAGGGACATGGAAACAGTCGTCAGAGAATGTAGGGAGAGAGCGTGAAAGAGAGTGAATGAGAAAGTGGGTGAGTGAGAGTCAAAGCACCAATAAATTCAAACCTAAATTCGGAGTTCATTGCTTTGTTTTTGTTTGTTTTGTTGGGGGTCCCTTCACATTTTTGTTCTTGTTTTGGGGGATTCGTACTAATACGAAAGTCTAGTTGTTGACTTGAAAGGGATAGTCTTATGCCTTGTAAGACACCAACAACAACAAAAATACATATTAAAGATTTATTTTCCTGCCCAAGCCCCAGCTCTGGGATATCCCCTCTGTTGTCCATGTTCAGAACCAATTTTGACTGCTTGAAGCAGCCAGCCACTGGCAAGAATGTGCTCCTGTTTACTTCAGTTGGAACACTTTCTGCACATGCACACAAAGGGGTATCCTTAGACCTTTAGAACTATCCTGGAAACCATTGTTGAGCTGGTTGGTGCAGAGTATGTGTTCAGGTACACTGCTGCACATGAGATGTGTATGGCCAAATGCACCTCCAACAACGCGAATAGCTTGGGAACGAGGTCAAAAACAATGTTTATTTAAAGATGGCAATCAGCTATCACATGCATTAAAGTGCATATGATGACGGGGGTGTCACTTTAAGACATAACCTCATGTGAAGACATAACCTCATGTGAAGAAAATCTCTGCAAATGGCAAACACTATGGGCACATTCCCCATACCCTGCGAATGGAGAGAAGTGCAGCTAATTTCAATTGATATTTACTGGAGACCTTCCATCTCTTGCGCACCCATTGAAAACCACTAGACATTAGCAGCCTTGCATGCTAGCTATCGGTAGTTTGTTGCTAAAGCTTCAATTCTGCAAATGTCTTATATGAAAAAGACCCTTTGTCTCTGTCAATGTAAGGGACTTTAAATAATTCAGATCTCTCTGGAGCCGCTTGTATAGTGACATTGCCTTCAGCATTTCTTCCAAAATAACTTTGGTCCATCTGTTATTTCAGCATTCAATGCAAATTCTACCTCTTTATCAACTGGGTTACATTTTTTATGTTTATTTTCATATGTTATGGGAATAATAAAACTCAGCAGATGAATATAGTGTTTGAAAAATAACAAAATATGGATTCGGAGTTATATGTCTTTTGAATATTTGTTTGTCCAAAGTATCCCTGACTGGATACAGATTTAGGAACAGATATACACAGCTGTTTGTCATGCTTTTCTTATAACATTGGCTCTATAGCTATTTTAATGTGCATTTTCACAACAAGGCTTTCTGTACAGTTAGGGTATAGATGCTGCCTCAAGCCCTTGTTACTCAAGGCACCCTGGTGTCTATATGCAGAACACCAAATCAGAATATCGAGTAGAACGTGTGAACCATAAAACAAACAGCGTAACATGATAAAGTTATGCTACGATGTAAAAGTATTTATCATTTACCACCATATGCCCAAATGTCGCTTAACAACATCAGGTGTGAGAAATTTAGTGACTGGGATCAGTCATCCCGTATTATCCCATACGCACCCATAACTGGGGACTTCTCAGCATAGTCTACCCAAAGCTCTTCCTTTTACTGGGGAAGCAGAGCCAGCTGTACTTAAAGGCGGGGCAACTGTGTTTAGGGGTGGGGCCAACCATAGACAGTTTTAAATAAGTGACGAATGGGAGGGGAAATGGGCAGGGAGTGGGTGTGTTTGTGCCAGCAATGCAGAAAGCAATTAACAGCCATAAACAAGTCTGATCCCCGTCCCTGTGTGATAGCCCGATACTTTTATCAGATTCATTTTATATGTTGTGTATTCTGGATGAACATTTCATATCCATTGCGACATCTCATTAGTTCCAGAAGTTTGTTATTCGTTATTTCAGATTAAGGGAGTCAAAGATCTTGCTGCGTATGTGCAAGAGAGAAACAGCAACGTTAAATATAGTAATAATATTAATGCTAAGAGATTGTACAAGATTCAGCATGTTTTGTGGAACCTCCTGATGGTGTAACTGTTACAGGATGGAAAATTCTTCTGGAAAGTTTTTGAACCCAGTGGTAGCTGCTGACTGATAGCAGATTGAACAGCTGCTGTGGACTTTTATTAACTGCCCCTGAATCTCTCAGAAACTCGTGCCAAAAGGGTCACTAGCTTGTGTTTCAAGCGTTTGCAGTCTTTGAGAGAAAAGAGCATGTTTGGAATTCAATGTATACGTTAGTATATCAACATTCCGGCAGAGTTTGGAATTTACCGTGACATTTTTCTTGGGTGGAGGTGACTGCTCCTTAAAATGCCAAGTGCATATTTTCATTCAGAAGTGACTTTCCAATATTTAAACGCATTTACGTTTTTAAGATAAGATAAGAAAAGCTGAACGGATCTTGCCCGATACTGGAAAAACACAAAAAATATGATCAGGCGCCTTATGCTGAGGGTATAAAAGTTAATATAAATTAACCATAAAGTAAAACTGAAACTACACATATTTTGTACTTCTTGATTAGTTTTGAAGCTATTTGGTCAAAGGTCAAGGGGCTATTTTACTCTAGAAAAGCTAGGATTAGTGTCCTAAGGTTGGACTTTTTTTTGTGTGTGTGTGTATATATATATATATATATATATATATATATATATATATATATATATATATATATGAAATTCCTGTAAAAACATTACATTTTGTTTAGCGTACTAAACTGTTAATTTCAGTATATGTGAAAATCACAGATTAATTTCAATGCTCTAACTTTGCATAGAAAGGAAAGAACTGTACCAAGGTGTGTTGCATGGAATTCAGAGCTGAAAATGTTCTCCGTGTTATATGTAGGGGTGGATAGACAATGGGGCAAAAATCACTGGTGGCAGGGGCCCCCAGGAGCTGATTGCAGCAATTGATGGTCCCATAAGGATGAAACTTCCAGCGGAATTTTGCTATGACTGTCTATGGGTGAAAAAAAATCCATAAGTGTAGAAGTACAAAAGCCATGCACTTGTCTTACAGGGCAGCCAAAGGCAGTGGGGGCCTTTAAAAGTTCTGCCCCAGGGCCCCATCAGCTCTTGACCAACTCCTTGTTTCAGCTACTTCTTGGGTTCCCAAAATTGGTTCAAAGCTTTCATTGCAGTTTACATGGCAGCATAGCTTTCATCATACATGGTGGATGCTTAGGGGCCTGACCTGACCTCCACAGGGGTGCCAGCGAGCTTCCTTCCAATTTTCTATATGCACACAAGGAGAACTGCCACCCAACTTGTACCATAATATGATGTTTCTCACAAGACACTTGGAAAAATAATTAAGCCGCTGCAGCATCTCTTTGTAAAAAGACATGTCAGTCCTGTTCCATTTACACTACTGCTTATTAATTCCGATTCCTAAGAAGTTCTTCAATAAGAACACTCAAATGCAACCCGGACTTATATCTGAAATCCTTACACAGAAAGATAATTAAATAACTGACCATCTTAGGCTATAGAAGAGACTCTTGCATTCTCTCTTTTTCTGTCCTAGCGCTAAAAAAAAATCTTATTTCTACACGTCGGAAGAACAAAAAAATTCAGCTGGATTACCTCGGGAAGGTTCTGCATCACAGCCAGTGACTCACCCTGCTTGAATATTGATGTAGCTGAAAATCTCCCACAACACAATCTAGCAGCCCCCCCCCCCACATACATATTGGATGAGGCTGAGAAAAAAAGCTTATATTTGCATATAAAAAATAATAATAATGATTAAAAAAACCACTCATTTAATGCTAATTAGCTAACCAGAAGCCTTGTTTTCTTAAATGTTGGCAGCATTTCACATCCCTTGAAGGGAGCAGTAACAATGCAGAAGTGGGTGTAGCATTTAGATTTATTCTATTACAAATGTGATTTAATATATTTCCGTTATGCATTTGACACACAACACTTATAAATGAACTTGAGTATGATGGATATCCGTATTTTTTTTCATCTGTCTGCCCTTTATCCACGTGCTCGTGTACAGTACATTAAAAACTCAACATCAATGCACACCCATGTAAAATATTCATCAAAGATTTTTTAAGATTTCAGGAAGAGTTTATATATAGGTAACTTTTTTCTACACGTGTATAATGCACACCCTCTCTCATACTAAAAAATATGTGTTTTTCAATCAATGCATGTCTAAAATGTATCAATCGATGATAATAATAATAATAACCTTATTAATTGTATGCTAGGGCACATCGTAATACGGTATATTGCAATTGTGATTTGTTAATATTATAAACATTGTTAAAATCATGAAAATGTACCTTCCTGATTGGTACGGTGATACAAATTGGTCTGAGCTGCCAATACCTTACTGCGTCTTTACGATTAAATAGGTTGTTGCTTGATGCATCTCGGTGAGCGAGCGCTCATTAAGCATTTAACCATTAGATTTTTGTTATAATGAATACCTTATTTGGCTGTTAATGAGAACAGATAGACGGTCAGCATAATGATATCTGCATTTCCAGCTTGTCACCAAGGGATCATCTTTCATGCTACCCTCTCGTTAATCACTTACAATATGTCAATAAAACCTTTTAAGCTAAGCGCTACCTCGGTGATGCTGTTCTTCAGAATACACACTATTGGCTTTGGGGATCCTGAGTACTCCTAACCTTTATTTAATTAATTTATTACCTATTACCTAGGTAATTTATTACCTGGGAGGGTGTAGAGAACGGATGGGTTTTGAGTGGAAAATGTATGCGATTATTTAGGCAGGAGGTATATTTGGGAAAAGCTACCAGGACACAACTGTGTTTAGAAAGCAGCTCCTACTTTCATATTCTATGATCGGTTGTCCATTTAATAAAGCTTTTCCTCCATTACTGATTCTTTTCACATATTTATACCATGTCCATCATCCATCGTCCATCCATCTGATCTTTAACCTAGTACACACTACTAGACAGAAACCATTGACCTGTGGTGCACCGGGTCTCCAAGCCACAGGTCCATAACCGGTGTCCATTATTAGCGTAGTATTTATGTATTTCCATATTTACTCTTTAACATGTGAAGAGCTTTACCATGGATGTCTTTTGGATGCGTGTTATATAATAACATGGCACATGCACAAGTCGTAAATTATCGTGTGAAGAGTGAGCTGTTCCATGGGGAAGACATTTTACGCTTCATCTAATATATAAATATTGCTTATTTTATGCTGGAAAAAACTTTACTTTGGTTCACATAGGGAATAGTACAGTAAACACACGTCCATGAATTGCGATGCAGTAACGCATAAGAAAGCTTTCGTGGGGCCCTGGTGTTTTGCATTATGCCCATACCAGGAATACTGTGCCAATAATTAATTTGGGAACTTTACACGGCTATAATTTAATTTAACCATTATTTGTGCAATGCTCCATTGAGCGTTAACACTGTCTCTTGACAGAACTAACATGCATGAGCTGTCAATCTGTTTCTCCCAGCATGAGTGGCGGAGGCTATGACCATCCCTAACAGCAGTGTTATACTCTATGATTAAGACACCAGGACACCTGCTGTGAACCATACTCCTGTCTCTATATTTTGGACTTCTTTCCTCCAGCCTTGTACAATTTTTGGTACATATTGTATTCTCTGGTTTAACCTCCATCTGCCATCAGACTCTAAATATGTTCTTTTCTGCCTTCAGATTCTGTTTCTATGTGGACCTAATCAAAACAGTACGTAATTTTCCCAAAATTCCATATTACTAATATGTTGTTTAAGGGGGATATTCAATTAAATATTTGGCAGGGATTTTTATAATACATTGTGATCGGCATTTAAGTCATTTAACCCCTTAAGGACAATGGGTGGTTCCTAAACCCATTGAAAACAATGCATTTTGAGCCCGTACATGTACGGGCTTTGTCATTAAGGGGTTAAAGTCAAATAATTGGTTATTCATGTCCAGGATATTCAAATAAATCTACAGATTTTTATGGAATGCCCATCTAGACCACAAAGTAACATATATTTGTTAAATAATAATGACATTGACATTTTTGATTCGATCCAAGGCAAGTACATGCCTTTATATGTCATGATGGCTATCTGATCTTGTTTAAACCCTTGTAATCATCCTCACTCTCACTTAAAACGCTGTTTTCTTATTCCCCAGGCTTTTACATTTCATCTGGTCAGTAAGTGAGTGATCTAAAGCTCTTGTATCAAAGACCTTTGACTGGGCTGGAACATGGCGGAAGTGGCTGAGATTTAATCGATTATTTAACATTCAAAATCATTTTAAATTGGAATCATTAACTACGTTCATGGATAGCAGCGGTAAAAAAAAAATACTGGAAATGTGGGAAAGCACCAGGATGAGCACATGTTGCTTTTTGGTGTAATTTCCCAGTGGGGAGCGTGAATTGGCTCAGTATGCGCACCCAGCTAGCATCTGATATCACGTATAGTAATATCACACTCTGGACGTTTCTGTTCTGCAGGAACTGGGAATCTTTTCATGATCTAAGAGAGAAGGCTTGGCACATGCTCAGCAGATACAACATGAACGGAGGGCCATAGTGAACCGTCTGTTCCAAAATTAGATGTATTTATGTTTGTTTTTGTCTCACACTGAGTAATCCCCAAGATGTAGTTTGGACAACCCTTGTTTTAAAAGAAGCTGCTTCTCCTGCATCACCGTTTAGTTTGTCTTAGGAAAGCAGTTAATGGATGTGTCTCGGATGTTATGCCAGAATTCCTGCTGTCGGCTTAACACCAGTGTGCGAAAATCGAAGCCAAGCACTATACTTATATACTGAATCATAATACTGGGTAGGAATACTCCCTTTAACGCAGAATGTTCATGCCATGCCCTGGCAAACATGTTTCTTCCTTTTAATGACAATTATTAGCCAATTGTAAATTAACAGAAAAAAACGGATTCCCAGGGCTTTTAACTGATTCCCCCAGTAATGCGCAGTCCGGACAAAAAATCTAAATCTGTTTTACAAAATTTAGGCCAGTGACAGGAGAATGTGAATAAATCTGCCCCTGAGACATTAAATTGCAGATATTGTACCTGGGCCAATGTATCTCTGTAATCTTTGCCGTTGAATCAGCTCATTATGTACAGTTGGTTGGCTGGTTTTCCATCTTCTTAAGCTTCCCTTTCTCCTCTTTGCTTATATTTTACTGTAACAGGTAGCTTTTTTGATCTAACTTTGAATCTCAGGTTTCCTCCACAATCTCCAGACTTGGTATAGATGGTCAACAATAGACTTGTGCATTTGGATTGGTAACAAACTCTATGTTTAATGACATTTGCCAATTTTGTGCGTCGGTACAAATCTATGATAACGAGGAGGTTCTCTAACCAAACAAAAGACAACAAACCTCATAATCTCCAAAATGTTGTTACAATGAGTTCATTCATTTGCTATGTTTGATGCTATTACAACCCATTTTTTTTTTTTATGAGGTAAAGTGGCAAGGGGCCGTATGTATTCTTATTTAAATAATTGGGAGGGGGGTCAGTTTTGCACCATATTGTTGGATATCTCTGTCTGTCGGTGCTTGACCTGTGCCCTGTCTCTAATGCTGCTGCGGCTCAATCTCCTTCCTGAATCTGAGGGATCAATTCTCTGAATATTTTTCTAGATTTGGGGGGAATTCACTGCCCTTTAACATGGGTCTGGATGTGTGCATCTGCCAGTGTCTACTCCGTGTCCTACTACTACTGCTGCTGCTGCCTTATCACCTTCCTTACTCTGAGAGAGCAATTCATCAAAATGTTCCCATATATGAGAAATTGGGTCTCATAGCATGCGGCTGGATGTGTGTCCATTGGTGTAGTGCTGGTGGTGCTGGTCCTGCAGCGCAAAATCAAATCATACAAATTGATTTTGCTTGTCAGAAAAGCATTTTTTTTTTTTGAAAACATGTTTTTTTTATCTTAAGCAGAACATAGAGGGCTATGAATAAAAATTAATCTTTCAGAGCTTCTTGATCCAAGGAGAAATCTGATTGCCTTTTGGAGTCAAGAAGGAATTTTTCCGCACTAAGTGGCAAAATACCAAAAATAGCTTCATTGGGCTTTTTCTGTCTTCTTTTGGATCAAAAAATCTTAGTTTGTGCATTACTAAATCTGTATTATAAGGAGATCCATAGCAGCTCTCTTATCTTTTCCTCCATACTGTAAATTAACACCTCCCAATAGCTGCTTTCCCTAAGGTTGTATCACTGTTGACGTCTTTGCCTGAACACTTCAGCCCACACATAAATTCATTCATCTAATCAGCCTTTCCCAATTGTCTGTACTTTCTCCTTCTAACCTTGTTACCATGGTGTCAGGATGCACATACAACCGATGTGTGATTAACATCATATGCAGCCGCACAAGATACAAACATACACATACAGTCTTTGTTCCATATACAATTTTATCTACTTAAATGTACCATTGATCTACTTAAATGTACCATTGACTATTAGTCGTGTATGCTTGCTTTCTCTCGAGGATGTATCTGATGTGAAATGTTTCATACGGCTTTGGACCATATATTAATCTCTATGACGGTGGTCCTCCAAACGCACAGTGTCAGTGGTCAGCTCGTATACTATGTAACCACAGTGGGCAAAAATACTAGAACATTTTAGTATTTTTTTTTTTTTGTGCACCTAAAGTTTCTTTTTATACAGTGTACATCGTTGTATTTGTGCTGATGTATCAATTCTTCAGGATAGGTAAATGTTTTTATTAAAAAAAATATTATTTTGAGTTTACGGCAAGTCCAATGTAACAGGCAGAAGGTACATTCACAAAATGTTGGCTTTTATTTGCAATTCGTTCACATGCGCTAGCCAAAAGCTAAATCTTTTTATTGATGTTTTCGTAGCGCATGGTAAGTACCATATACATTTTCTCAGGAGGAGAGTGAAATAAGGCAATATGGAACGTTATAAAGCATTTACGGTGTAAATTATAGTACTTTGGTCCGTGAAGCATGGTCAAAGATGAATAGACACTATCAAAGCGTTAATGCCTCTCAGCAGCGCCTTACAGTAAGCTTCTCAGTGGAACTGTATGCGAGCACGGATGACCTTAACGCACAGTTTAATGGCCCCTGGTACACTACAAAAATAATTTCGATGTACTTCAGTGAGATGTCAGTGACATTATAACTGCATATGGTATTTCTTGCAATTATCATTTAAAAAGGACAGGACGCTGCGGTTCATGGCCTTCTGCAGAGATGCTTTCTCTTATTGTGTATTTTTACGTTTTGTAGATCTTGGATGATTATGTGGCTATTTAATTAAAGTCAAAATGAAAATGAGTGCATTTACCAAGTGTAACACTTATATGGTACATTTAAAGAGAAATATACTTTTTTTTGGTGTTCAGATTAACTTCATGTTATGTATAGACATCGTCAATTGTCTTATAAATACCCAGGATCGCTTACAAAGAGCAAACATGTTTCGAAGGGCTTCCCCCGCCTCGTATCTATCTTGTTGAGGGTCTGAATGCCTGTGACTCGTAATATATTATAGTATGTAGCCTATAGGTGCCTATTTTTCACATAAATAAGTGATATGATAGCATACACTTGCACGTGCCATAGTCTCAGCATCAAATGATCCACTTGTGCGCCAGTGTTTGGGACCTCCTAGGACCAAGGAACTGCAGAGGGAAGATAAGAGGGTTTAGTTAATTCCTTATTTCTTCTAAAAAGCCAAAGTCAATTAAGTCACTGTTCTCTCTGGGCCTTACCTGCAGAGATTTTATCCTCAAGACTAAAAGATGCCGTTTGGATACTACCGGCCCACTGGCTGCTCTACCATAGAACATCATGTACAAGAGCGGACTGATAAAACTCCCCATACATAAATATAATGTATTATAACACATAATACAGACAAACTCTTTGATAAGTGGTTCAGCTTTATAGAAGCAGCCTTACTGAAAAGAATAAATATATACATTTAAGGGAGCATCTGCAATGTTAAATGACAGCTATGTATTTGCCCATTTAAGTATAATAAAACAAGAACATAACACAATGAGCCACATTTATAGCAATTGATGGGGTAGTCGCCATAGCAACCAGTGGAAGGTTCCCATTCCCATATCTAGCACTTCGCACTAGAAGCGTTCTTGTAACCGTTGCCCATATTTATGAAGAGGACATAGTGGTAAATGGGAAGCTGTTGCCATGGAAACCAGTGGAATGCTCCAGGGTGTAAGAATGAACCATATGCTGAGTGTGGAAGAGAAAAAGAAAATGTATTTATAAAAAAATATATTTTTTTGTGGCCTGTTTTTAAAAGAAACGGTATATATTTTATATTTAAAGAACAAGAATTGAATAAAGAAAAGAATAACAGCAACCATTTATTATCAAACACAATTAAATTGCACTGGGAACTTTGTTGCTGGAGCTGGAGAAAACAATATATAAAATATATACAGCTGTATGAAATTGCATCTACACGCCGTGTTTTATTGTGCGATTGTATGATTGTAAACAAAGATTTATAATATTCATATAAAAAAATGTAAAATATATACGGCTTTGAAATTGCATCTAAATGTCCTGTTTAATTGTGCGATTGCATGCCGTCAACTAATATTTATAATACTTATTTTTGTTGAGCTGTAAACAAATCAGTTTTGAACAGAGGTCAGAGGGTTTTTTTCTTCTTCTCTTAATTGAATCGCACACTAAAAGTCTAAGTTCTCATTAGCGTGTATAAAGCAATAATAGGAATGGAACATTTTTTCAATCGCAACACTATATTAATTGAAACGCATTTCACGCTGAATTTATTACTACTTTTACAATATAGCTAAAGGGGTTTATTCTCTAAATAGTGAACTGTGCTTGAGTCAAGATGGAACAATTGAACTATGCATAATGAAGGTCCTTCACCAATAATGTTCTCTTAAAAAGAAGAATTAAATTAGCATATTAAATGATTGATAAATAAAATATGCGTCACAAGAAAAACTCTTCAATATGCCCCTTCATATTGATAGTGAAGTCAAAATGTTTCAACCTGGCTTGTCTTGTTTAGGGAAAAAAACCTGACATTTATTCCCGTTGCTGTTATCACTCTTTGTTTTGGGCTGTTTTAACACAGAATTTGCTTAATTACTCTTGTTAATAGTGCAGCTGAATTAAGGAGCCCATTTAGGTAATAATGCAGTGTCCCCGGTGTGCGGAGCAGGTTTATGGGATAGGTTTTAATGAACAGTATAAGTAATTAAAACCGCATCGGAAATTCCGTAAAAATCATGAATATTTATTTCTATGAAACAAAATTGATTCTGCAGGGTGTTTACACCATATTTGTCTTTGCTCACTGTGCTTTGTCTTATTATTATTATTTTCTTCTATTTATATAGCGCCAACAATTTACGCAGCGCTTCTTACAATTCATATATTCAAGGGGTCTGACAAGATGAGAATTGAAAGACTAAGACAAACCGATACATTAGGTGTTGAGAGCCCGGCTCGCAAGCAATCTTGAGATTATATAGCAAACTATCACTGAATTAGTTTTGCAGCCCAAGACTATAGATTCTAGCGACACATAATCAGTATGGGGTTCTGTGCCACTGCAGGGACTCGATTTGGCCCTGACGTCATTATGACATTATGCTGTAGTCTCTGTGGTATTTCTCTGGGAAATGGGCTAATGTGTTCTATCTTTTGGGCACAGTTTAAGGTTTGCACATGCAAATAAAAAATGAAGCTTAAGAAATTCACTGGTACACGACAGGTCTCAATGGGCTTAGTTGAGGACCAAAAAATCTCCCTTGAAACCAACCTAGTCATTGGAGGTCCATGCATATGGAGCATTATCCTGGTGCTTTGCACAGTAGAGGGGGATGTACACCTCAGCTCTGCAGGATTTGGGGGGCACTGCATTGGGTCAGGCTGTGGCCCCCATAAATATGGCACTGGTTTTCAAAATGTTCTGAAGAATCTGGACTTCAAAGATGTGCATGTTTCCAGAGTAACAGAAGATACCATTATTCATGAAACTGGTCCGTGATTGAGTGATAAACGTGTGCAGGTTTGAATGTTGAATCATTTGGATGGAAGGAGAAGAGTTTTATATAATAAGAGATTATTACCCATAATCCTCATTTACCGCTATATTTTTGGTGTTCATTACTATGTGAATGTATCCTTGGTAAGAACAGTAAAGATAAGAATCATAGAACAAAGAACTGGATGCGTTGTTAGCAAAGCAGGATGTTTATAACTGTAACAATAAGTATATACATTGTGGAACTTTAAACAAGGGAGACATTACGTCCTGATTTTTTTGCCTTTTTGTGATTAGGGGTCAAATAAGATGCGTAATTGTCAATTTTAGAAATTGTTTTATTAACGTAATCAAGCAATCAACAGCATATCACTGAAATCCCTGCACAGCTATGGCCCATGAGAATTAGCTTTCAGTTTTCCTATTCAACTCCTACAACCTATGTAATATTGTTTATAGATTAAAGTGTATAACATAGAAAGGGTTATACAATCTTCCTGGACCTCTGAGTTCTCTTCTAAAAATGGATCATTCCACCTGAAGGAAAGCCTTCTGAGGTCCTGAAAACTCATTTTTTCTGTGTTGGTCCAAATAAATATATCAATTTTTCATATTTAGATTAAAAGAAGCACTATATATGTATTAAAATCCACTTTTAGACATATACCGTACTATACCAGCTATGTAAACTTCCTTCAAAGGGTCTGAGTGATTATCTCATGTTGTCCCCTTTAGGGTCTTGAACAGAGACTCCGATATACCTAGCTCTGCTAGATTCTTAATAATTATGTTACTGTGATTAATGTTTTGGTAATCAATGAGTAAATGTGTCTTTGTCTGTGTTTAGGTGAAAACATCACATCAACATGGGGAAACAGAACAGCAAACTTCGTCCTGAGGTCATGCAGGATTTACTAGAAAGTACAGACTTTACCGAGCACGAGATTCAGGAATGGTACAAAGGCTTCTTGAGAGACTGCCCAAGTGGACACTTAACCATGGAGGAGTTTAAGAAAATATATGGGAACTTTTTCCCTTATGGGGACGCTTCCAAGTTTGCAGAACATGTATTCCGCACTTTTGATGCCAATGGAGATGGAACAATTGATTTTCGAGAATTTATCATAGCTTTGAGCGTGACCTCCAGGGGGAAACTGGAGCAGAAGCTGAAGTGGGCATTCAGTATGTATGACTTGGATGGAAATGGTTATATTAGCAAATCAGAAATGCTGGAAATAGTGCAAGTAAGTCTTATCACAAAACCTGACTGTACGTGACATTCATTATTTTTCTTTGCTTTTGACAGTACTACATTCTTTAAAATAGTTCTTAAAGCAGATCTTTTACATATTTTATATAAATAAACCTAATAATGGTTAATGGTATTTACAAATTATAGTAAGGTAATCATACATGGAGCTGCATGATTTCCCTCCTCATTAAGTTATCTCTCCCGGCTGTTCACTGCCTTTGTAAGGAGAAGATAAGAAGGAAGCAGTCTTCAGGTCAGTTTTTGACCTGAAGACTGCTTTGCCACAGACTGCCAGTGATCTCGGGTTCCATGACATTAACTTTTAATAAGGTATCTCACTACACAATTTCACTGATCCACAAAGAGCGCAAGCTGTAGGTATTGAGTAATTAATGCTAAAAGCTGCCTCTATATATATATATATATATATATATATATATATATATAATATATAATATTTTTTTTTAATTAAAGTCATAGGGGTAGGTTTACTACCACATTAAAACATTAAATTACAATCTGACTTGCACTTGCACACGCGACTTGGAAATGCTGCCAGTCTGAAGTCAGGAAGCAGCTGCCAAGGAAGTAAGCAGTATAACTAATCATGGAACGAAAATCAAACCTTCTACTGCCCTTTGTGTCCCTTTTTTATTTCCTCTTGAATAATTCAAATTTTCAACCAAACATATACATCCGCTGGTACTCAGAAGAGTTAAATGAAGTAGCATCAGTGCCCTCTGCAAACTCTGCCGCTGATGCCCCCTTCATGCAGGCATTTGCTTGCAGACATAGGAAGGAACCTCAGGGCAGCACACCCTACTAGCCCAAGGCCATCACCTAATTTGCTTGTATTATAGGGCCGAACCTGAAAAGTAATAGCAGCCAAATTTGTCTTCAATGCCGTGCTGCAATTCTCCGAAGACTCACAGTTCTGTATTAGAGCCCCCCAGCTAATCTACACCTTCTTATTCTCTTCATTTCAATTTACATTTGGAATCTTAAATGAATGCCACAGCCCACACACACACAAACACTGCCGCGCCTGAGTTTGTCTCCTTTTCCGCCAGAGACATTAACATTACTTTCCTTGAATAATTGTTCCGCTTGTATTTGTATAGCCGTCCTTCCAGCTAACTACTTACTGGGCGTTTCATTACTCTTGGCTGCATAGCTGAGAATAAATTACACATAATATTGAACTAGAGCTGCCTAGCAATATGACTGCCACAATACACAAATGACCCATTGTGCCGCTCAGCGCTTTCAGCTGTGAACTAACAACTGCAATGCTGCTCTGAAATTCAATAGAATTTCTTTTTAAAAAAATCTTGAAAGGACCTGGCTGCATTTCATATAAGATATAATAAAATGTAGGCATTACTCGCTCTGATTAGAACAGTCGAGGTTACATCGTAGGACACCTCCGGTAACAGGAAAGAAGGAGATCCCGACGACAGAGAGGGTAAAAAACCATGGGTATGGAAATGGCTGGTGATGTGTGAAGTCTAGAATGGCCACCACAGGCTGACGGTGCCTGCCATGTACCTTTATCTTTGTTCATGTGGCAGATGCCAACCTTTATTGTGAGGCTGCTGGCACAATATGCTTGGCCACATGCTGCAAAAGAGTAAGAACACAGCATGCGGTTTTGTTTCATTTTTGCCATGGCGGTGGTAACACTTTTAAAACTTTACACCAGAATTGCCTCAATATTCCGCAGCAGCTGCTGCGATCAGAGATTGATGATAACTGATTACCTATTGTCTGCTAGATGCAGTCCTGAACATATTTTGTGCCAGCTCGGGCAATTAGAAGAACTTCCTTTTCAAATACTGGGTTTCTGGCAGATCCTATGGTTATCTCGGATTACCTAAAACCAGCACTTATGTGAGACCTCGTATTTATTATTCTACATTAGTTTGGTTGCTAGATAGATATTACTAGCTTTGTAAGCCTATGTAAACCAAAAATGTGTCATTAAATAATACCATTTAGTTAAGGAACTCTCTATATTTTTAATCCTCATAAGGGAGTTGAGGAAACACTAATAAAATGGCTCCATATCCTCAGATAAAGTATATATATATATATATATATATATATATATATATATATATGTAGTAATTGTTCATAAAACGCCAAAACAAGTAACCCTTTAACGTACAGTATGACCATACCTCTCAACATTCAAATTGCCAAAGAGGAACATCTATGTTTTAGATGGTGTGGGTGGCCTTTTATTTACCTCTCAGACTGATATTTATGTCATTCTTTAAAGCATTTTGAAGAAACACAAGGGACAGGCCAGCACAAATGATGATGGGGAAATTAACCCCAGGCCAATACAGATTCTCAAAGTAGGGCCGACTCAATACTTTAAATATGGCTGACTCAACATGACTGTTAACATTTGACCGCTCCGAGAGACACCAGAAATCTTGGTGGAGCCATATAATCTGACATTATGTCGTCGGACATTGGTAGCATGGTGGCATGTTCCTAGTAAAGAGGGTCATCAGATGAAAATATAGAGACATTGGGATTTGGGTATCAAAGGTAGACGTATTGAAAATAAGTACATTGATCTCATATAGCTCATCATGCTTTTATGAATTACCGTATTTGCTTGATTATAAGACAAGGTTTTTTTCAGAGCAAATGCTCCTAAAAAAAAAAATCCCCCTCCTCTTATATTCAATGTCGTCTTCTAATCGGACCTCAAATAGAGGTCCGACTACAAGACTAAGATCCAGATCCCCCGCAGCGGTGCAGGAGACCTGGATCCTCCTCTCTGGCAGCCGGTGGATGTCTTCACAATGTGCTTACAGATAACCTCCGCTACTGCCGCCACTTCTGCTGGGGCTTCTATGATGGAGCGCCAGCGTCACATGACCTTCTGGTGCTCCACCATAGGAGCCCCGGCGGAAGTACCGGCTAGCAGCAGCAGTGGTTGTCTGTGCGCATCGTGCAGACGTTCACTGGCTGCCAGAGATTGGCAAATGGGGGGAGGCGTATCAGGGAGGCAGAGTGGCATATAGGGAGTATAAGGTATATCAGGGAGACAGGGTGGCATATATGGGTATAAGGCATATGGGTGGGGAGAGTGGCATATCAGGGAGACAGAGTGGCATATCTGTGGGGGCATATGTGCATAACTGGGGGTAGGCTGGCAAATAAAAACAAAAAAAAAATTCTTAATCAGTTTTTATTAAGTATGACAAAATTGACATGTTTACATCGGAATTAACATTTACTAGTAAAACTTTTTTCTTATAGGGTAGTCTTATATTCAGGCTTTTTTTTTCTAAATTCATATTCAAATTTTGGGGGGTCGTCTTATAATCAGGGTCATCTAATCAAACGAATAGGGTATATCACCCAACCATACTCTTAGGAAAAGATCACTTATTTTATGTTATCTTGGTATAATCTTCAGATAAATAAATATTCAGATAAATAAATAATGTAAATAAAGTATCACTGGATCTCTGTCTACTTTAGTCCTGATAGTACGTGCCCATTAACAGGATAACTGACCTTTTTGGAATATAGAACTTTGCAGATACATATGGAGCTTCTGGCAGCCATGTGCAATATCATACGGCCACTTAAATAATTAACTTTTTTTGAAGATATTTTTTTGCAAATAACAAGGAATATTGGTTAATACTCTCTATGAGTATTTTTTTTACCTTTTTGTAATCATTCTTTCATTTCCTCGATGAGCTCTGTAGCTATTTCAAGAGGCGGCTGTTATTTTCATTATTTTCATCAGGCTAAAAATCTTTCTATAAATATAGTGGAAGGACTTTGCCCAGAGGAGCTCTCGTACATTGCCATGATTTGGTTTACTGAAAAGGAGGAATTTCAGCCTCTGCTAAAAGAATTATTCTTAGAATAAATCCATGCCTAATGTAAGTTGTGTTTCATCCTCACAATCCAATTTTTTCCCTTCTTCCTGCACAGGCAATCTATAAGATGGTTTCTTCTGTAATGAAAATGCCAGAGGATGAGTCAACACCAGAAAAAAGAACAGAGAAAATCTTTCGGCAAATGGATACCAACAGAGATGGTACGTGGCTAGCAAACACAGCTCCACAAATGCTATAGTACTAGGGAAACTATAGTTTTTTCCGCAGATGTCTTGGGAAAAAAAGTTTACTGAAGAAAATCTTACTCATAGAATTTAAAGGATTTTTTTTTAGATGTGGTTGCTTGTTAATAAATTAATAAAAGTTATAATAAATATATAAATAATGTTAGAGGGATAAGCCCTCTTCTTAAGTCTAGACTAGAGGCATAGAGCCACTGTGTTAAATCCCCAGGAAAAATTATTTTGGGTAGATTAATATGCTTTCCCAATGTTAATAACTGACAGGTCAGTAGAAAGTCACCAGTAAGCAAGTAAGTAGTATTTATCTTAAAAAAGAAACAGTGGTCCTCCAAAAAGCAAACTAAGATCCTTAAAATAAAAAATAAAAATTATCAAATGTTTACTAAACTTGAGGGATAAGGAAAAATTAATCGTGTTTGGTGTGGTAGCCAGATCATTCTTTTAAAACACGTTGTCTTTGCCCCCTCTACTGCAGGCCACAAGGACAAGTAAATATTTGCATATCAAGAAGTTACACACTAACGGGGAGATATAGTAATGTGTGAAAAATGGGTGAGGCGCCACCCATTAAGAGAAATGTTCCCTAATTCTACATTATTCTATAGAGTTTATGTACCATAATGGGAGTTGCTACCACAACAATACTCCTTTTAAATCGATATGGCCACCATTGTTATCAAGTAGATAAGGCAGGCAGAGATGTGAAAGAGTTCATACTTTTTCTTGGAATTATTAACCAAGGGAATGAGACCTTTCATGTATCCCAGTAATATGGCATCCCAAAACATAATTGAAACTTACCAGTCTTGTTCAACACACATTTCCCAAATGGAACTGCATAACACATAAGTGATCCAATCATGGATATTTAAATCACAGTGCCGTCCTGCTTTTGTGGGCACTGGGGAGCATGGGACGATAGGGAGCTCTCCCCTGACTAGCCCAGGGAGGTGAGAAACCAATGGTCCTCTGCAGTTGCCCCTTTGCCTTGACACGCCCACTCCCCGCCCATATCCACCTTAAATCGTGGTGTCTCATGACATCAGCAGGAACGGGAAGCTGACTTCGCTAGGTGGCTGTTCGGGCAAGGCGGGTATGTGGCCGCACCTCCCATTCCACCTACTTCTGCATTGACATGCCCACTTCTAGGGCATGCCCTGCCCCTCACCACATACCCCCAACACGCAATTTGGACACCTGAAATTGGTGGGAGATTATACAAAAGTGTATCCGTGTTTAAGATGCAGAGCTGGTGACCCTTGTTAAGAAGACAGGAATCCATGCCGGGTGGATTAGTAAACCCCCATATTTAAGGTATAAGTCAGGCCTTGCATAAAATTTCTAATATTTCAAACTTTAGATTAACTTCACTCTTTCATCCACTCTTTATGGCTTTTATAATAAAGACAGAACTTTTGATCCTGGAACTGTGCGAATATCCTCATATTTGCTTTGTTCAGTCTAAAAATGTCTTGCAAAATCATACTCATTTTGTGCAATTACTGTACCAAAAAAGCATCCATTTACTTGAAGAAAGCCATCACTGTGTAAGCAATCTCGCTAAAACATGTCACCTGTCACCAAGCTTTTTATAGCATGCTTCTCATCTCTTAGTTAGGCTGTCTTCGTTGAACAGAAATCAACTTTTCTCCATAAGAACCGGACAGAAACATTTTAGAGAAATATATAAAAATGTTTGGTGTTGTGAGTACTTTGTTATAACATATCCATATGTATTTAGGTCACAAAAGCTAACATATGGATTGCTTCATTGTTTTCTCCTGCTTGTATTTCAGCATGGAGTTAAGAGCTGTGTTAAATGGCTAGGTTTAACAAATTACATTGTGTGTAGTCCCATTATTGTCATTTTATTTTTAATGGATGTTGTCCATGAGAGTTAATGTGAAAAAATGTTAAATGTGGAGAAATGAAAAAAAGCATCATAAAGTATAGGTCATGCATCTTTTGTGCACCTGAATAGTATATACACTTTCTGACCAAAAGTATGTGGACGCATGATCATCACACCTATATGAGATTTTTGGATATCCCTTTCCAAGGCCATGGGTAATAATATGTAGTTGGCCCCCATTTTACAGCTATAACAGCCTCTACTCAGCTTGGAAGGCTTTTGGGATATATCTGTGGGAACTTGTGCCCATTCCGGCAAAAAAAAAAATCACGCACTGATGTTGGATGAGAAGGCCTGTCTTGCAATCAGCTTTCTAATTCGCTGTGTTTAGGTCAAAGCACCAAACCATGTCTTTATGGACCTTTCTTTGTGCACTGGGGCACCGTCATGGAGGAAAGACCTTCAAAAAATGGTGCTGCAAAGTTGGAAGCATAAATTGCCTAAAATGTGTTTGAATGTTATAGCATTAACATTGCCCTTAGCTGGAAGTGAGGGGCCCAAACCATGAGAAACAGCCCCAGCCATTATCTTTCCTCCACCAAACTTTACAGTAGGCACTGTGTATTCCAGCAGGTAGCATTCTCGGGACATCCTCCAAACAAATTTATCAAATGTGACAAACTGGCTCGGGGCAAAAGTGGCATCCTATGACAGTGCCATCTTTAAAGTTCTACCGCCAATGTTTGTCTATGGAGATGGCTGCCTATGTGCTTGATTTTATGCACCTGTTCGCAATGTGCGCAGCTAAATAAGATGGTACGAATGGAAGACATTGTTGGGGAACATTATTGGTTTTCAAAAATAACAAAATAATATTTCATAATCAATACATAAAAGGCCACAAACATTCAATATCATATTTATACACATATACTAAAAATGCAACAATAGTATTGCCTATTAACCATTGAAGAAATGCCTCTGGTGGCCATTTCTATTGGTATGCACCTCTTCAGTTTATCTGACCAACCAAAATCAAGCTGCAGAATGATGCGTGTTACAGTTACAGGTTAAGGAGATGCACATGTACGCGTGTCTTGCTTCACCGCCTGTGATAACCCTTAAGCTCTGGCGCTGTATTGGGGCAGCGATCATGTTGACATTTCCAGGCATGTAACGAACGTTTGACTAAATGTACAGACACGGCCTTCCCCTGAACACAAATACATTCTGACAGAAGGAGAATACATTATGATTCGTTTTGATGTTGTCATTTTTGTCACAAAGATACATCAGGTGGTTATATGTGATCCTTTATTTATTTCTAGATAATTCAGCGAGAGAGGAATTAAGAAAGATAGCTTTGCATTCGTAAAATGAGTTTCTGGTCTTATTACCATAAAGAAAAATCACTATAGCAACCAATGGAATTTTATTGCGTTGCTGTGGTAATTAGCTATGTATTTTGGCCCAGGCTGACTAGGCCTAGGTCCAGGGTAACAACAGTCCCTTCTGGTTCAAAAAAAAGAGAAAGTTCACCCTCTTGGCCCATCAGGCCCCCCTGGTGTACCGCTATATATATATATATATATATATATATATATATATATATATATATATATAATTCAGCCGATTAACCTGGTTGCTTCCCCCAAAAGCATATTAATCATTTGTGTGCATATTTACACTTGAGACTAATTAACATTTTGTGTAACTAATCCAAAGCAAAAATATTAAAAAAAAAAAAAGCCACCTAAAGTTATTAAAAACTGACAGATCAAAGACTAATACTGTCTGGAGTCCAGGACATACACAGAGTGATTCACATAGTAACATAAATGAGAACTGGTGATGCAGAAATCACGTCGGCAACAATAGGAAATTGGTGCTTGTCCAATACTGTTTATAATTTCGACATACTGTAAGTGTGATAAATCTGTTTCTCTGCTCAATGAAGCAAAGCCGCCTATCCTCATGTATCTGATCCAGCAAAAAAACATTCATCAGGAATGAGCTAAATGGCACGGCTCATTTGTCTGTTATTCAGATTTAAAGGTGTATTCTGCGTTTAGGTACTGTTTTTGTATTATTTTAGCCTAATCTACTAGACTCCTTATCAAAAAATAGTATTGCTCCGTTTTAGTTACCCGGCTCAACACGCTGACTACGGTAATTAAGTTTGTGGACAAATGGACTCCATTAGCGATGTCATATAGAATCATCTCAGACTTACAACTTGGATAAATACATTCCATGAGACTTTTCTTTTAACAAATGTATGACACACAACACATAGCCAGTTCCATGACAAAAACACATACATTGGAAAAGTGTAGCTAAGTGTATTCTTTTTTTAACACTGACTCTTACTAGATCCAGTCAAGCGGAAGTACTTGTGGTAATTACCATAGCAATATAGCTATATATAAAAATCCCTTGGCTAAAACTAATTAGAGGGGGGAAAAGTAATCCAGCTGATTACACATATTAACCCTATAGGGTGAACAACTCTGTTGTTCCCTTGCCCAGTCTGACCATCGGGCTAATCGGGCAAATGCCATTGGGCTGTCATACCTTTAATGGCACTCATGGGCCAGATCTGTTATGGAGTGTGTTCGAGTGTGTTCGAGTGTGTAAGTGCTCTGACGTACGTTAGTGCCAGGACCAGGATCAAGTCTCAGTGATATGTTCTGCATTATCTTACTATTAAAGTGCACATGGAGGCTGGACTGTCCATTTAACTGTACAAAAGAAAAAATCTTAATCACTAAGCTGACTTTGCAACTTTTTTCCCCCCCATAGGAAAGCTATCATTGGAGGAATTCATCAAGGGGGCGAAGAGTGACCCGTCCATTGTCCGGCTCCTTCAGTGTGACCCAAGCAGTGCCGGACAATTCTGAACCTGTTATTTTAATGGAGTACATTTCTACTTTTGTTTTATATTATTTTTTGCCAAAATTACATTTGTCATGGTGTAGGCTTCTTATGGCCGGACATCCTTTTTTTGTGGTATATATTATTTGGGATGACTAAAATGGTGAATTCAGCGTTTGATTGAGCAGGACACAGGATGTACTAAAAGAGTATCTGAATTCCCCTGCTGTTTCAATGTAATCTGTTAAATATAATGTTTTAGTGTTGTACTTGGTTCAACAACCTTGTAGTTATATTTTTGGAATTAATTTTTTTGAATGCTGGGAGTTTGCTCGACCTATTGCAAGGCAACACAGTGCTTCGGGCACTTGGAGGGTTAATAAATCGTTTCTGTGTCATGGAGAGCAAAGTTTGTGAACAGTCAGGACCCTTATTAGATTACACTAATGTTTGTAATGCTAGGACGATGCATACTGGAGGCTTTCACCAAACAAAAATAAAAAGTGGGTAAAATTTGATTGAAATTGTTTAAGTTCTGTTATACGGTTTATGCTTGGAAAGATGCTTTATAAACCAACCTATGGGTGGGTTTCAGTATCCTTGTACCCTCCACAATTCTGTTAAAGGAGTGCTTCATTTTATGTTGGGTGCATTGAGGTTATCTGTTAGTTGGCATTTTAACAATACAAAAATCCTAGTACCATTTGAGAACATATTGCGTTAAAATTCTGGGTGATCGCACTCTGTTTCCTATAATCGTGTGAAGTTTTACATTTACAAAAGAAACTGTTCTAATATATAGAACCTATACAGTATTTGGTGACGGCATAAAGCATTCAAAAACAGTGGCTCTTCTGCCTAGGGATCCTCAGGAAGACTGACCTTTTGGCAAGGGTGAACCTGTGTAACTGTGCATCATGCCAACCACCAGAGCCCACCATTTAGCATTTTCAGAAGAGTGAAAACCCTTTATAGTGCCTGGTCATCATTAATAAAATTAGGATTTTGGACTGGAGGAAACCCTCCCCGGTTTATGACCACTTAGTAAATCTCATGGATCTACACTTACGGTTGAAGGAGATCACATAAAGCCTTCTTCTTAGTGCCAGCATAGAACTATTGCCCTTTACTCTTGGTACAGTGTTCTGACAATACTGTTTTATAGATTGGGGAAAATTTACCAATCCTGAGTTTTTAGAGAGAGCTCACAAAGACTATTATCCCATAAAAATCTTGAACATGACATTTCATGAGAACATTATTTGTCTATTCCACCCATCCCTGTCCCACAAAGAGAGGGAGAGTCATCTTCTCTTGTGTAGCAAGAGGGCACCTGATCTGAAAATCTGACTCCAGTGGAAATGGGAATTAGTAAAAAAAATAAGAAGGTACTGGCTGGAGCTTAATGTGACCCCACTCGATTCACTCAGAGAATTAGTGGGTCTTAAAAATCTTAGCAGACTTCCCTCCGTCACATCTGATGAGTTGCCAGAGCCATAGGATAACTCAGGCATGTTCATGGGTTCCTCCAAATTGTCAGAAATCTCAGAAGGTATTGTTGATTAAGACAATTACTTGTTCGTAAACATTATAATCATGATTATGTTTCATTATAGAGTCTTGATAGAGTCTTGATAATGAGAATAAAAGTGCAAAGTTCAGATTGCTTATTAGCCGTAACAGAGCATTTTCAGTGTTTTACCTTATTGCGTAAAAATAGGATTTTTATCTCAAATAATGAAAATTGGTGTTAACAGGGAGGAAAAGGTTCTGTTGGTCACTACTTTCACAAACCTTAATTTCAACTACAGCTCAAGTGCTACAATTATTCAACTGTGAATATCAATGTTTATGTAGAAAAATTGTTGTCCAGACATTTACATATGCATTACTAGTTTATTCTTCAAAAAAATGTAGTTTACATGTTTTTTTTAAAAACCTTCATACCATCTTCATGGAATTTGACGAGAGTGTTGATAAATTATACTTGGCGCAGGCTTTGGACTTATTAAACCTTCTCCTTTCCTGGATCCAGTTGTGCTAAATGTCATACCTCAGCGTTATAAATCACAGAGTGAGTTAATCCTACCGTTCACAATTATATGACTGATCACAATTTTAATTTGGAGGTGAATTAAACAGGAATCATCTCAGAGGATGTTTCTGCTTCTAAAAAACACTTTCTCTCCCCATTTCCCCTTCTTGCCAACATAATTCGTTTTTTTTTTCATCCCTTGAGATGTGTTTTCTATTTTAGTCTAGAGTATTCCAAAATATTCCTACAGAAGCCCATAAATATCCGAGGATAAAATGCAGTGAAAATTCCTGGGAGTGTAGAATATAAACCAGTTTGCACAGATATTTATTATGTGTAAGCCAATAACTATGTCATGCATAGCATTGAATTATAATGAGACGCATAACTTGGAATTATGGCAACACTTTCTATGACGGGTCAACACAGAGAGGCACATACGATTGTGTTTTGTGGGCTCAAAATGGCAAATATTATAGATATGCTATAGAATTTTTACATTTGTTTTGACATATATGAATGCTCATGGAAGCAATGACAAGAATTGTGAAAGTGGGAAAACTTACAGATGTCCTGCCGCATGTTACATTTATGTTGGCAGAAACGTGGGCGCCATGTTTTTCCCCATGGGAGTTTTCGTGAGGGCTGCCAGCACTACTCTCTGGCCATTTTTGCTTTTGGCCAGTTCTAGTTTTCATACTGCTAAGAAAACACCAGTGTTCCACCATACGTGGTGGACTTTGATCCATGCCACAACATAAGTAGGGAAGAAATATGCATAAAACGGGAAGTAAATGCAACAATTTTTCAGTTATAATTTTATATGTTGCATTTACGCTTTTACTGTAATATCACATTGTTTTTTTAAAATAAATTCTTCTCCTTAGAGTTCGTTGTCTCCGTAAAGCAGCCCACAGATTGCAAACCACTCTTCAAAAGTCTGTTGACAAACCTTTTGAGGTCTGCATTAAAGGATTTAGCTTCATATATTTATGGTTAATCTAAGTTATCATCCATGTTTTGGACGTGAGACCTCTTAAGAAGCTAATGTTTAATGATTGCGTTTGTGCACAAGGGTGAAAGTTCTGACATTTATCAAACTGGTAACATTTTGATTTATATGTCATTGAATATATAACCTTGATATTTAGAGCAAACTGATGGTCAGAGTTAATATTCTTTAGACTGTTTCCTCCCAATACATAGTAGGCTTCTTTCCTTCTGCGGTGTCTAGGACAGCTCAAGTGCATTAGCATTCTGACCATCTGTGGTGGAGAAGGGAATCCGTAGAACATCGCCACCATAATTGTATTGTATATTATCAGGTGTTTGTATATATAATCTATACAATGTTATGAGAAAGATGTAGTTCTTGTTCACAATGGTAGATAATAGTATGAAGAAGCTGTTCCTGAATTAAGGAAATTATGTTCATGGTAGAGGAAGTTGTTAAGGAACTTGTAAGTTTGAGTTATTGAAGTAGGTGCTAAACTATACTGACAAATATGATTTTGAGAGGATTTATAGTGATGCTTATAAGCTGGTGGACCTGCCATGCACTGAGATGTGTTATGAGTTTTCAAACGGGAACATACACTGTACATGATCAAGGTGCATACATCGGGCTATGGATAAAAAAGTTTTATTAAAATATTACGGTAATATCCTTATTTAGCTTGTTGGCAAAAGGCTGGTTTGCTGGCACAAATACTCAGGGAGTCTTGGCTGTCCCCGAGGATACAGTAGAAACTTAAGCAAAAATGTTCTTTCTAGCTCTCTAACCAAAGGTTAGCAGATAATGAAGAGGGATGCCCGTTTGTAATGTGGTGTTTGGCCATCTGCATGCCTCTATCTGTACTTTAATACAATGAAATTAATACTGCACTTTAATTTCTTAACCAATTTCCGCTAATTTACCGTTATATACATAGAAAGAAGACAAATATATGTTCCTGTAAAAATATTAACAACATATCTATAAAATAAATGTACTTTTTTGTAGCCTAAATGTGGCCTATGGCAGATTATTAAGCAAATGTATAAAATAAGAAAAAATGAACTTCTCTGTAATAGCAGTATGGTGATGCACGATGATGTCACAAAAGGTGGAAGATTAGAAATGCCCTTTGAATCACCTTTCTACTAAAACAATGTATGCATAGCTTCTTTTCTGATTTATTCATACTTAGTTTTAAGATGAATAAATTGCTTTAACCCTTTGAGTGGCAGACACCTAAGGAAAGCATTATATTTCCTCCTTGCCATTCAGAATTGATGTTTTTTTTTTTTTTTTTTATCTCCTAATCCAGCGCCATGCTCCAATTCCTGGGGCCATTCTTATACCCTATTATCATTTACTAGCAATCTACTTATCTGGATAGCTTTTGAGACTATTGACTTGCTGAAACAGGAAAATGAAAAAGTCGCCCACAAACACATAACAACTACACTTGGCTAAGAATTAAACGTTTTGTGGTCGGTTATTCAACCGTAAAAGGCTGCTTCCTTCAATTCACTGGCATTTCCTCTTTAATGTTTGTATGCTTAAGTGCAAACAGATATTAAACAAAGATTAGAGCTTTTATATAAAGTGCATCTCCACCTTGTTGTGTGCCACATCAGTAAGATATACCGATACTTCTCCGCCATAGCACCATCTACTGTCCTTGCCTATTGATTGAGCTGATCAATAACGATCAATTAATAAATCAATGTATTAAAACCTTATTAAAACATGTTCATTTAATTGTTTAGTTAGACAAATGTTTTTACTGGATTAAAGCAGAGCATGAAGTGTACACATGAAGTGGTTCCACAATAAAATCCCCCTTTACCATCAGCTATTGACCCTGTATGTTGTGTGGTTCACCTTTTGGTAACAACCAGTTGCAACATGCAAATTGAGAAAAATTATATATAGCTTTACGTCAAGTCTTATTATAACCACCTAATGTTTTTATTGAGTTCACTATTTACAGCTGTATGGTTTCATAGCTAATTAGGTTGAAAGACACGCATCCATCAGGCTCCACCATTGAACAATATTGTTTTTTAATTAGGAGTTTGGCAGCAAAAATGATAAAGTAATTACATGGAAATTCCATGAACTTAAACAAAGAAATGTTACACCCTCCAGTGCTTCTGGGAAAATATTCCAAAATGCTTCCGAAGGAAGAGCTGGCTTTTTTGCCTTCTTCCACTGTAAGTCCTGCTAAAGCACTGATGCGTGTGAATGTGGCAGACACTGCATATGTTGTGATGTTGTGTGTGGACACTTTTTGTGGGAGTCTCCCTACGGTGTAATGTGCTAGTTTCTGCCCGGCATCAGAGATGAGTGATTTTTTTTCCGCCCTGCTGTTTCAGGATCACACACATTCGTCTTCCATTTGTAATAATTATCTGTATGTCTCCAATGTTCTATAGAGTACCGGATCAGAGTTGTTCACAGAGACAGGAGGACTCGGTTATGTATTCGTTTGCGGCGGGATTTGTTAGCTGTAACTGATGGCATTTAAAGTGAAACATATGCTGAAATTGGTAGGAGAGATTTATTTTGTTTACAGAATCAAACGCTTCTTATCTTGTAAATTCAACTATCCAGTGCTTCCGTTTTTTTCAGAAATAAACGTTGGCTGCCTTAGTTTTCTGCCTTAAGTTTGTTTCGACAGACATAAGCAGCTATAAAAAGCTATATCATCCATGCTTTAATCAGGAAAGGTTGGACTGTGACTTAAAAATGCTTGATTGAAACCAATAAGAAATTATTACCACTAAACAATTCAAGGCGGATACATTTTTAGAATTCCATTTTAGACCATAACATATTATGTCCATGATTTTTTAGACAATTAATAAATTTAGCTCGTCTTAGAAAAGATAAAATAAACACTTTGTACATGCACAAAGAAACAGACATCAAAACAATCACGTGCAAACAGAAAAGTACCTGTACTGCGTTGGCTTTAATGAGGTACTGCTGTGCCAACTAATTGAGCCAACATCAGTTATAAGGGTTTTTTTTTATTAATATTTTTAAATGCACAGTTGATTAGACATGGGATGTACGCGCCATAAATATGTGTATGCATTTGAGGATTCTGCCATCATTTTTTGAATTTAACCCCTTAAGGACAATGGGCGGTTCCTAAACCCTTTGAAAACAATGCATTTTGAGCCAATACATGTACGGGCTTTGTCATTAAGGGGTTAAATTTCTTACTTGTACGTGTGATTTTAAATTGAGATCTTCATTTTCAGCAATTAACTGAGCCCTCTGTTCGAAATAATTTGAAACAAAAAAATCCATCCGGCATGTTTAACGTTTATGACTCATTACTTAATTATAATTTTAGGCATAGATTTTAAAAGACAGACATTGAGCGGTGTAAAGGACCACCTACCTATTCTTAAAAAAGGAAAGAACTACTAATGTAAAGGCTAAAAACCCAATAAGTTAAGTATATGTGGGGTTATTTTTGGCTACTCATTCTTTAAAATGTACACGTGACGTTTCCGCATGCTTTCTTGCTGTCCACTTGAAATGATGAAACAGAATCGACTTGGATACATTTTCATTATTTCTTTGAAAATTAATATTTCTGGCTATAGTACATTTGTAAATTGAAATAGTTATTTTGATCCATGTTTGTTGTAAGGAATTATGACTTTAGTAAAGAACCAGGCTTGGTATATCGTAATTGGCAATACATGCAAAAATTAGGGTCAGATATAAAGAATTTGACTGCTAGAGGGGATATTTCCCATTAGTTAAATGTGTTTTAGGAAACATTTATTCCCACTGTACCATACTTTCCAAACTCATGGCTACCAACTTCAAAGAGCTCCTGACATCATGAGCAGGTCTACCCACAATAGGCAGGCGACGTTGTGATGTCATTACACATCACAGCGATATCACAGGACCACCAGTTCTGGCATAATTTGTCCTTGTGGGATGTATTTATGGCCCTGCTTACTGTTGCTAATGTTTTTTCCCATTTATTAAGTTTGAACTGGACCCAAATCATGTATATTAAAGGGTGTTACCATACTGACATAACATAACTGGGATTTATTCACTAAAGTTTAATTTGGCAAGGTGCGTTCAATGCAGTAGATTCAACTTCCTAAAAATCTGCTTAACTTTCTTGATTTACACGCTTGTAGGCATTGGCCATTCCTAAAGGATAAGGAGGCCGAAGATTTGAAATGGCAACTTTCCCGCAAATTCCCACTTTAGTGAATAAAATCCAAAGAGTGGGGTTTTGGCTTGTTTGACGTGAAAACGTCTTAATGCTGGAAAGCCCAAATACTGCAACTAAATTAAAACTGGAATCAGTTTTGTTGGAATTGACATATTATTTACCATATCTAGAAATGGAAGGCGTTAAATCATTCTGTATTAAAAAAAAAATTATGACAAGCATTCATATAAAATGAATACAGTTTCTTGCTGCATGTATGATTGCTGTCATATAAGTAAAAACGCATGCATATATAATTGTGGGACCTATCTTTTATTACTGTGCAGTAAATATATAAAAAAAAAGACTGAGGACATCTGTTAATGGAAATGTAAGCCGCAACTTATTACAGTATACATGGGTCTTACGCTTCAAAACTTAAACCAGGTGTGACTTTTTCCATGTTTTCCAAACAGAATTCCTGGGATCCTCTAGACATTTAATGAATGGATGCGGAGAAGGCTCAGTTTTGTTTTTTGTAAAGGTGTTACTTTGTATTTTTTTTGCCGTAAGCAAGCCTACTGTTGTGACAATGCTTTTGTGCTTCTGTTCATTTTGCAGATTGGAAGGCGGTCATGGCAGCTACGCTTATGTGTGATCTTTCTAGTGTTTACGGATATGTATATACATATATATATATATATATATAAATATATATATTATAGTTGCTGACTGCATGACCCGGCTGGGACAGACCCACCAGCTGTGCCTATTTTGTATCTGACTCTGTCCTATGGTGCAGCGCCGAGCATGACAGTAAATGTACAAACATGCCGCCCTTTAAATCTCCCGGTTTTTCACATATGGAGCACACGCACAAAGCTCCACTTTTTAGGAGAGCTGGGGTTTTTAGAATTCTGCTCCTGGTTCCCAGCCCTTGCCCCATCTTCCAATAAGCAGGTAAAATCACTGCTGTCTGCATGTTTAAAACTTTTAAAAGTGTCCTCCGTTAAAGGAATAATAAATATGTGAATGTGCCCCCTATGTAAATGGGACCCCTATATGCGAAAGATATTTTGTCTGGTCTCCTTTGCCTAGGGTGCTCTGGGATGTCAATCCAGCCCGTTTTCTAAGCAGGGACTGCTTTGGTCTCTCGGTGTGTTGGTAGGTGTCCCTACTACCATTTTTTCTAATTCTTGACAAGTATTCTGAATAAACGTCTACATATCCATACATTTCTATTCACACACACAGTAGTGGTGGTATTAATGTTGAACACATCTTAAAATGTTTTTTTATCGTTATATTGCTGCCATTAGGCAGTCCCTGTTATGCTTTAATACTGTAGTTCGAGCGGAGAGATTTTAGTGTTTTTTTTCTCTCAAGCTCAAAAATTTGCGTTTAACTTGAACATTTATAATTAATGCAGCCTCAAAACATAAGAAGAGCATGACAGAATGGTAGTTGTACGCTTTTAACTCTTAAAGTACTCAAGTGATGTACAGGAGATTGCTAGGCAATACATTGAGAGATTCATCGGCATTGAAATTGTTAACCCATTGAGCTGCAGGGGGGTTAAATCAGTGTATACAACAAAAAAAAAGACAATTCCGTGTTCCTGTATTCTGACTTGTATCGCCACGTGCTTGCTGCATGTACCAGGTCTGCATGTTGAATGATGAAGAAGTTTTTGTTTTTCTAATGAGGTCCAAAAAAAAAGTGTTTTTATGAAACTAATAGCATGGAAGTGTCTCTTACCTATTATTGAAGTTCATTTCTTTGTAACATGCAGTGCCACTGTATCCAAACTTCTTTTACCTGCATTTAAAGATTATTAAATAATGTGAAGGAGATACTACTATTCTTAAAAAGCTAATTTCCAAATTAACCCATTCTATTATCAGGCCTTCTTTTTGTAAACTAAAAATTGGTTGGCTTATAAATGTGTTGCAATCCAGACAATGTCATATATATATATTTTATATGTATAAGCTGTTTTGCTAGAAAATTTTCAAAAACCAACATTCACACCAAAAATTAGAGCCGTAAACACCCCCCAGGGGCATCGGAACCCATTTCTTAATGCTTGGAGTATTCTTCTTCATCTAATAAAGGATTTTTCTAATCCACTTTCTTCCTAGAATGGCCCACCTGTTGCTTACTTGATTATTACCGATTCTGTACCAAATTCAGACAGCCATGATTTCAATTTGGCTCTTCCCCCCGATATCGTTTCCAGATACGATAAGAGGTTACAAGTGGCACTGCAGCTATAACCATAGATATAATTAAATTATGACTGTTTAAATGCTTTGGTAAAAAAAAAATATAAATAAAATTAACTTTTTATGACCACTGTGATTTTGTTAACAAAGAATGCAAAAACTTTAAGAATAATTTTCTCAATATTTCGTGGTCAAAAAAAAAAAACACATCTGGGATATTAAATTTCCAGTGCCAAACAAATGAGCAGCATTGTCTGAAAATAATATTGAAAAAAAAAATATGTATCGTTGTACATGTTTAAAATATATCGTTATTCATTGTTGGGACTTTTTGTATTGTAAATGGTTATGTGATATGGTATCTTTTCATACAAAAAAAACTAATTGCACCTGACGAAAGTATTATGTTATTTTCACTTTTTGGGGATGTGTGTTTTATACAAACCAGAAACAGAATACATCAGACAATCTGCTCTAGCTGTATTAACTTTGTACAAAGTTCCAGCACTCAAAGTGTTAAGGACTGGCTTTAATGATAACTTTATGAAGACGAGGATATCACTGTATTCTATTACTTAAATTTAAAGTAATAATTTAACGAAAATCCTCCAGCGCACACAGAATTTCTTAATTAAAAAAAAAAATCCTCAATTAAATTTGCTTCCTGATTGGTATAATGAACATTTTGTTTGTGAATAAAAAGAAAAATTGTAAAGAAAAAAACGTTTCCATGGTATTTTTTTTCCCCAACACAAGTCATTCTTCACAACGGTATTGGGAACTCGTATTTGCGATCTTCCAGTGCGTTCTTTCCTAGCAGCTGCCGTGGACCCTGCTAGCATTAATTATTAATATTATAATATTTTTAAATACTCAGTGGCATAATTATGTGGTGTTGTGGTATAAATATGTTATTGTGTCCCCACTACTTCCCTCCTAGCAGTTTACAGTATTCCTCATCTACAGAGACACAGGGTTATGATGTCATATGTCATGAGTCTCTACCTACACAGTCTGGTGTACCAGCACATTTTCGATAGCATCATGGCCCAGATAGCTGCCGCGGAAGCGGGTACAGTGGGCCGCTGGGGCGCCAGGTCAGGTCTAGCACAGCATACATTATTTGAAATCATCCTTATGGTTTAATGATAACAGAGTTTATATTTGTGTAGCTGGTGGCTGGAGACCATACTCTATTTTTATTATTAGTTGTGCTGGCATATTATACATATATTTTTTTAAAATAAATCAGATTGGGACATTAATTTAGTAGACATTTATGTCGCAGAAAATGGATGTCATTGTACCTGCCCCTAGGGCCAGAAGGTGTCAGCCATCCCCCGCTTGCTAGTCCTCCTCTTGGGCTCATATGGAGTCAAGCAGTTTAAGGCCGCGAAAAATACAAAATCACAGCTTTTACAGAAATCTAGAAACACAGTCACTACCACACACGTTACCATCAATTATTTCACGTTCATTAACTGCACGCATATTTGCGATATTAAAACCATAGCATATGGGGAAAGATCCGGTTTCTTTACAATCGAATGGTGATGGTCGTTATAATTTTAATTAATTAAATGAAAATCATTTTCACCTGCAGGGAAAAGAAAGCGAGGGAATCTGATGTAGCTGTACCCATTTCTAGATGCTATTCTCTCTTTCTAGCGCATGCTATCAATAAAATGGGATACAAACCTTCTACATATAATCTATATATAGAAGGACTAGACAATTTGATGTATCTTTTCCATCAAAGAAATGGCATTTTCTGCTAGATTGTTAGCATTATTCCCAAAAAAAGCTGATTTGAGTGATTTTATTCTCCAGTGGCTATATTTCAACAAAGCGTGATTTTCCTAAATAACATCATTCCAGTTCCACAAAATAAAAATAAGATCTTGAGGATCCTTCTGTAGCCGTCATCATCCTATCATCACGTGAGTTAATTTACTGCCAATTACCCTTGGACATAAGCTTTCCCAATAGGGGATTAACTGCTTAACCAATAGGTCTACATGAGTCCAGTCCATTTGCCGCTGTGAGATTTTCCGCATATTTAAAAAAAAAATAAAACAAACAAACAAAAAACACTTCTGTGTATAAACAAGGTTAGCTGTATCTCACAAACTATAATAGAAGAAATAGATTGCATCCTCTGTTACTCCATGTTCCGGTGGTTAAATGGCAAATTTGTTATTGCGGGACAAGCAAATGACATAAAGAAGGTAAGAATAAATTTGTCTTCAAGAATTCAGTTTTTCTGTCTGAAAAACGCAGCGAGCACAGTTTAAACGGATCTGTCAACTATGTGATTTCAGTCTCATCAACTGTACTTCAAGAAAAATGACTGCTTGGTTTTTTTCTATTTCAAAACAGCGGAATCGCCTCACACAAGTTACTTTTCAGTATAAAGATTTGATAAAACTTGGTGTGTCTTTTGTTGGTAATGATGCGTAACTAAAGAGACAATCAGAGCCAGTCCTAGACAAAATGACACCCAGGCAAGAATATTCTATTGTGTCCCCCATGCTCTTACAGAGATATATTTTTAAAGTGTAGCAGGATCAAGCAGCTAGAAGGATGCAGAGCAATTATTTCTTATGCAGGGGCAGCTGAGCCAGGTACACAAGTTGCATCACACCCCAACACTTCCTGGCTTATACACTCTAACACTAGATGCAAACACACACACTTGGTCTAACACCATATGGTAACACACATTCTAACACCATTCACTGACACTCAAACAATGCACACACACACACTCTAACATAATACACGGACTGATATCCCCATACACATACATTCACTCTAACACTGTACACTGACACATGCACTGTTTAACTTATGCATACTCTGTATACTGACACCCAGACACTTATTCTCATCCTGTACACTGACACCCCCCCCCCACACACACACATTCATTTTAACCAGGGATAGGCATGAACATGGTTCATGGTGGGCATTTTCACAGTTGCTGAACTCTTTTTTTAAATTTAAAAATATACTAAATAGTGTCCCTGGGTTAAACATGTGTTAATCCATCTCAAATATATATAGATATACACTGCCCTTAGAAATGCATGCCCATCCACAAACACACTCATGACCATACACACATTCACATACACATTCACACACACATTCACACACACATTCACACACACATTCACACACACACATTCACACACACACATTCACACTTGCCCTTACAGACAAACATATTGGCTTACACTTACCCTTGCATTTAAATACTAGTTAAATTTAACAGTGTTTACAGATTAAAATAAACAACATACACTACTAGACCACAAATCTACTTTAGGTGTATATCATATAATCAATGATTTTCACATTTCAGAGGCCACTGTGGTTTGGATCCTGTTGTTTAAGAAGAAAAAAAAATTATCTGGAATATTTTGAGATAAAAAGGTATAATCTGCTGTGGCATAGGAAGCAGCCCCCTTGTGAGAATGCTGGATGCAATTATCGTATGCTAAAAACTGCTACAACCCTGCCTATCTTTGTTACCGTCAGATAGGAAAGGCAATGAGTTCACCTAATTTAAAGCAGAACGAGACATTGAGTGTTGGCAGTGTGACACATGGAGTTATCTGAAGGTAAACCGTCGCCTTAGCCTGTATTCAGATGAATTCATTTATTACAACTTGTGCTTTAGGTTTGTCAGTTACTGTATCAAGGAAGCTATTTGTGGCAAAGGGTGATACAACATTTGCATATTATGAATTCATGTCTTAAAATGTTCTCCCTCTACACTAAATTCTTGTATAGGAAGCCTTAAACAGATCCTTTACAACAGGGGAGAAATGGGGAGGGATAATCATGCTGATCCTGAACACAGGAAGACAAAATAGCTGATTTGAATCAATGTATGATAGACACCTATCAAGTTTTTAAAGAAAACTTTAGATTAAAAGTTTGTGTTGCTCACAATTTAAATTAAAGTGAGCAGGTAGCTCAAATAGGGATTCATATAAAAGTATACATATAAAAACATACATTTATATAAAAAGACAATTTCACTCTATACTAAATTACAAGCTGCACAAAAATGTCTGCTTGGATCTCCATCAGTGGGGGGTCATCAGGGTTGGTCTTGGCACCAATTTACCAAGCAGTTGCCTGGGATGCCCAACTCAAGCAGGTGCTGGGTAGTGGCTTATTCTTTATAAAAAGTAAGGTCCTTATTGATGGGAGCCCCTGGTTGTTTTACTAGGGTCAGGTCATGGTGTAAACACATAATAATTGGGTAAAAACACACAAAAAACGTGAACAAATGCAAGGGTCAACAAAGAGTATGCAAGCCTGGGACCATTTGGTCTACGAACAGCCGTGGAAGTCATTCAATTATTCTGTTAATTCCTTTAACTATCTGGTTTAGACTTCATTATCCTGTATCACTCCTTATAAATGCATTCCAAAACATTTTGGTAAACATACAAAGTGCGTTGCTAAACCTGACAATATGGGTGTTGTGATGACTTGGATTAGTTTTGGCAACTACTGATATATGCGTGTTATCACTCATTCTTATCATGTGTCAACCCACCATATATGATGGACTATGACAGTAAATATGGATGGATTTTTGAATTCAAGTCTGTGCTTGCTGGTATTATAGAAGAGGTAAATATTGGCTTTAGCCGCCATTGATCTCATGGATCAATGAATGGTCAGGAGAGACCTAGGCAAGTGATTTATAGGACTGGAGTACATTTCTTTTAAAACAAACATTTCAAACAAAGTGTAACCCAGGGCAGTGCCCCAGCCTCTCCTAAGGGACCTATCTGCCATCTTCCTTATGACACAAGTCATCTGCCGCAAGCGAGGGGAAACGTCATATCTTGGTACTCTTCCTCAGAAGGACGTAAAGGTCTGGACATCATACTACTGAGGCTGTGCCGCCAATCATAGTCCTTTGCGGTGTAAATGGATGGATACACAAAAGATCTTTAAAGAGGCACTCCAGTCATCATGCGCACTTTAATGCATTTAATGGCTGACAGGTCTATTTTAACCCCCATTGTGAGCCCCTTGCAATGGGATTCTGCAGGATCCATATATGTGTATTTGTACCTATACCTATGCTATTATTTTTCACAGGTTTAAGATTGCATATTAGAGTTCTTACAACGCAGGCTGCGTGTCCCGTGTCGCACTATAGCGTCCCTTTAATTTGTGGTTGAATACTTTTTATTCTGCTGAAGGATATATAGTCGTTGTGCGTACTGTTCTGTAATAGCCTAAGGCTGTCTGCCTTAGGCTATTACAGAACAGTACGCACAACGACTATATATCCTGAATAATATATTAATATGTAAACATTTTGCGCAAGCCATGTGTCCGAATGTTTCTTGTAGGAGCCTAAAATCTATTTAGCTTTCCTCTTTCATTACTTTTAATATTCACATTTATGCATTGGTAGGTGAGCCGCATGTATTCCTATTGTATGATTCAATAAACATTTCCAAGGGATTTACAGGACCACCCTAGATTTTCTGTACTTCCTTTGTAAATTGGATGTCTATGCGAATTTTGTGTGCAAAATAAAAATTCGAACGTGCCATATATGTTTGGAAGCTAAGATTCACGAAGATATTATAACCAGATTAATATGGAAGGTTGAAGGTGATAAACGGAAGAACGGATTAAGAAATGTTCTATTATGGTTGCTATGTCCCCAGGATTATAGACATTGCGTTACTAATGGCATTTCACTCCATGGGGTACAATATTTACAGACAGCGTAAAATAAGTCAATAAATCAGCAGTCCCTTGTAATCGTGATGTTCATTGCAGGATTATCCATTTCTGGAGGTCACATAACAGTGCAGGAGGTCACAGTAGTCATCATTTCATCAGATGTTCAGTAATCACATGGCAGAGATGGATTTACTGCTAATATATTTGGGACTGACTGTTTTACGTGAAGAATATTTCCACCACCCCGGGAATTCACGCTACTATCCAGCTCTAATGATAGAAACTAATACCTCTCAATCCTGGCTGGGCAGCGTGCTTACTAAACCTCCCTGGAGGCTTGGCTAAGCATGATGGGAGTTATGGCTTTACATGCTGATCAGTTATCCCATGCATAGCAAAAAGCACATTATACACTATAAGGGGGCCTAAAATGTTTCCAGAACAAGGAGTGATCTCGCTTGTCGTTTAATTTCTTGCCTAAGTAAACTCATTATGAAATGATTTAAGGTTAAAACTGCTCTAATTGCTTTAAAAAGGTGTTTATGCGATGCCAGATAAATTGTCCCAGATGTCCTCACACTCATTCAGAGACATAACGCCTCTTATCCAAGGCCAGATTAAGGTATGGCAAGTCCTTAGCAAGTATTGAATAAGCGAGTATTTATTGGTTACAATATATATATAATTATATATATATATATATATATATATAAAATATAACATCTATAGTTAGTAGTAAGCGTGGTTGTAGGAAAATGAATGTAAGCAGAATTCTAAAACAATTAGACGGGATGAAGAAGGCAGAACAGAGGACTTTCTAAATTAAGCTGAAAGTCTCTCATATAGACCTTGTAAATGACTCAAGCAACCGTCCTTAGAATGTAAATCAGATGCCAAATATTGAACAAATTTCACGAATAACCTGTAATGTCTACCTACACAATCTCTGATTGCTGAGTTTATAGGACAAACACAAAAACTTAACAAGGTCCTTCAGATTTAGACTGTACTGACTAAAGCAGTATATTTTAGCTTAGTAGCACAAATACAATGGCAGGGGTTGAAGACAGCCCGCTATTTATTGGACTTTATGACCTATTGTAACCCATTTGTGTACTTGGGTGGGCATTGTGTGAGCGTCGCTCCTTACTCATGTAACCAATAATTGCATCTCAGAAAACGCTTACCCGTACACCTCTGCAGCAAGCCCCTGTGCTCTTTAACATGCTACGCACAATGCATATGCTCGCTTCCAGAGTTTATTGAATGGCCAAAGTTCACAGATTCAGCAGAGAGCGCTAAAGGCATTACCTGATCCTCAGAGAAAGCTATGTAACATAATGACAGCCTTACAATTCTTTGTGCGATTACTGGAGTGAGGGGCAGGATTTCACTCATGACCAGTGGATGTCGATAAAATGTCAGCCTTGTCTGCTTTCTTCCACCGAGGCTTGTAATGGGCTTCAGAAAAGAAAGAAGAAGAAGAAAAAACATTTCCATCTACCAGGCTTGTCTCTGCTACAACAATACCCATCACATCCAATTTATGTTATCTCGTCACACTCTGCCAAGCCCCTTTCGTCCAGGGGCTGCGAGAGGGATAGAAACGTATAATATGGAGATGCTTGAAACAAGGAGAAGATTTCAGTGAGCTATAGTTTTATCTGGTTATCTTGTGTTTGTGTTCTAGGAATTACAGGGGCAGATGTGTTTGACTCAGGAAACCACAGAATAGGCATTTTGATAATTATTTTATCTTTAGGGACTCTTAAGTAGCCATAAGTTTTCATGACATAATAATAATAATAATAATTATATATAATATATATTTGTTTTATTACAAACTGCATTATATATATATATATATATATATATATAATATATATATATATATATATATAATATATATATATAAAATTGTATGCAGTTTTTGAGAAAACAAATAATATTAGTTCACATCAGATGAATACAAAAACAACCCACAAAAGTAAAGGATGAACAGAAATCCAGTAAATTTTTAAAAATATCTAACAAAATACTTAATGTGAAATCATCTTCCTGGAATATTTGAGATGAAACAATATTGGGAAATAAAGTATAACCTTTACTAACTTACATTACAAAACAAAATAATAATAACAATAAAAAATACACTCCTAGAAGGGGATGTTCTTATGAAAATATGTAGGAATGGTTATTGTGTGAAGATTCTAATATATATATATATAGATATATCTATATCTATATATTTAATCCATTCTAATGATCCTTAAATCATTACCATACAGGCAGTAAACAAAGGGAATAAAGAAAATAATATTGCACATTTTTACAAAACATTTTATACAGGTTTTTAAAAAGTGTTTTTTTTTTTAGATTTCTTACAAAATATTTTAAAAAGCAATTCTTATTTCTTCTGTACATTCAATTTACAAATGCTTGACAAAACGCAAAAAAACGCAACTTACAAAATAATACAATTTTGAAAACCATACTATTGTTGTATGGATTTAAAAATGAATAACAAAAAATCTGCATATTGGATATTCTTTGTAGACTTTCGGTCCACAAGCTTTTATACACTACAGTATAACTGTAGACACAATTTCTGCTCATATATAACCTGCTTATTACCATTTTGTAATAGGTGTATGCAAGCTAACACAACATATACATCCTTGCTAACCGCTGGACATCATGTTGGATCAAATTTTTCTTTGCTGGTAAACAAAATCTGTACAGATTTACAGAAAAAAAAAATTGAATCTCGATCGGAACTTTATCTGCCCAAACAGTGAGTCCCAATTATATCACAAAAGTGGTATAAAATAAATAAGTTCAAATAGTCTCTGGTTAACATTTAGATGAAATAAAGGAGTGCTGTCTTGTGTATTTTATTACAGCAAATGAAGTTCTTCAGCATGGTCTTGGTATCAATGTCTCTGATAAGTGTAGGGACGTTGAGAAGTTGAGAAGTTCTCTTAGTTCCGCATATATATATATATTTTCAGAACTCATCAGGCATGCATTGGGTCCATTACTGTGTTAGATCTCTGTCAGAGTGATCTTGAATCCTTGGTCTGCCATACTTTCCACATTCAGTATGAAAGTGTCCTCGTTGGAGTAGTGCTCAATTATGTTGTCATCCATGTTCACCAAGATGCTAACAGACAAGAAAGGTAGAAAAGTAAGTTACTTTATGAAATGTGCTGTTTATACATTCATAGCACAGCGAGTTCCAACCATGTTTATAGAAGAGAAAAGTATTCCAAACATTAAGCTAAGCTGAACATCAAAATCACATGAACTGAAAGCTTGACATGACAAGTATTATCATACACAAAACGATATGCACGGTTTTCTTTCTCCCTTCTCTCTTTGCCTCTCTTGTCCCTCTCTCTTTTCTTTTGTTTTACTCTTACAAAATGCTTTAATATGCATGGTTTGTTGGTGGGGCCCATATGGGACATTTAGATGGTCTCTTTAAGGGGGGATAAGGGAAGAATCTAATTCACAAATAATAACCTGTGACAGAAGTCCTGCTCAGGCAGTGCTAAGTTCTGGTCTAGATGGACTAGGGATGAGAAAACAAGCCCAGAGGCAGCCCCTCTAACACTGCTTAATGGGTTGTTTAACAAGGGAGATCTTTGCTTGCGCCTACCTAAGGTCATCTGTGATCAAAACTTCTACCCTAGGCTTTTTGGAGGGTCTTGCCTCTAAATTATTGGTCTCTGCATGGTTGAATGAGGTGGATCACTGAAATATGATCTCTTATACCTCTTCATAAGGGGGAATAGGCCCCCACAAACCCTTATTGCCCCAGCCCTGCAATCCGTGAGGACAGCCCCATTTCTGATCTCCCTAACTGGCCCATTTACACTATGCCTAGCTGACACATCACCCATAGCATGCTCTGTATGTCCTTTAAAAGCACGGTCCTGGGATATGATGTCAGCAGTAAAGGGGTAGTAAATCCAGTATAAAAGGTTATTCAAGCAAAGTGGCAAAGTTAATACTGCTTTTCCCAATATCCTGCACCATGGATGAACAGCCAGTATCTGCATCATAGCTGTATGTTACATTTGTTTTGTTATAGCCTTGGTCATATTTCACAGAAGAATTAGAAAGCAGATATGAACCCAAAATTCTTCCTGTCTGCCAATAATCTATTTGTTTTCTCTCTGTGAGCAGTGCTTGAAAAAAGGTCTGAGGAGGTGACCAAAACATTGTATTTCTGGATAAGTAAACAACTGTTCATTTGAAAAGCTGATGCGTTCACCAGCCACTTAATCTGTATGATTCATCATGCAAGGCAGCAGACTGTACGGTTATACTAGAATTCTACAAATATGTTTTGAATTCTCTTGACTATTTTAGTACCGGGGGAGTCTACTGCATTACATAGTAATGCTTTGCATAGAAACGTTGAGTGCTAGTGCTGAAAAAGTCAGAACCTTTTTTTGCTTGCAACAAGACAATTGTGTTCCACCATTAAGGGAATCTCAAACATGATGTATATCACGGTACAGTACAGTCCCATAGAACACTTACAACCCATTGTCTCCTAAATAATGACTGTTAGGGGCCGTGTACCCTGTACCCTACATAGGTAGACACTGAAAGGAGGGCATATGTTAACAACAAGGGTCTTTTACTGACGTGACATGGGGGCCGCTATAGATGGATAGCCCCACTGATATACGCGGTAATATCGACATTAAATTCCTTATCAGATGAGATGCCACGACGGCAGCTAACACGTTGGTTTATAGCTGTTTTGCCACCATGGCCAATGTACCCCAGAGAGGACTGAAAGATCACATGTGGCTTTTTATGGTGTGTGATTGTTGCCGTATCGAGGTATTTCACCTTAAAGAGATACATCAGCAGTTGAATTTCCTTGGCTTCGACAAACATTTCACAAAGGCTGTATTCTTCCAGTTTTATTTGAGGCGTATAATTACACAAAGTGATTGTGTGTAGGTGGGTTGTGTCAAGTGAACAGATAGATCAAGGCCTGTCTGCTTAGCAAGAAATCTTAATGTATATACATAAGAAACTAACATTTCAAATACACAGCATGTTAAATTCTAATGTTCCGTCCCTCCTTCTGTCTGATTGTAACCTTACAAATATCAGTAAATCATTGTGTGTTCATCTTATGGTCAAATTGTAAGTCATCAATATTAAGGGTATTGTTATTTTTTTTCTCTCCTCTTATAGTAATAGCACTACACAATCTGCTGGCGCTCAATAAATAAACATAATGCAGGTAAATATGCTTTACAGGAAACACAAGAATAAAAGTACAAATCTGCTACATTCTAGACGTATGCATTCGGATTCGTAAAAGGTTTAATTTTCACAAAACTTTCCTGATTTGTTAATTCGTGCAAATGTCTGTAAACGAGGAGGGACCCTAAACGAAATAAACAAAGCAGAGAGCTTTGAATTTTTGTTTGTATTTTGTTGTTTTTTCCACTCATGACTGTTACTCACACTCTCCCTATCTTCTCCCCCAACCACTTTTATGTCCCCATCTTCCATTACATAGCTAGGCTTATTGTCTTGCCTCTCCTTGCTATCTGCTCCATTATCCAGGCCTCCTGGAGTGATTCTGCAAAAGGATGGAGCCTTAACACACACCCTCCCCCCGATCGGTGGAATGGGGGAGAGGCTGTTTTTGTGGAGAGCGTTTCTGCACCTCTCTTTCTCCACTAATCCGTCAGCCTCTTCCCAATTCCTTCAATCAAAGGAGTGTGTGTGTGTGTGTGTGTGTGTGTGTGTGTGTGTGTGTGTGTGTGTGTGTGTGTGTGCGTGCGCGCTCCGTCCTTTTGCAGAAGCGCTCTGGGAGACCAGGTCAACAGAACGGATAGCCAAGAGAAGCGGACCAAGAAAGGAAGAATACAGAAAAAAGAAAAACAAGACAATGCAAGATACTGGCTTGACTCTGATTGTATTAACGGAGATGCCTTCATATTTGCGCAGTAATATATTTACTTACCCCTTTTTGCTTTTCTTATATATTTTGGCAATCTTTTCGACTGGGATACCATATTTCTCTGATATCTGGAATACATGTTGAACAGCAGGGTTGAGATTTTACACTTTAGCATTTTATGTATCAGTATAAAACAATGGAAACTGGATATTGCGATCTACCTACAGCACATCACTTGTTTTAAGGCAGGGTGGACTAGATGCTTTACTATGGACAGAACTTTACCAAGACTTTAAACCTATTTCCGGCTATTTCTATTCACAATTGTGACTTTTAGGGTCATACACTCATACTCAAACATTCTGTATTCCTAGAAAAGGAAGACATTGAAGGGGACAGAAGAATCAGCCGTATTGGCAACTATCAAAACATTAGATGCTAATTATTGGCACAGGAAGTTGAGGCCAAGTCATCAATGAAATAACTTATACTGGAAGGTTCCAATCAATAAATTAAAGAGCGTATCCACTGAAAAACCTTTTAATCCCTGAAAGGAGTTCCATGTAATTTCTGTTCAGTAGAACGCAACAAACTACTCCTTCAATACTATAGTTACTTTTCTGAAAGGAAGTGTCGAAAATCCATTGCAATCACATCTCAGATACGCTGCTGTCACTCAAACACAGAGCAGAAATCCCTTTAATCGCATTTGTGTTATCCTTTTGACTATGCACATACAGTGCTGTGGAAAGGTTCCCAATTTCCTCTACTTTTGCTTATTTGTTACATTTCAATGCTTCCAAACATCAACCTGTCAGCTTGTCACCCACTGTTATTACTTTGGCCCGTTTAACCCCCTCCTGTCATAGCGTGTGAGTGGGGAGGTGAGGCATACAATGAGGCACAATGCCCAATATCACGTACTTTGCACAGAATTAAATAACCCCGACTGTGTTTCTCAGGCGCCATGCAATAAAAACATTAGTCGATATTGTGATTAAAAGAACAATGTGGGGTGTAAGCTTACACATTTGTGTGTTTAACTGCGGTTTTCTAAGGTCAAGCATATCGTATTTCTAACTTTTTCCGTATTTGACTGTTTATTGAATGACTTAGTGTGCTCTCCCACTCATTCTCAAGTATTCTTCAAGAAGCGATACATGCATTTTTAACCTAAATCACTCAAACAAAAACAAACGTGGTTTAAATCGGTTCTTTTACATAGTGCTGCCCTCTACCTGTAACATGGCAAAATCATGATTAAATCAAGAATACAAATACTAGAATTAAAGACTAGTTTCATTGGAGTTAAAGTACCTGGGGGTAGTAATGCATGAGCGGACTTCGATAAAATCATACTGAGTTAACTATACATTATATAAGTCTGGCTGGGGTTGACCCTTTATAATGTATAGAACAGTCAAGAAGCTGATCACAACTCTCCTGTCCTCTCTCCCGTCAGTGAATAGACTCCCAAAAGATTTCTCCCGCAAGAAGAGTTGAACCAACCTTGCATTTTAAATGCGATGAAGATGAGATTTTTCATCTTACTGCATCTCAAATAAAACTCACCAGCACGTGGATTAATTCCCCTAAACATATACCATACGTATATGCCATACGTGTCCATTGTACTGCTAAATATCGGGGGGGAAAAAAGCTACTTACAGCTTCCAACAGTCCTTTCACTGTAGGATACTTTAACATCAAGGCATCAAAGACTTCATCCGTCTCTTTCCTCACATAGAGAAGAACTGAAACATATTAATAAGAATTTAAAAAAAGATATTCCACCAAAAGTGAGTTACTTTCATAAGAAAAAAAAGATTTCGGCCATCTTAACCTAATGTATCGGTTTGTCTTAGGCTGTCAATTCTAGTTTTGTGGTACCCTTGTACTGTATATGTACTGTAGAAAGCTCTCAGTAACTTTTTTGAAGCTATATTATTAATAATACTTCAAATGATTCATTATAAATAAATCCTACTGTTTGTTTCACTTGGGTGTAGATAGTTGAAAGTTCTATACACAATTATATGGCGCAGTCGCTTGTTATTCAAATATGAAAAGGCCAGTAGGGGGAATGGACACATTTTTCACACAACTACATACATTGCCGAGCTATAGCGTGTGCATTTGGTTTGTCAGTCACTGTAATTGAGAGATTTAGTTTAAAAGTCCCTTCCATGATAGCTGCGACTGGTGGCAGTCCGTGGCACATGTTGGTGGCAGAATTAGCACATCAATGTGTATCCTTTTTCTAGGTCGGTTACAGCCAATCAGCTTTCACCAAAGAGACACAGTAACAGAAGGGAGGAAAATGTAATGCGCAATAATACTAATCATTCAGATCCTGAGAACAGGTTAACACGTTAATATGGCTGCTCCGTCTGAATGTTAACCTGTAAAACATGGGAATATAATAGACTCAGTTAAAATGTGAGTACCGTACCTTTCTTCTGGCCTTCTTTGGTTTGCTTTGGTGGCGTTGGACCATATTCATCATCCAAAGGACGAAGCATCCTTTTCACCAAAACGCTGCTTCTGAAAATAAAGATTACATGAATTAAAGAAACACAACAGAACAAAAATATAGATTATTGGCAAATTAAAACTATTACATTGCATATTATAAGGGGGTATGGATCAATGAAGGTAGTATGTACAATCATTGCAGTATTGGTTTAGATTATTCGATCTTCATCAATCAATCAGCATCACTATACTCTAAATAACAGTAAACACGGAATTACATGGAATTCAAGAAAAATGTATAGAAGTCTATTAACACCCTTAAATCCTGAGCTGTTGTTGCCATAATTTACACATAATATATATATACATACATACATACACACACATACAGTTATATGTACACACACACACACTGAAATGATTTGATGGGGTAAAGGGGGTAAAAGAGAAAACTATGGCACGGCTAAATGCTTAGTGTGAATTGTAATGGCAGCAATCGATTAAAAGATTTCCAAGCGATAATTATTTTATTGACCTCACCCTTCTATTTCATCATCTGTATTGTAGTAAACCTGTGGGAACATAGAACATAAAACAAGTATTAACAAATAAGCTTCTTATTGAAGAAAAAAACCCAGATGATTTAGTAATGTCATTATTACAGCATTGATCTAGTAGCTCGATATAAAGTTGATAAATATTGATAAAGTAGCACAAAAATAATTACTCTGATGGTTAAATTAAATAAGCGATTGATATAATTATCTATAATTTGAAATTACGTTAAAGAAAGGTAAGATTAAAAGCAGCGTAAACTATAACAACGTATTTCAGATAATGACATCATCTCTAGCATAATCCAGATGAATCTGATAGGCAGTAAATTACTTGGGACCTAATATTGTGCAGATTGGGTATGTAGTAAATGGATACTATTAATGAGTCGGGTTAATAAGAAGGTATCTCAGAGATCTGTGCTGTGGTTCAATTTGAATATTTAAATGTTTTTATAAGTAAGTATTTTTTTGCAGATAACACAAAGGTAAATACTCCCGGGAATTAGACAAATGCCAAATAAATTGGGTAAGCTAGAAGAATTGTACATACTTTTATTCATACCGGAAATGATTGTTAAATACAGACATGTGTTTGCACGGCGTGGAAAGATGTGATAATACCTGGCCGGTCCTTTGGAGATTTCCAAAGTGAACATCAGGGATAAAGAGGACGGGTTGAGAGTCCAAGTCAGCCATTGTCTTGAAGAAGGTGACGTCACTTTTCTTCTGTAGAGATGCAGCTGATAACTTCCCGTCAGTTGCTAGATTTCCAAAATATAGTTGCTTAAAAATGGGGCATTTTGTTGAAGCAAAACATGATCATAAAGAGGTGTATTTACGAACCCCAACCCAATTAGCAAACTTACCTGTAGAAGTGAAGATTGCTGTTAATATTATAAGTAATCTTTTCTAAGCAAAAAAACTAATTTTATGGATTCCTTTATGAATCAGATTTTAACATCTAGGCCAAAACACATTTTTACGAGCCATGTTACCACACCCTGGGAGAACAGGACCCCTACATATTAAGATTTGCCAGTAGGCTACCAGCTGTCTTGTGTTTCTCTATTATTTACAGTCAAGATATACCTTTATTTTTGTTACTAATTAAAAACTGGAAACTATTCATCATAAAGAGGTGAAAAAGCCCCCTTCTTGAAATAAATGGGACGGACTTTTTATTAAAACTATTAATCCAATGTAGTTGTCAACATCGTATGAAACTCCCTTTACCTGAATGACATGAGAACATATTACCTCCGAGACTTAAAACCGCCTAACACATAATCAGGGCTGAACTATGTGACCAGCTGGAAGGGAGACCAGTTTAGAGACCCCCATGGGATCTGTACAGATTCTCTGTACATCGTGAGATCCCTCCTGCGGTGTCTTGATGAAAATTATCAGGCTGTTTCACTGGAACACAGCGTTCGCCGACATTGCCGAAAGTTCAATTAAATCCATCTCAATGTCACAGCGAGAAGGTTCTTACACTGTTAGCAACGCTGGCTGCTGTTAATTCAGGGGCTACCAGACCCCCATTAGACAGCCTCGTCCCTGCTATAGCTGGCACCTGCCATGCTGGCCATTTATTATACAATGGCAGCGACCATGCAGCCCTCTCATTACTCACGGCGTCTTATTGCTCTAGGCAAGCATCTCAAGGCTCACCCTGCGCATAGAAATGAATGATACTTACAGTTATTGCCCTGGGCTGGTGCAGCCTGCCCTTTCCCTTTCTTTCGATTTTGTTTTCTTTCTTCGTCACGGATTTTTCTTTCCGCTCCCTAAAAAAAAAATGGAAAAAAAATACTATATATATAAAAAAAATCCTATTTATTATCTGTGTATATTAGCGAATAACAAAGCAACCTTAAGAACTGGTTTGATGTTAAGCCTGTCAGGAACCCGATGGAGGGACACAGATCTCGTGGACATTTCCTGCTGAGTGAATGAACGCTAAACATAGGTTGGGGGAATGAGCAGCATTGGGGGACTCCAAAATGGTCAGACACATAGTTAATAAGGACTTATTTAAGATCAACACACCGGTGGTAAAATTACGAACCATTGACGGTAGTGTGTAGTCTCTGGGCAATCGGTTTTTAGCATTTTTAATATGAAGTAGTCACATATTAATTCTAGGTTAAGGATGCCCACTTAAAAATATTAACGGATGTGAACAGCAAATTAATCATCATGTTATATTATTGAAATAATAGCTTGTATGCTTTAATAGCCTAGCTTTACCAATGAAGTTGGGAGGATATTAATTATTTAGATGGCTTATTCCCTGTATTTGGCACTAGGGGGCCCCTCTTATGTTGCTTGAAATACTACATGAGCCGCACTCTTAAAAGATCTGATGCGTTTCACGGAAGATGGAAATAACCTATTAAGGTTTATTTGGATTTCTTTTAAGACTCCGTTGGGAAGCTATAATAACAAGGAATACAATTATAAAACGGCCTATACATAAGACAGACGCTGCACTTCATCGCATCGCACAGTTAGATAGGCGAGCTAACTTAGTAATTGTGATTCTACTAGTAGATTGTAATGCTTTCTAAAATAAAATGTAAAAAAAAAACTTCAAAATCCTTTAAAATGGCGAACAGATTTCACAATCTTAATTGTGGAATTAAACTTTTGCTTCTGTTTCAAAAGATGAATTTGTTCTTTTATTAGAATCAAACAGATTGAAAATTACATAAAAAAATCTGTTGCTGATCATTTGATGTAATGTTTCCTTGGAAACGCACTCTGCTCTGAATAATGTTATACATGCTTTAATTAAACAAAAAAACCACCCCTACCGCCCCAATATTATTAGTAACATACACATTTAACAAGAACCGACAAGAGAAACTAAAATCCATAACCACAGGGGGAAAAAAGGCTCTTGGTGTATGCATTTACGTGAGTGGCGTGATTTATGTATTTATGTATGCATTTATGTGAATGACGGATAGATCCGTCAGGCCACTGGTTGCAGTTGATTGGCTGAGATGTGCTGACATCAGATCTATAATCCTGACATTTGTAGTGTAGAAATACATATAAAAAAATTGTATTTTAAGCAGGAATGAATATAGAGGGTTATGTATAAAAAAAGAGGGCAATTCTGGTGCATAGTCTTTTTCCTATAAGAGGTAACAGCCCAGTAGGCCGGAGCACCACATTGGTTGCAAACTACTTTCTAAAGTTCCCAAAATGAATACTTTTTCTGGTTTATATGAAGATGTGAGCAACATAAGACCTAATAAAATCGATTCTAGTGAGATAGAGAGCCATGTGTGTCATTTTCACACATATTTGTACAATTTGAAAAGTGGTCTTATCACCATAGCAACCAACAGAATCCTCTTTTGGATTGAACTATTCCACTGGTAACGATGATGATAAGACCACCTTTTGTACATAGTACCAAAAGGGTTGCTAAATATTATTAAAGCTGTTAGGACTACATTTTAATAGTCACATTATTGTATTTTCTAAACACAGGTGTAAACTATGATTTGCATTTATTTAGCAGAATTAATAGGTCAAGAAATACTACACAATAAGGACATGTAGGTGAAGAGAACTGGAAAGGCAATAGTCTCTTGTTAATAATGGTGTACCTTCTGCCCAGGAGGGAGAGAGACAGAAAATGTATGAAATATTATATATGAAAGAACAAAAGCCAGGTGGTCAGGGGAAAGAGCCACAGAAAACAGAGAGATGTGACAGCAATGGTATCAAAGAGTCACCAGACAAAAGAGACGCGTCCTGGAGACACCGAGGATTATGGGAAAATAGTAACACAATGTCTTCCTCAAGTCATCCTGACCTTAATATCAAGTGTAGGTTTAAAGTTATGGGGATGTGTATCCAAATCCCAAACCCGTGATAATTAAACGGAATTTTCCGCCTCCTCGTAGGTTTAAAATAGAGATTCCAGTTTTGGCTTACGAGAATTTTCCGTCAAGAGTAACCATTCACTTTAAGGAATAAACGATTATATTGAGAAGTTACCTTATCACAGAACACTTTGATCTGGCAGTATGCCCGGTGGATTGGTTTGTTGCTGCGATTATTATAGCTGTAGGTGTCTATTTGAATCATGAGAGGAAGTCCTTTGACCCCTTTCTGCGAGGAAAAATCTGTACTCAGACAATTCACAGTGATGAAAATCTGTGGAAAGAAAGTTTATAAAAGATTAACTTTTTCCATCACATATTTCACTCACAGCTATATAAAACCATAAGGTGGAAATTATATGGTTTTATTAACTAGTTCATGTATGAATGGCGAGAACATCTCCTGTGCACAGCCCTCTTCAGATCACCCCACGGATGTTCAATTGGATTCAGGGCTGGGCTCTGGCTGGGCCATTCCAAAACGTTAATCTTCTTCTGGTGAAGCCATGCTTTTGTGGATTTGGATGTGTGGTTTGGCTTGTTGTCAAGCTAAAAAGTGAACTTCCTCTTCCTAACGGACCCCTAAAGGTTTTGTGCCAAAATTGCCTGGTATTTGGAACTTAATCCTTGACTTCTATTTAACATGCGTTTGAATGTGATTGGTTAATTCTGAACACAGCCACAGCCCCAGTTATAAGAGGGCATGCAACCAGGTTATTGTGAGTTGTTTTTTTTTTCCCCCTCAAAGATTTCAGCTTGTTTTGCAATTGAATTGTCTACATTATAGGTCACATTAAAGGGGGGAAAAGTTCTGACACGATTTATCTCATTCTTTAACATCACAAGAACCTGGCATCTTAACCCCTTAACGACAAAGCCCGTACATGTACGGGGTTGCAGTGCAACGTGATAACGACAATGCCCGTACATGTACTGGCTGCCGTTAAATATCTGCATCGTCGCAATCGCTGCGTTTTCGCAAATGAGGCTGACCGTGGATTTGGGGAGGAAAGCCCTCCCCGGAAGAGAAATGGCCGCCGACGCACCGATCATCAAAGATCACGGTGGCGCCCGGCTAAAACAGCTTAGGAAGCGAACGGGATCCCTTTCTAAGCATAAACTGTGTTGCTGACATGCCTTGATATCGCGGCACGTAGCAACACAGCCCCCTACCCCGATAGCCTTGTGATTGCTCCGAAGAGCAACCACAAGTGCCATCATGTAAATGACATTGCCGTCATTCACACGATGGCATTAACAATGAAAAACTGAATGAGTTCACAGAGGGTCTATCCAGACCCTCTTGAGAACTCTCCAGCTCCTCCTGCAGGTTGAATGCAGGTACTGTATGATTTGATGGGGTAAACTGAATTGGCCGGGTTCAAAGATGTCCCAAATATGGGACATGGGGCAGGAGGATCAGATGTCTAAATGGCAAAAAAAATACACACCTCACAAAAGGTGGCCTTTAACCTCCCAAATAACCCAACAAACCCATGCATGTGGGGTATCACTGCGCTCAGGAGATGTTGCTGAACACATATTGGGGTGTTGTTTGGCAGTAACATATACCAGGAGCTGTAAATTTATACCTGGAGTACAACGTGTGTGAAAAAAATAAAAAATATTTTTACTACCATAAAGTTTGACAAAGGCTGATGGTAGAACTAGTGCATGGAAATGGTTAAAATACCAGCATTTGAAATACCTTGGGGTGTCTAGTTTTTTAAAATATATGGTCTGATGGGGTAAATTTCATTGGCCGGCTTCAAAGAAATAGCACATGGGGCAGAATGACCAGCTTTGGGGAAAAAATGGTTTTAAAATAGCAAAATGCTACTGGTACTTATTGCCCCATAACGTGCAGAAAAAAGCAAAAACACATAAAAACATTGTGTATTTCTAAACTCAGGACAAATAGTAGAATCTATTTAGCAGGTTTTTTTGTTGGTTTTTGCAGATGAGTAAAAGTATTTTGTTTAAAAAGTGAGAAAAAGTCACCATATTTTATCATTTTTTTAAACAGTAAATTAGATGATATGATAAAAATAATGGTATCTAAAGAAAGCCCTGTTTGTCCTGAAAAAAACAAATATATAATATGTGTGGGAGCACGAAATGAGAAAGAAGAAAATCACAGCTAAACAGCAACACTGAAATATTTTAAAAGAGCCATTGTCCCACAATATACTACGAGTAAGAAACAGTATTGTCCTTAAGGGGTTAACAGGCATGTGTAGACTTTTTATATCCACTGTATTAGTAGTACTATATACAGTACAAAGTAATACAGCAGACACAGATGCACACTCCTCAGTCCTCACTCACCAGTTACTCAGTATGTGTGAGTGAGTTGCCAGTTCCCATTCTCAAGAGATAAACATGAGTATGCGAATAGGGGGGGCATATGTGACATCATCCCTCACCATGCAGCCTCGCAGAAGCTCACAAGTATCACACACACAGCCTTTCACCTGCTGCTTCTTTTTTCCAAATACCGGTAGTTTAAATATCACTGTTTTGTCCTGGAATAAACCATCTACCCTTCAACAACCCATACTTAATTTATATTGGGTTGTAAATTATGTGCCATTAAAAGGATAGATCATATGTGCCCGGAATAGTGTTCTATGATTGTGTTGCCTACCTGGGTTTTTTCCCGGGGTTCATATGATTTCCACACCTGCTCTGGCTGGGGTTAGGTCACATCATAAGGGTATTGGAGAGAGCGGTTAGGCAAAAGATGAACATGTACCCAGTATCCTTCCAGCGCATATCACCAAAACTATAAAAACCCACTGGAAACAAAAGACTCAGGAGCAGCGGTGGAAAGTGTACCAACTAGGAATCAACTGCAGGTGACCATCCAAATAAAAGAAAGGGCTCATACGAGTGCCAGCAGAAAGTAAAGACACTTCATACTACATATATTATTCCTTTTCTGATGTATCCATGTTAGAGAAACAGAAGCACATTTACACCCCATTTTTACAGCAGCTACCACTTTATGCTTCATGGTGTGGCACAAACAACGTATCCTATGTTGTATCTTTGTAAGTAAACTTGAACCTTTGAGTTAATGAAGACAGAATAAACCTCAAACTCCGACGATGCTTTTTCGGAGACAGATTAAAGCAGCTTCTTCTATTTAAACGTAACGAGTGCAGTTTTATGAACACTCTAAAGGGACAATCAGGCTATTATGTCTTTTTTATAACAACGCAACAGCCTCTTACAGATGTTTACATTTCTTTATAGCATCTTTTAAGCTGTGCCACACCCTGGTAACGATACCTAAAGTATTCGGACACTATGGTTACAGGTCAAACAGCCACATTCCATTAAATGCTTGCGTTTTAAGCACCGCACGCACCGTACACGCCTATAGCGGGAAGTTTTACCTATAAACGCTTACCAACACGGTAATGAACCCGTGAAAACACGCGCACACGTCTGCGCTTTTGGCTCAATCTCAGTTATGCATGATGGGAATTGTAGTAGAACAATTATTCTATATATGGTGCACAGCTCCTGTTGGTAATGTTATACATCAGAATTGTTGTTGCTGGATGGTGTGCGTTTGTCTATAATAATTAGATATTCTACAAAAAAATAAAATATTAAATTTGAATTCCATCATGTTCAGCTCCTGTTCTCTCCTTGGGTGTGCAAACAAGACAAACTCTTTCAAACCATCTTGTTAAAGGCTCAATTATGAAACGATGCCTTCCCTGAGAAAATATTAAGGACAACGTTTTACATTCATAAAGATTTTTCTGCATTCATAGGATATGATATGATTTATTTAGTTACATAAAGTCTTTTGGTCAGCAGAGTGAATTAAACAAAATACTTAAAAAATACAAATTAATTTTAAGCTTGGTAGTGTCCATATTTTGTCAATTTTGACCAGCTTTTTCACATCTTCTAATAAAAACAACATTTTCTTATCCAGACATACATTCAAAGTGTAGGCATTTAACATATGGCTTGATAGAGTATTGGAGAGTACTAAATGTAATCATTTGCAAGATAACTTGGACTTTAGTGTTAAGAATTGCTGGCAGCCAGTTTTGGGTCTTTCATGGATTCTTATCTAGGCAGGGAAGCTACATTTCTCATTCCCTATTTAACCAGGTAATCAGCCACTAACCAGGGTCCCCATATACTAAATATAGACATACCTGAGAACTTTATAAATGATCTGACTCAAGGACTGAAAAATTGTTTCCTCCTCCTTGGGGATTTGATCGTTATTATATAAGGGAGTTTAAATTATTACCTCGAGATGTCAAGCTGGTGTAGCTTTTGCATAAAAACGTGTATGCATGCCTTTTCCAAATTACATTTACGAGCCCCCTGCTGGCAACCAATAGAATCCATGAAAGACTTAATAGAGTCACTCGTACAGACTTTTAAAATCCTGGTGCCACAACTTAGCTGGGGGAGACCACTGGTCTCACCGCTCCAAGAGTTAAAAGGTCTGTACGAACGACCAATAGATTCACTCGTACGGACCTTTAACTCTTGGAGCGGGGAGACCATGGTCTCACCAGGCCAAGTTCCGCCTTCCGCCCGAGTTCTTATTGCCCTTTAACTCCTGACGGGGGTTAACGGGAGTGGAAATCCGTAGGTTTGCTGTCAGGAGTTAAAGGGCCATAAGAACAACTTTATTGGTCACCAGCAGTGGCCTCCTCAAGCATCAACCAATTGGTTGATGCCATTGGAGGCCCCTGCAGCCGACCAATAGAGTCACTTGCACAGGCCTTTAACTCCTGACGGTGAACCTATGGATTTCCGCTCTCATTAACCCCTGCGATGCTGCATAGATAAGGTAGGCTAGATGGGGAAGGGACCAGGGAGATTAATAAACAAAGACGAACATGAAGATTTTGCCGCCGCCATATCTGTATGTTCGGTATTCTGGCTGAACAACAAAAATGCAGCGCTGTGGGGGATTTGGATCTTAGTCTCATAGTCAAACCTCTATTTGAGGTCTGATTTTAGGACTGCCTTGATTATAAGACAAGGGGTATTTTTCACTTGTCTTATAATTGAGCAAATACGGTGTATATATATATATATATATATATATATATATATATTATATATATATATATTATATATATATATATATACACACACACACACACACACACACACATACATACATGTGATATGCTTATGTATGTGCTGCAAAGCTCATTCCATTATTTCTTCTTCTCCTTATTTACTTGTGTTGTTGATTTAGAAAGGTCATACTTCAAGGAGTTTCTAAAAGTCGTAATAGTTAATCTGTAAAGTAGACCGTTTTATATCCTGGTTTCGTAAAACTAAAAGTATCAGATTGCCACTCTAAACAACACATACACCATGAAATTAAAAAGTATAATAACAACTTGCGCTGCTGTAATGAGTAAACATTGGCCTTTGTATTTACACAATAAAAAAAGCTGCGTAACTTCAACATTGGGTGGAGCATGAAGCAACAGAGTGTAAACATATTTCTCTGTTCTCCAATAAAGCTGAGTTTTTCAAGATTTAGTTTATGTATATATGGTGCTCTAGTTATACATGATATATAATAAGGCAAAATATCATGTAATTATTTGATTTACAGGATTATTTCTGGGAAGGTTTTGCACATTCGGTGGTAATAAGAATGATGTCTAATACAAAACGTAAAGTAAAGTAAACGTGACGTAAAGGTTTTTTTAAAAGTTGCTAACTTTTACCAATTGAAGTTAATGTCAAGGTCTAGTTTTGCAGTATTGGTACTAGAAATAGTTGTCCATCAATAGCAAAACTTATACCTACATATATCATTAAGTATTATTCATATAAAGTCTGAGAAGTGATCTTGATAATATTTCAACCAATGGAATGGATCAATCTGCAGAAATACTCAATTGGTCGCCATAAAACGTGTAATTCTCAAACTTTGCACCAGAATCCATGTTTATGCAACACACTTCGGTGATGCAACTTGGCAGGCAATTTTTATAAATATTACTAAAAACAAGCACTCCCATTACTGGTGTCTTTCCAAACCACTAAAATGTCTACTAGCAAAACAAAAGCAAGTGCTCCCCACTTATGCTTTTGGAGCTTTGCCTGTTGCGGTTTACAGAATAGTTTATCTTTTGTCGGGAATTCTCCAACTCAGACTTCTTACAGGTCCTTATCAAAAGGTTATGTTGGGTTTTAACAAAAAAAAAAGGAGGAGGTAGATTTATTTCTACCAATTTCACTGATTCCTATGAAAGATGAACTGCAGAATTCACATTTCTCTGTCACTGGTTCTTTCCCAGCCGGTGTGTGAAGGAAATTAAAGAAGTTAAGTTATTTTGGCAGAACTTGTGTGTTAGTTAGTATGAGTAAGTGTGTGTAATTTGCGAACTATGTATGTTGGAAGGAGGGCAAGGGGCAAAGAAGGCACAGACAAGTTGCTTGGGGGGCAATGATGGCACAGACCCTGGATGGACTTAAATGAGCTTAGAAAGCAATCAATGCACAGTGTTGCTGCAATACCTCTATATTGTAGTTTCCAGCAACACCAAGTTGCGTAGGCCCCACATGATCAGACTGGTCACATTTACCATATTCAATACAAAATACGCTTAGGAAGCAATCAACAATCAAGGTATTCACCATCACAAAAAAAGTCAGGGGCCCTGTGTGATGCTGCTTCTTACAAGATGGCGTGCCCAGTACAAGGCAAAAGAGTTCCCATTGGGTCCATGCAGAGCTCACAAAATATTTAAGAAAACATTTTTAATCTGGTACTAGTAATACAACTAGTAACATTAAACTAATAGGAGTGTAACTCATGTTACTATCACTTTAAGCTTCCCCACAGCATAACTTTCACCGGCCGGTATTATATATCTGGAGCGGCCCACCCATAGATTTTATGGGCCGTTGCATGATGAAATTGATAACACCGTACATACTATAAAGGAGGCATCAGCAGTACGGCAGGTTTGAACCAGTTACAAGTCGGATTCTGATTCAAGATCTAATGCAGATGAGAAACACAGGGAAAGTTCACTCAGCACCAAAGCACGGTAATTTATCCTGGAGTTCACAATCTGGATTTATACAGTTCTTTTTTTTCTCTCTTTTTTTTTCCCAATTCTGCATGCAATATTTAGTATGCAAAGTACTGCCTTCTTTCACACATACGGCTGAATTAAAAATATATTATTCAAGGGTATACCCTGGTACGTACATAGATGTGTTATATACCCCGGTTTCTTGACACAATCAATTTTAGGCACTTTAGAAAAGACAATTACCTTGGCTTCTTCATTGACATCCCAGGTAAATGATACGGCATTATATGCAATTTCTTCAATATTGCCAATGGTGTTGAAGCTTTCTTTATAATCTGCTGTAATTGAAAAATATGCACTTTAATGACATATTACAGCGTTTAAAGAATCTTTTACATTGTATCGTGAGGTCTTATCATTGCCATTCACAAATGTTTCAAACAAGTAGTAGATTTAAGAAATCAATTGCAGTCAATACTGCGATGCAACAAGCTGGCCCAATGAATTGGTGGGATTGAAGCAAGACCAGTCAATAAAAACGTCTGGAATTATTATCGCTGTCAAAGTAATAAGGTTCCACATTAAAATGTAGCTTTTTATTGTGCGCGTATAATTCTAGGAGCTCTTTCTTTCTGTATGTAGCGTGACATAAAATTATGGAGTCTGTTCAACCACGTGGCTGCAGAGATCGTATTGTAACCTCCGGAGCAAGGGTCAACCGCAAATTCTGTCTCAGAGCATTTAAATGTCAATATCGTGTGTGACCCCCGCATTGTAAAGAATCGAGGAATCTGTTAGTACTACATAAACAAAAGATAACGTATTGGGTATCTTTACCTGAGTATTGACAAAGTATTAAAAAATTGTATCTGGTGTTTGGGAAACGGTAAGATGTGCATTGAGCGTTTAGATAAAGTAACTCATTTACTCAAAACTATTGAGTGATTGTGGGACAAACATAACAGACATGGGCACCATGCACACATTATACTTCAGGAAAGACACCGATGGTTTAACTAGTTTGACTGGTTTTTACTTTTGCTGCCAAAACAGTATTACAAATCAGGTTTAATGAGATTACCTTAATGCCATTTGTATTATTACATAAACATTCCTACTGAGCGAATTAGCCTTGCGAATCTATAGTACAGCTAGAATGACTCTAACACCCTTTCGTATTGTGTTTGCCTCAGCTTCATTCAGATATTAGGGATTAAAGAGAAGTAAATTTAAAGGTAGGCCACACATTAAAGGTGGAATGTTACATCCGTATGACAGCACAAGGCAGCGACAGCACCAGGGATGTAAAAAGCTGATTGTCCAAGGACTTCACAACTGCTAGAAGCGCATAATGACTGAAGGTAACATCTCCAGGAGCCTCCAGTTTCATCTTATGACCGACAGTCACCCAGGTGGCTGCTTTAAAAGTCCGTTCAACAGAAGCTCATCATCCTTGATGTTCCCATAGCTCTGGGGGTGAGAGATCTCAAACCAATTCAGTGTAGTAAGCGTGCATGTTCATACATTATCAAAACTGTGGCTGTAATCCTGGTCAAGGTAGTTTTAGGGGCAAAGTTAATAAATAGTTAATTTGGCCTTTTAAATCCGACCTGTGGTGTCATGGCCAAATATAAAACTTAATATCTTTATCAATAAAGTCCCTTTTCCAAGTCTGTCTTTGAGACAGAAGGATGGCAACACAGTCTTTTGGTTTAGGGTAACTTCATTGGATACCTTGGACCTGAAATAAGGCTAGGTGTGTAATAACCACTTTACCTTCTATAAAAAGTCATGTACACCCAGAACCTGCAAGTCTACAATTCTGCTGGGCACCAAAAATCAAAGCCGTAATTTTTTTTGTCTTTTTTAGGCCAAGCTGTTAGTTGTAGTCCATCGATATAGGGAACCAGATGGGTGATCTTGGGCACAAAGTTAGATGTTTGTAATAAGGTCCCGTCACTATGGGGAAAAGGGGATATAATTCCCTTTGAGGCTATTTGAATGACTGGCACTTTTTATTGACAAGCATTAATTAGCACTCCTTATAATCACAGGCAAAATATATGTCAGGCTGTAATGACATGGAACGGATAGGTCATTCAAAGTTTCCGGATAAAACATTTCAGTGACCACTCTTTGGTGCCATCTGTCTTGGTACCAGTTCGGTACCAGTTCGGCCCTACAGTGAAGTACAATAACATCTTTGCAGCGCAAGTATCTTTTTAGTTACTCTTTGTTTGTGGTAATTCTTGTACTGCATGTTCCAAAACTGCTGATGCCAACCAATCACTGGTCTGAAATGATTTTTCATCATGCCGATAACAGTTGGCTAAGTTCCCAGACCTATTCTTGTCATTGAGCCGCCAAAAATGTCCCCACCGGTGCAAAAACAAGAGGATTATATATAATAATACATCCCATGGCCGTGAAGGGCTTTAAGTTGATTTGTAACTTTTCTGAAATACTACATTTTCAATACACTGTTTTATTGTCTTTAAACACTAAAATAAGCAATATATAGCTATTATAATCCAATTCACAAATATACCTTGGAGAAAAGGTACCTTAACTTTTGTCAGAATTTGCATGATTTCTGCCCCTATTGGGTGATCAGATTCTCAGTAGCGGCACTTTTTAAAGGTCTCTTATTACGGAATGATCCCTAATCTCCCCAACTGGCACATTAACACTATCAAGGACCATGCCAAGTCGGTACTGCCTCCATAGTGCTCAGCACCAAGAAAAAGGCAGCGTGGTGGAATATGATGTCATCTCCCAGCACGCAGACATAGCAGGACTATGAGGAGGGGGCATCTTTTGCCGTCGCTCTGGGTTAAGCCTATATGGCAGTGCTGAAGATTAGAGCAGTGACGTCAACATATTGTGCTTTTTGTCTACATCCATGGCACAGATGGTATTTTTTTTTAACCCGTTTACTAGTAAACAAAATAACAAATCAAAATAAGATTTATACCATATTGTATGGATCGAATACTTTTTTTTTTCTTTAGTACCTCTTGCTGATGTTGATGACAAGTGCATGTCACATAGCAGTCATGCAGAAGAGTACTTTGAAAACGGAAGAAGCATATATTTTTACTAATCTACCAATATGAACAACCACACCAAAAAAAAACAACAGCTAAGAAACATAAGCATCTTATCTTGTATTTGTTTGTAGTGGAAGAAAGGAGAGGTCACAAAGCAAGTTACTATGTATCAGTCTTGAGTAGCAATACCAGTTTGTGGGTATTGTCCAGAATGATTATTTCATACACCTGACAAAAAGAGACTCACAATGCTCAGTCATTGGCAAAGAAAGGGAAAAAAACGAAGAACGTGTAAAACAGCACACAAAGGTGGAGCTTCATATTTCTATTATTGCTTTAGCCTCTGACATACAATAGTCAATGTTTGTATGAGAACCTATGAAAGAAATCAGTTCACGTAATGTAAACAGGGCCGGTGCTTTGTTTGCTGCGGACGTCACATCGCTCTGGGATTTCCAGTTTCATACTGGGAACACTCAGATATTGTTTAGAGAAAAGTTATTTCAAGATCAGTCTCTCTTATTTAACTTTTCAGGTGCCGCTGGCATAGGTGTGTCATCAACTGCAAACATTGTAAAACACACAAATAATTTACAAAGCTTCATGCATTTTGCTTCCTTTATGACTTAAATAACCACAATAGTATTTTCAAAAACCTTCTAATGGTATCGTTTCCCCAAGTTGAGCAATCGATGAAACTCTCAATGGAGCTTGCTGTTTGATGGTATAGGAGTAAGCCACACGTCCCGGATTGCCCGGGACATTCCCGGTATGGGACTTTAAGTCCCGGGCAGCCTCAGTCCGGGACAATGCATTGTCTCGGAATTGAAGTGCCGTCTTTTTTTTTTTTCCCCGACATAGAGGGGAGAGAGGGGAGCAGAGCGGTCGCTCATTAAGTTTTCAGCAACCGCTCAGCGCCCCCCTGTCTCCTCCACGAGGCCTCTATCTCGGTTGCAGTGCCGGCATGTCATGCTGCGCGCTGGAATATGATGTCGAGGCTACCTCTGTCAAAATCTGCGTAATGTGGTTTACCATTAAAATATGCAATGAACACCTCACTCTTACCCACATGTCTATCAATTATTCTTTTCTCCCAAGAAATCCCTGCTCCTACTGACTATGGGGCACTAGGGGTTCAATACATAGAACTGAGGAGCACAGAATGTGAACCAAATAAGTATTGGGTCCAGAGAACCAATGATTAAATTAATTTTAAAAAGCGTAAGCCAGAGGCAGATTCGATATTGCAGAATGTGTGAACTTTCCAGGGGATAAATATAACCATTTCGCAAGTCACAATTTATACGGGTTCTGTGGCCACGGGTTCTCTGTGTAATTTAGACATTTCCCTTAATCCCACCTGTTTTTTACTTACCGATGTCCAGTACCCGCTGCTTTGCCGTGTGCTGTCGGGAATGCCAGTATTTCCAGTATTTTAACTGTTCATCCCGATTTTTATCTTCACTGAACACAACCATTATCACACTCTGTGCAGAAATATTGTAAACATATATGTTAACAAACGTGTATCAATACAGTACGGCCTCACATATATATAGTTATACTATGCATATCTTTCCAATGCATCACAATATACTAATTAATGTATTAAAAAGTAGTATGTTTATACAGTATACAGATGTGTTGTCAGTTTTTTTTTTAATATATATATATATATATATATATATATATATATATATACCTATGGGTAAACTGCCTGCTCCATCAGACTATGACCTGTTCTGTTTTAACCCCATGTTTCCAAAGTATGGATACCCTTTTCCTTTGTAAGCTGTGAAACATTTTGGGGAATCGACCATATAAGACGACCTCGGAAGTTTTAGGCTCCGGCTTTTCAGAGTCCCATCTCTTTGGGTAGCCTAAGGAGATTGGTGGGTGGGGTGGATGTTGTCAGTGGGTGTGGTCTATTCAACTATGGGCCGGACTAGCCCCAACCACCTTATATTTGTACAGGGTGGGAGAGGGAGAGGGGACAGACTCAGAGAAGTAGACCTGGAGAAGCAGAGTTTGACCCGTAGTCTCCGGACAAAACCTTGAGCGTTTCCAGGTGCATATAAGTGGTTATGGATAGAGCCATATTAGCCCAAGAGAGGATGGAGTCGTTAGTCTTTAGTTAAAGTTAATACCTTTTATTGGGCCAATGTAGGAAAAGATCTCAAGTCACAAAAGCTTTCAGATCATGGAGAGACTTCTGAGGTCCAGAAAGTTTATGTGCCTTTCATCTTTTTCTACATTGGCCCAATAAAAAGGTATCAACATGGATATATTTGAAACAATTTATTCATTTATTATTTAGATTTTTTTCCTTCCTGAGCGTTAGTTGTGGTTGAAAAGCTACGTATATTATGTCTTCTTCTCTAGACATGAAGTGCGTCGGTCTGGGGTGCTGCAAGATACCTTGAGCAGGACCTACTAACCTGTTACGTTATGCACCACTTGCTATATGTCCTGTTTATTATATTTAATAATAATACACAATGGGTGCCAGTGACCGACCTGTTGGAGACTACTGCTTGATCACTCTGGGACTGACCTACAAATGACCTTTGCTCAGGTGCATTATACTTTATGTCCTGTCCAGTTAGGCTCCCTGCTCCACAATCCATTTCTCGCAGAGCATCAAGTATTTGTTTTTTTTCACATTATTAACAAAGATCCATCGGCTGGTGCATCCTTACTCAGTTTGTTTCTATTCTACAGACTCGGTTGTAACAACGCTATGGAATCTGCTGGCGCTATATACATAAATGCAGTGTACTGCATCACTTTGCTTGTGGGCATAATGCAGCTTGTTACGTGTATGCATCCGCACACCTAATTATAGCATAGCACAGCCATATTGGAAAAAAATTGTCAGAAAAAAGCTTCAGTTTCATTTGCTTTGCATGTATTTATTACGAAGGCAAATTATCTGGTGGGTGTTTGTTCAAGCAAATAAAAAAAATCATGTGTTGCCCATAAGCAGCTGCTGCAATCTTTGTTCACCTAGTCGGCATACCCCACCCTTCCCTCTTCCACCTAGTCATGTAATAACCTGCAGATATACTGGCATCAAATTATTTTATATGAATCCTCTTCTAGACGACAACCACTCCCTGATATATGGAATGTTTGAAAGGTAACATAACCTAACACATGAGGATTAACATTCCAGCAGAAAATGGTTCAAGCTAAGTCCAGATTCATTCATTCATTCACACACACACATTATATATATATATATATATATATATATATATATATATATATATATATATATATATATAGTGGAAGCATTATTAAACACTCATCCACATCTACCAGATTTTTCCCAGAAATCCCATGGTGCTGCCACAACCACAAGGAATTCTGGGTACGCACAATATATATTGTGTGTATGTAAAGCACTGGTATAGCATTCAGATATAAAGATAAAGCAGTCATAATTCACACAATAACATACTCTGAATGTATCAGAGTGTAACGGGTATGGGTAAGTAGTATATGACTGCAAATAATCATGCAGAGTTTCTTTATATTTCTTTATATACTGAAAGTACTCCCTACAGTGCAGGTTCCCCGGGTTATCACACAATCAGCTCTTTCGTGGCAGTAAAACATCTAAATGAAAGTTGGGGAGACTGCCTGATCCACCTATGCTCATTTCAGGAGATCCTGGAAACTAATATTCTATTAGGGCCAACAATAAATATAGTTTTATAACAAGTTACCCCAAAAGGCATTTGAAAATATAAATACTTACCCTCACTTTGCTGATTGGGTGCCTGAAACACTTGTTGGCTCCAGTTTCACTGAGCGTCACAGCATAAAACTGTCCTTTGTTTAAATAAGTCATTGGCCCCTCTCCTTGTTTTTGGCGCAGAGATTTTGTTGCTTCTAGAGTATACTGGAACGTGCTACAAACGAGGACAAGAAAAAGCATTAACAGAAACAAATGTGGCATCGTGACTGTTCTTCTGTACAAAATGACTGCCTGTCTTCTGCAGAACATAAGTTTTGGAATTTAGTTTTAGTTTTGGAATTTCACATCCATTTCTGCAAGAAAACCTGACTTTCAGATGGCGAAACAGAAAGTGGTGACATGGTGAGCATAGGAAACAAGAACGACCAGCAGTTATATTTTTTGGTATCTCACTTTATTTCATAATAATTCAGAACGAAAATGATTAAGAAAAGTAAAAAGGAAAATTATTTCCTTACTTTTTTTATATAAAAAATTATTTTCCTTATTACCTAACAGGGACTTAATTGGCAGACATGATCGGGGAAGGCAAAGTATCCGTAGCAAGCCTGATACTATCTTCACGCCTGATACTATCTTCACCAGGCCGTGATGCTTATATCAGTCAAGTAATATTTTAAGAACATTGGATATTTGTTGCAAAAATGTTTATAAATGATATTATTGCAAAAATTTATTGCAATTAATTATTGCAAAAATTATAATGTTAAACTATGGTAAGAAAATCTGAAATGTGCTTGGTTAAGTCATGGATGTTAATAAAGTTTGACATAAATTCTTTAAAAAAGGGAAAGATTTATAAAGATTACAAAGATTATAAATCCACTGTGGAAACAGATCTAATTGATAAAAATAAATGGCATTTTATTCGTCTCCATTTCTCATCTCGATTCCAATATTATATATCTGACACATTTTCTAAGAGTGTTTTCAGATTTGTAATTATACCATAAATACATCAGTTTTTATTAATTTGACAAACACTGACATCAATCTCATATAAAATCTGCAAATTTTATTAATGTCAGCATTTACAGAACTCTTTATATAGATCTTAAAACATACCTCGCTGTCTGATCATACATGAATTCTTCAGCTCCTATTGAAGAGCTTCGATATTTCTACAAACACAATAAAAAAAACTTCATAATAAATACTTATTTAAAAAATGGAAATATTCCTACTAGGAATATCAAATAGGAAACACGCACTTTTTTATATAGAGAAACTACCATTAATAACAAGTAAAAAATATTAGTAAAATCATTAGTGGTAAAATATCATTAATTAACTGTGGGGGGGCAATAAGGAGTTAATAAAATTGAAATAAAACTGATGAACAAATACTGAGATATTTTGGTTGTGATAGCGAATGTGTCTTTTTGGTGGGGCTGTTTGCTGCGTGGTCCGATGGGATAATGGTCTGGATCGTTGATCTGTACAACATTTCCAGCAGGGCAACTGCTTACAAGGCAGTACAACCCCAATAGCACCCATCTTTCAAAATTGAGGGCAATAGGTAAAATATAATTAAACTTTTAACTGAAAAAGGAGAAGAGCTAGTTCTTACATCAGTGACTCCTTCTTTGAAGGTCTCATTATATGTGCTGTCTGGAGTACTGCGCTGGTCATCCTTGAGGTAGCCTGTATGGGTAGTAACATTATGGACTCCATAGTGAGTTTGTTCAAAGATAACTCCTCTAGGCTCCTCGCTTTCTGCCCTGTATGGCACTGAAGAGCTCATAAATACCGGAGTGAACTCTTCCGCCTTTACCACAGCCACTGCGGATGCCGGAGCAGACGTGGGGCTTTCAGGCACGGTGTTGTTGAACTGCTCTCTCTTGGTAGACTCCGCGGTCTCTGTATTGAGGGACAGGTTGACAGGAGCCGTTTTCAAAACTTGAACCCGGTTTTCACCAGGACTCAGGTTATTTGGGGTTTCATTGTTTGGAAGACAATTTCTAGAAAACAACAAATAGAAACAGTAATAGCATCAGAGAAAGAGTCAAGAATAGAAATCCTTTGAAACCTCCAACACATGAAAGTCCAGAATGCTGTGCTGTGGTCCATATTAACTATTCTCATACAATGGAAGGGAATTACAAACAATATATAAAATCTCCCAAAGTAAGCATGAGCAGAAATATAATCTGACGTTTTACCAGCATTCTCAAATTATGTATTTCTAATGTACGTGTGAGTAAACTTAACAAGTATAAGACACTAATGGTCTTTACCTGTGACTATCTGAGTTTAATACTGGTAAGCAGAGCTTAGCATTAAAGGAAAGTCCGTTTTACTTTTTTACAAACCGCCTGGTCTAAGATCATCTTAGGTGCTCATATATCTTTAAGAGTCTTTAGATTACTGCTTGTTTGTATTTCAGAACAGTACCGGTAATGAGACATTTGTTAAGCTTTTGAAAACCTTTGATAAACTGAGCGCTGTATCTTTTTTCAGTTCCATCAATGAGCGGAATAGCTTTCATGTGTTTTATGATTCTCCTTATCATCTCAGTATGATAGGAAGGGACTGTAATTATTATATCTACAGCAAGAAAAATATTGCAACTTGAAGAAGCTACGAGGATATGCATACGCATTAATTGTAGGATTATACAATACAGGTCTACAGCCTTGGGCAAGACCTGCCGAAATACCCCAAAACCCATTTTGATGGCCAGTACTATTCAACACAATGGCACGCAAACGATGGGGTACGCTGTCTGCCATCACAAACTATCTTCCTGTTTTCTTTAAATCCTATACATTTGCTTTGTAATCGGTGCAGAAGACAGTATATGAGTGTCCAAAATGCCTCTTAATGTACATAAAAGGTATACAGTGGTACAGTGTTCTAGAATGAAATAAAGCACACTTGGTAAAAATGCTACTATTATTGGATAACTAAATATAATGGATTACAGGCTTTCGAGACTACGTAGATAATATGTCTGAAGAAGAGAGACAGAAGACGTGTGCGAATGGACCAAACACCAAAAAATTGTTTCTGCCCTTTGGGTTCACACGAAATATGGAAAATGCTTCACTTTCCCTGCGCATCCATATTCATTATTCTGGCCTGGTGTGGTATTTCTCCAATCGAGGAAGAGGATGAGCACTGTGGCTCCGCCATGTTGCGGTAGTACTACACCAAGCCAGAATAATGAAGTTGGTTCTTTCTCTGTGGATCCATCTGCTTTATTCTGGGCTCTTGGAGTACTTCAGCAAAAGGGCGAGCGCACTGAGCACCCCACAGGAACAGCTTCTCCCCGTCAGTCCAATCGGGGGAGGCTGTGTCTACGGAGGCTACAAGCTTTTGCAGAAGTGATCCGGGAGGCCAGGTTAACTGCGCAGATAGCGGGGAGAAGTGGACCAAAAAGAATGACAGATGAGCAAGAAAAGGCAAAGATAGGGAGAGAAAGCGTGAGTGAGAGTGCAAAAAAAACAACAAAATACAAATGAAAATTCTCTGCTTTCTGTTTGTTTCGTTTGGGGTCGGGACATTCGTACAAATTAACAAAGCTTCATTAATATTCGTACAAATCTGAAAGTCTAAATCTAAAAGCTTGCAATTGATTATACTTTAGTTAGCCAATAAATGTATCAATTAATGCACCATACGTGTTAGGGCTGATATATGAAACATACTATTAGATATTATTACAAAGAATTGGTCAGTAAAATGAGGATATTGGTGCCAGATATATTATTTTCATGTATGGAAGGTATTAAGCGATTACCTTTTATCTTGTTCATTGTGTACATCAATTAATTTGTTTAAAGGCAGAAGTCTTTTCTCCCTCGGGACCTGAAACCAATACAATATTATTTATACAAGTAAGCATTGCATAAAAAAGAAAAAAGTTTAATGGTGAGTGATAAACTACGTAACAAACGTCCAACTTGTTGAATATGTAAGAGTACTCAGAATACATGTATGTGATACACTTATAATGCAACAGGTAATATCAGCGTCTGCCCACGTAAACCACAGCAAAATGACTGCGGTTACTATTTACTAACTAAAATTATGAGAAATGCAGACTAACAAGAACATAATCTGGGGATTTAAAAAAAAAATTATCCTCAATTTTAAATATTCATAAATTGTACATTCAGATGTGCCTCATTTCCTTTAAAAATGACATTTTGTGTGGTGTTAGATTTATATAGCTTGGGTGAAGGTATATGTTGTCACATATAAGCTAAAGAGAATGTTCGGTCTGCATCACAATATGCTACAGTAAATTCCTACAAAGTCACAATATGTGCACATTAACATCAGAAAATGTTTTAAAATAATTATATGTCATCAAATACCGTCTGCATTTAAATACCTTACTCTTTCACATAGCTATCAATAGGTCCCGTATCATTTTTTCCTTTTCCCTTCGTTTTACTAGACATTATATAACAAATTACATATAACACAATAAAATACTGTACAAAAATCTTTTTATTTTTATAAATATTTAGGTGCAGCGGAGACCATTTTTCTATCTTTACATTCCCATTCCCCAGATACATGTATTATTACATTTCCTCTTCTAGGCGTTTTAATCCTATTAATACATTATTAGAATGTTCTTGCTTCAAAATGCCTCTCTCCATTTCTTATCGTCGGCCACAAAGCAACCTCTGAGGTTTATGGCTATACTGAATTGCCTAATTGCATTAATCCAGCCCCTATGTATTATTACCTGAAGATCATTCTCCCAATCTTTTATAGCTGGAAATATAAGTGGATTCTAATTGTATGCAATTATAAATCGAATTTGTATTTCCTAAACAATCGAGTGTATAAAAAACTTCAGTAGGTCTCATAGTTAAAACCCCTCCACAGCTGCACCCCCAAAACAAACATGTCCCTCTTCAGCCATTAGAAGTGTTGGAAGGCACCCATAAGAGATTGTAATATTGTTTCTGAGCCACTATGGTTAGTATATTAGATTAAACGCTAAGTCTGCCCAGTGGAGGGAATCACATGGAAGAGAATCTACATGTATCCTACCTTATAATAGTCATACAAAAGTCCCAGAGCAGCGGCGCTGTCTTCATCTCCATTGATACTCATCATAGCCTTTGTAGCTGCGGTCAAAGGATTTTCCAGGTAGGACTTCCATGCCTCATCTTCACTGGTGTAGGACCGTAGGGTATTAAAAGCTGCTTCATTGGGAACCACAACCACAAGCCTTTTACTAGAAAAGCATATGAAACTTACAGTTAGATAAAAATGTACATTATAAATGATATATACACAAATATATACCTATATAGTATACTTTAATCATAGCTGGGAATTTCCCAGGCTGGCTAGGAACCCTTTCTGTTCTATTTGAGAACCAGGACAAGTAGGATGCTTCAGGAGGATAGCTGTGCACAGGCTTATGGCAACCACCTTAAACAAGAGGGGGGCTGGGGGATAAACATTTTTATTTCATTCCCCCCTTTATTTATCATGTGTGGCGTTATTTTTGTGTGCGTGTTTCAGATAGATTTTGTCTTAGTGTGTGCTGAAACTGTTGTCAATTGTAATAGCAAATAAATGTAATACTGTAGTGTAATGTAAAATTAGAAAAAGTGAACAATTGTGACATAATGTGTGAGGCTGAAGCAAAGGGGGGGATTTCAAAGTCATTCCTGGGTGATGCAAATTTTGTCTCGGATAGATACAAGAAGATAATCCTTTTCAATGACAATATGGCAGTTTTATTAATCTCTATGCAAATGATTAACAACGATTCATTAAAAGGAATCTTGAGCCTCTTGCAAAAAGGCAGGATCATGTAAAAACGTGCATATGCAAATCAATATCCTATACTTTCAGACAGTCTTAACTACCTTTGTTTGGAATACAGTTATAATTCAACAACAACAAAAAAAAGAAAATTTGAAATGCATAACACATCTGATAACGCTTACGGTGGCAACAGTGAGTTTAGTTACGATCATTACATTAATGCTGGGAAATGTATTGGTGAGGCAGGAGGATGAGCCAATATACGGTATGTAGTATATGAATTATCCTGTGTGCAGGTTACGGGGAGCACAATAATCAAATCATTATTAAGAACAACAAAATGCGTGCACAAAATAAAATGGATAGTAGATGATAGATTCAGGGCAGACAGTTAAGTAATGCAATCAAATATTCAAATTGGACAGTTGTGATCCATGGGCCGTCTTTCAATAACCGATAATAAGCTAGGTCACTGTAACCTTGTACATGAACTTTTATTCTGCACCACTCCACACAGTCTGCCACATTTTGTCCATGGGGTAACATAACCCAGAAGTCGTATTCACAGATTAAGTTCCACAATTCATCTCAACAATTCGAGAGTTGGATGTATGCAGCTATTCTCTGCCTTACTCCGGGCAGACAAGCACATACAAGCAAATATTTTAAAAAAACATTCCAATCCTTGCTCCTTTTTAAATTATTAACGATAGCGATATCACTGTAACTTCCGGCATGTTACCCCATGAATGAAAGACGCCAGGCTGTAATCGAGTGATGCTGAACAAAAGGTTTTTACTACAGTGATCCAGCCGATCATTGATTTTAAAATTTAAGAAAAGGTTGTAGGAAATTCCGGTGCTACGTATCAGATCAAATCCAACATGTATAAGACCCGGCACTGTCTCCAAATGTGAGTAGGAAGCTGTCCCTCTGGTTTAACTCAAGAATCCTCAGACCTTTCCTTCAGTAATCAAAAAAGGGTTAATCTCAAATAAAACATGTACTCTAAATCTAGTTCCAATCATAATGACCTGGGCAGGATCCCTGGTTCTTAAGGATCTCATTGAATTCAGGAGATGCTGTAGGACCAGGTGAATAAAGGTCAATAATAAATTATCTTGAGATGTTGTAGCTTCATCCATAGTAATTTATTTCCTCTCGAGAAACAAGGGATCAATCAGATACATGTGGTTTGCATACGAAAAACATTACAAGCTGGGATTGGACTGTAACGAGAGCAAATAATGTTTAAGGAATCCTCTTGTGTAGACCTCACTTATCTTGAAACTGGTAGGGTGCAACATCAGGGTTTCTACAACTTCGGACTTAAAAATGATCAGACAAAGGTCTCACGCTGAAGGCTGCCCCGTCTTTGTGTTCCACAGAATATCAGGCTTGAAACTAATATTTTTATGAACAAAATTATAAAAAGGTAGTCATCAAAAAGGAAATGTGATGTTATGAGTTACCCACAAAGGCCAGATTTTTTGCAAGCTCTCAACAGTGTCATTTTTACACTATCTATATTAGCTTTTCTTGGAATTAAGAATTCAAATAGTTTTATTTTTTTAATAGTTTATTTCAGTTTAATTATAGTTATTTGGCTGTGGATGCTGGTCCGCCTCGTCTCAAGTCTAAAACGTGTAACTAAATGTAGCATTAAAAGGTATCATTCCTAATACTGCTGAATGCCTGAACCTGTCCCAGAAATAATTAACTTTATACACGTTGACATCATTTTGCTGGAAGCACTCGCCACGTGACATCACAAATGGGTTGTTGCCATAGAAACTGAAAAGCCTTTTTAAATGTTTGTGTTGTTCTTGTGCTTTGTCCTAAAGGAGTAAAATCTTTAAGCTTTAAGGTCGGGGGAATGAATTCTCCCTAACAGTTACATTAAATTTAAAGGGCTTTGTTTCTTCTTTAATTATAAAGTGGATCAAGTTGATGCTCTTTTTGGCCGGAAATGGATTCAACTTCCACAAGTGACACCAAGATTGTTCTAGTTTGTAAAACTCATTTAACGACAACCTTTCGGCTCCAGTCTGCTCATTTCTCCTGATGTAAGGATTAAAATTGTAATCATCTCTTGGCCTTGGTCGTAGGCTCAGGATCGCTGTATGCCTATACCATGCATGTCCCTCATTGTATTAGCCACTACCACTTCTGATGGGAGACTGTTCCATTTATCTACCACCTTCCTTACATTACATCTAAACATCTGAGCCTTTAATTTTTGTTTAAACATTTCCCCTCCTGTACTTTTTAAGTATTTACATATCTCTATCACATCTCCCCTCTCTCTTCTCTCCTCCAAGCTACATATACTGAGGTCCATCGGTGTTCTTATTCTGCAAGCGATTTAGCATTTCTCGAGTACGGCAGGCTACATTAAATATTTTTTGGCTTTAAACTTGGAACGATGTCACATAGTTTTGTGTACAGTTGGGCTTTTCCAAGAAGGCTAACATTTACAAAAGACAACGTTACGCAAGCATGTAAATAAAGGATGCCATTAATTAGAAACTGGGGGTTAACTGAAGCCAGATGCAAATTCCCCTTGTAACCGTCAAAAACTCTTTGAATATTTGGACTCATTGGGGTACATGAAAAGGAAAAAAAAATCTAATGTATGCTTAAATCCACTATATAGTTGTGCTGTGTTAGTCGTAGAAAGAAAAAAGAGCACATTTGATAAATACGATATCTTTATTGGCTAACTGAAATACAATAGATTGCGAGCTTTTGAGGTCACCAAGTGCTCTTCTTCATGCTATGTCCAGATTAAGACACTCTTGGTTTCAATTTGTTCCTGGAACAGACCCCTAGATCTCTTTTGGTTTTCCCCCCATAATAAGATCAAAAGTTTTTTTCTTACTAACCCTGGCAATTTTATTTTATTGAATTCTACCCTTAAACACATTTTTCAGACAAAACAAGTTTTAAAAATATTTCCTTACTGTGGGTACATTCATTTTTATTTCAGTGCATCTGTCCTGTATCTGTCCTGCCCCCATGCCTATAACAAGCTGGGGGGGAGGGGTAATAAAATGTCCTCTATTTCCCTTTTAATAAACCAGGTTAGCTTAGCCCAGACAGCGCCATATATAAAAATGGTGGCACTTGTCCTGTGCAGCTACCTTGTGGCCCTATGCCACTCATGCGTGTGTGAACGCAAGGATGTCATGTAAATGACAATTAGCTGTTCTATTTACTACCACCGCCATCATTCACTATTCTAGCTGCCCAGCCACCCCAACCCCCGCCACGCAAAAAAAAATTGTCTGAAATGAGTAATTACCTCCACTCCCCCTGAAATGTTCCCATTATTGGCTTTAGACTTCCAGTTACACGTTATTATCATTAATCCTTAAAGGATTTGTCATATTGATCTCAGTTAAAGGTGCAGCACATTCACGCCCAGGCTCCAACCACTCTTCATGCAAGAGCGTCTAGGACAAAACCCAAGTCACGAGACCTGTGCGGAGTGTACAAGTAACACAAATGACTTTGACCTATCTCTAATCTATGCATACATCTCTACTATCTGGACTATACCAGCTGTTTAGAAGGTTGTCAAACTCTGGAGACCTTATTAGCGTTCAAGAACCTTCTACACAGACCACGAAGAATGGACATTTGTACCAAGTACTATAAAATGTAATGAATTTTGTGAACATGTACATTATAAATATAGAAAAGAGTTTCAAGAGGACATTGAGGTCATGTATAATATGCAATTCCATTGGAAGCATCCTAATAAATGGGAAAATTGGAATGTTATGCCAGAAACTTGTTCAGGGGTCTCAAACTATGACTTTTTAGGTATCTCAAAAAATTTATGTATCCTCGTGTTAATAGAAGTGATTTCTCGCAATTTGATACAGCTGTCTTATCTTAGGCTGGAATCTCCTGGCCTTCCTGCCTGTTTCCATGCCTCGCATCTGTCCTGATTCATGTAGGACAGTCCCAATTTTGTGGGCTCGTGTCCAGAATCGATGACCCGTTCCCATAATGCCGTCCTGAATGCTTATTTTCCTCAGTTATTCAGTTGATCAAGCAACACATAGTAGGGGAAGATACACAGGTGCAGGGTGGCCACGTCAGCCATGGTTTCCAGGACATGTGGACGTTTTTCATATTGATGACCAGCCCAGGTAAAGTGCTGCCCTTCAGTATGGGGGGTTGTATAGACTCATGGAAGGCGAACAATTAGTCAGTTAAACCAGGGCTCGACAAATTTGTTGTGAATCTAGGCGCCAGGTAAAAAAGTTAGTAGCCAGGATTTTTTTTAAACTAACAGTTGGTCAGGAGTGATCTGATCATCATCAGCCCACTTACTAAACTCACAGCGTTTGACCTGGAAGCACCCTGGACTTTCAGGTCAGTGCTGGGTTTTTTTTTTATTATTATTATTATTTTAACCCTTTCAATGCTGATGTTCCATTGGAGCACAGCATTGACTGATATTTAGTCCTAACAAGCTTGTGGGGACAAATGTTAACCTCTGCAATGCCACGAATGTGTCATACATAATTGTGGCATTGAAAGGGTTAACGCTGCACTGTCGCTCTCAGGGAGCGATCAGGCAGCAGGGGGGTGTTGGGGCTGGTCTCCACACTCATGTGGAGACCAAAGAACCCTCTCCCCCTGTCGCTGAAGCTGCCTCTGGCAGCTGGGAGTCAATTGCTGGTCTATAGACCAGCTATTGCAGGGGGGGTCTCTCTGAGGACTGCTGTAGGCTTCCATGCCTACAGAAGTCATCAAAGGGCTTATGGAGGCTCGTTTTTGCTGTTGCTGACCTGCCTGGGCTTCCAGGCAGACCACCAGCAGCAGAGCCCCGTACAAAACGGGAATTAACCCCTAAATGCCGCGATCGCGGCATTGAAGGGGTTAACGCTGCACTGTCGCTCTCATGGAGCGATCAGACAGCTGGGGGGTGTTGGGTCAGGTCCCCACACTTGTGTGGGGACCCAATCAACACACAACCCCCTTCCCTGAAGCTGCCTGTGGCAGCTGAAAACACGAGTGCTGATTTTCCAGCAACTGCGTTTTCAGCCTACAGGATCACTCCGTGGGAGTGATCTCAGGCTCGGGGGCGGGCTCTGAGTGGCTGTGCTGTCTGCCCAGACTCCTGGGCAGACAGCAGCAGCAGCGCCCCCGTGTGGTGACTCAGCCTCTTACATCCACAATTTTTTCTGGATGTAAGAGGCTGACAAAACCTAGGCGCCAGGACAAAATTTTCTGTCGCCACGGCGACCTGGCGCCTGGGATTTGTCGAGCCCTGAGTTAAACATCAGCATACCTGGGAACTCTCCGGGTTTGACACGCCCCGCCCCGCCCATTTCCCCTTTAAACGGGGGTGTTTCCCGCTGCCGTCAGCCGGACCACCCGCCGACATCAGCGTGCAGTCCTGGTCGCGTCCCGCAAGGGAAGGCTCCAGGTAGCCAAAGCCCAGAAGTTCCCAGGTATGTACATCGGTCATACTGCAGGGCAGCACTTTATCTGGGCTGGTCAGCAATATGGAAAAATGATATGTGTCCCGTAAAACATGGCCAATGTGGTCACCCTACACAGGTGACCCCAACGTCCCCACGTCGGCCCTGAAACTTTGTACGCACCTTATAAGCTTGCTAAAGTTCACATTGGAAAGCTATTTAAAAAAAAAATAATGTGAAAGAGACAAACATTTTAAGAGCATTTTTGGGGAATTATAAGTAGGTTTGTTCACAAATTGTTGATGGTCACATAATACACAAACAAAAATACATAAGTAATGTACCTTTCATAGATAGGCAGCATATACAAAGTAATCAAATTCAAAAAACAAAAACAAAAAAACAATAATTAAGGGGGGGGGGACTTTCTTTATGATAAGATAAAGTTAAGGCCATCTAATTCCCCTTTTCTAAGGAACGATACCACAGTATACCATTCCTGGGAACTCAAAATGTGTTGATTTTGACACTCTTTTAAATATTAACCATTTCAATAGTCTGTGTTCATCTTTTTATGCAGGTCAAATAACAAGTATCGACATAGGCAATGGGAATTTTGCATCGAAGGGAGTGGGACAGAGTTTAGCGATACGTCTGGCTGTTGCGTTTTCGATGATTTGGGTGGGGAATGGCATTTAGGAAGAAGCCGTTATCGTGTTGCAGCTTGTGTGAGGAGTTGAGAAAGTGTAGAAAGTCAAAGGGGGTGGAGGTGGCATAAGTCTGTGAGAGACTGCAAGCGAGGAGGGGAGTTCCTCTGCCTCCAGGCTGATGCTAGGTTGTTGGATTTGTTATCAGATACAAAAACTACTTAAAGATAGCAGCAGAGAAAAAAAAAAAACATTATCGTGTGTCTTAAAGCAAACACAAAACACATAAATTAAAATACTTGAAAATAAAAATAGATGTTGGATAAACCACAGCAAACACAGACGTAACAAAGAATCCTGGGTTCCCCTACCCATTGTGTTGATCACACACACACACACACACACACACACATCTATGCAACGATTTTTTGCGTGCAGTGTTCCAATAGAGGGTTATGTTGGGCAAACTGGTTAAAGAGAAGGAGCGTTGAGTTTCTTACGGTCACTTTTCACGCCAACTGTGGAGAAAGCCACCTGTCTTAGCATCTTTCTCTAGAATGATCTCTTGTACAAAGATAACGCTCAGCCCTGCCATTGTAAGTGGCTTATTAATTCCGGGTTACGTTACTCTGTTTCGCATATTAGAGAAGCAGACAAAATATAAGGTTGTGTATTAGAAAAGAAAAAGAAAAAGATTTTAATAAAAGATCCCCGGTTTTCAAAAATAATTTGCCTGCTTCAAGCTTAAAGCAGCTGATCGTAGAGGAAATACATATATGTGTATTGTTTTACATACGTTACCTTGTAACTGTTCCCCAAGAGAAACCTCGATATATTCTCCCTACTAAAATATTTTCGAAACTAAGTAAATAACCACAGTTTCTTCGCTCTGGGTGTAACAGAGTAAACGGTAGAAAACGTATCACCCCCTGACGTTCGTATACTCGCCGTTGCAGGTGCGGTATTGTTGAATGTAAACTTTGCTTTGTTTTGCACACACGCAACCACCGAGCATCCTCTTTGTTTTGCTTTACTACAACACAATTCAATTCCAATAATGTTAATTATTAACTACAGTCAAAGCTTAATTTCTGGAAAAGTTAAATTGCTGGAGGACTTCTACATGCAGGAGAAAAATAAATAAATAGATGAATAAATGTCCCTCCTCTAAATGTGCTTTTTTTTTTTTAAACATTCTTATCACATGGCATCAGATAGCGGGATAGTTTATTAGAAAACACGTATGATTGTGCGACTTTCTTTTTTTTGCATTGCATTGTGTTCAGACGCCTCTATGCCCCCCCGCTTGATGATGTCATACACACAGCTAGCTCACTACCACTGTTTAAACCGCACGTTACTTTAAAAAGGGGGTTGTCACCCTGAAACTATTGAATTTCACTTAATCAATGTGTCTCAGCAGACTCTCAAATTTGGTGATATCCCTCTTCTTTTTGTTACGACAAAGGAGGGGGGATGGGGTGTAAAAGGATCTAGAGGAACAAAAAAAACAGAAGTGCTTTTAGTAAAAAAAAAAAAAAAATCCATTATATTTTATATTTTTCAAATTAAAGCCAAAATTAAGAATTGTTGTTTTCAGTTACTTGCTGGTATTTAAAGCTTTTTTGTACAGATTTCATGATTTAAGACATATTTTAATCCTCACAGCTCATCCTTTAATCTTCACGAAGACACGCTTCTTAGAGAGAGCGTAGTTTAGAGTAATCATCGTCATAGTAAGTAAATCATGTGTAGTCTTGTATCTGTTCCTGCTGCCCCTTTAAGTAACTCGTATCAAGGGGTTAATCCCTAAATAGTTTTTGTGCCAAATCCCAGATTTAAAGCTCCCTTTACATTCAGTCTGGAAATGGTTAAACATTTCTTAAAATATTTTTGGAACACAACTGGCTTATTTCATTGTGGATATTAATTATTTTACACGCAAATACATAATTCAGTCTTAAAAAGTATTGTGCATTAATATATGGATGACATACGGGTTCATACTAAATGTCTTATTCAGTGGAGTATTCAGTGTCGTATGTGTTCTAGCTCTGTTATCTTAGCCCATTCTAGTAGACTTGTCTTTGAAATAAATAAGTTACAAATTTCCATAAAACATCTTGATAAGGTTCTGAAACTAGCTAGTCACTCGCAAAAAGAAGTCCCACGTCGGCCGTTGGAAATGTTTGGACATGCGCAAATGTTGTGCACATTTGGGAACCACATTAAATGTATTTCATTTTTTCCAAAATACACTGCAGTTAAATTCAAGTCAAATGAATTCAGTCCTCTTTCATTTTCTGATTAATTTCTAAGCACAGCTGAGTTTTGCTTGCGCTATAACATGCTCTTATTTCATTAAACAATGTATTTACGTCTTCATATAGCAGGTTTTATAGACTTGATGTAAGGATGATGATTTTCTAAATATCCATCTGGGAATAGTTCCCAACACTTTTATAGTAGTTTGCCAGGCGTTTTTCCAAATATTGGACTTTAAAAGAAAATATCTAAAAAAAAACCCCCACTAAATTAGTTAATTGACGTTGCAGGCAATGTAATTAGCGTCTTTACTCCTGTGCACACCAACGTGCTACAGCAGAGACAGCCAACACAGCAATTGCCCAACCACTTCCTTGCATGGTGCTTTTAAATGAATGCCCATCATTACCATTGGTTGATCTGTACCTCCGAAGAATGTCTACTCTTACGTTAAAAGCCATATTTAACTATCTTTGCCAATACAATACATATATTTATGGAGTTTAACAAGACTAGAATGGTCAGACTAAGACAAACCTGCATGCAGTCTCATAAAACGGGACATCTGCAGGTCGTCCAGCAGCTAGGACATAAACCTGCTAATCAGGACTGTCCCAGAAAGTGAGGGACCACTGATGCTTTGTCTTACCTAGGAGACTTGGTTCAATTTGCATCCCTTTAACCCCTAAAAGTTCAACACCTTACTCGATACATTGGGATAACAAAAAAGCAGGGCATGCAAGTGGATGCCGGAGGAAAAAGGTAAAGTAGAATGGAAATACATTTTGGGGTACTAACCAATAATTGAGAGAAGTGTCCTATTCAGAAATTAAAACTGATGTGTTTAAAAATAATATTTACATTAGGTACGAGAAGTTCATAAAAGGCACATATTATATACATTACACTATGTTTTGTTGGGTTTTTCACCCCTGAGAAAAAAATAAAAAAATTCACGTTAGTCAATATAAGGAGGTCATTCTGAAGGTTTAGTTTAAAAAAGAAAAAGCCAAAGATTCTCAAACATAAAGAAGAAGAGCCAGCTGGCTATAAGGAGCTCCAGCATGTATAAATATTAGTGTTGTCAGCTTTACAACACACACCCAAAGTGCTTGCTCTTTCCTCACCAATATCCCTCTGACTATGAATGCATCCCATTATTCTACAGCCCTAGAAGTCCTTGTCTAGTGCAACAAACCCCAAAACCCAAACACCACTAATGCACACAGAAACCAGCCGTTCTTGATTCATAACAAATGGTGGAATGAGGGCGTTGAAATGTCCAACTCTCCCTTAGTTGGCAGGTATACAGAGTTAAAAATGTCATTATAGGCCAAATTTCATTGACTCCCACTTGACGATCATACTACATTCGATCATTTCACCAGCACTGCGACTAACTGCAGGTTTTGGGTTAGCTATTTATTTAACAGCGTTGACTTGTATTCCTCATTATACTGTGCTCCTGACATGCCCATAAAACACAAAAGATGTTTCTTTTAATCAGTGCTGCCAATTATGTTCTCTGTAGTAAAAAGGGTCAAAATAAACCAGATTTAACATGTTTAAAGAGTATGCCTTAATAGATCAAGATAAAACCGGTTTAATGATTCATGGAGATTATTATTAGATTTCATCATATGGCACAAACATTTAAAAACAATGACAGTCTGCATCTACCAGTGGTTCACTTAACTCTTTAAATATCATTAAACGCTTATATAGGCTTAAAGGGGCACTCCAGCCACCATATGCATGTTAACCTCTTCAGGACCTAACATTACATTCCAGCAAAAAACACTGTTCCAGGCCGTGGACCTAATGCCCTCTGATAATGTCACCCATTGTGGCTCATCCCACCTGCAGACAGAAGCAGGACTTCCGCTGCGGGCTGCCGGGGGACCCAACAAGAGCCACTTCCATGCATGTGATTAAAGATCCCGTGCCACATGGACAAAACATGAATTGTACTATTATAATAAACAAATAAACTTTAGCAGAACTGTTATTTTTAGTATTTCCTCTGAAATCTAAATAAAAAAAAAGAAACCTTGACAAAGTTTTTAGCGCTTATGACAATAACAAGTATCTTTTTTTCTTCCACAAATCAATTAAATGTTTCCATCAAAATTACAAAACAGGAAAAACTCTCCTTGATTGAAAGATGCGATGGGTTCGGGCGTTCAACAGGACTAGGAATGGTGTTCCTAATGCTGCATTTAATTACAAAAGTTTTAAAACATTATTATAGTAGTAGCCAATGTATGCTGGCAAAACATCCGTGTTCAGAATCAGACCACATACATGTTACATGTGACAGGCTGCTGCTACTGACTAGAATGGGATTTCTACTGGACACGTGGTAGAAGCATACTTAGGTATGCTCACTACTTTCAATAGAAGAGGATTGGGAGGAGTTAAATAAGACAGAAGTCACCTAACTCTAATAACTAAAGAATTCCTACACTTCAACATTTAACATGAAGATAGAGCTGGAGTGCTCCTTTAACTAGCGCTAGTACTGAACGAAGGAAGTGGATATGATATCACTCCATCTTGTTTTTCTTAATACCAAATTACGAAATGATTGGTCTTATAGTGTATGGCAAAAGAAAACCATAGACTGATCATTCCTAACAAAATTTTCCATAAAAACACCGCGCACTGCTGCACGGGCAAATATTGACTTCCGGAACCCTATCACAAGTCTTCTTTCACTAAGTTCATGTTGACAAAAATAAGTACTGGGGGATTAAACCTTAAATACAGAAAATAGCTTTGGGAAAAACAACATTCTTTTAAATAAACAACAGCCAAGTAAACTTGTGTTTGATCTTTAATATTATTGGCCAGTCTATGTAAAAATGTGAAAACAAAAAAAATGTCTGGGCAGATAGTATAATTTTTTGCAGACCTATATATGACCAAATCTGCCCATTAAGAATAAAATAAAGTGTATCCGGAAGATGGCTAGAGGTGGCTGGGGCCGCCATGACAGGGCATAAGCAGATCCATGGTAAAGTCTGCCCAGCATACTAAACCTTCAGTTTTTTTCCCCATGTATGAACCCTGTTTTTGGATTAAAATTGCTGGGTCACAAACTGGTATGTTGGTACTGACTTATGTCTGCTATACGGTATTATGATGTAAATAAGCATGAGATGACAAAACACTTGCAGGTGTCTTGCAAATAGAATTATAAAGGTCATTATCAACAGTGTCAGCTTTGTAAAGCCATCTGTGTACCAAGAACAAGAAGCCCAGGAGCTCCTTAAAACCTGGAGGCCACCGTCTGCTACAGAGGACTATGCAATGCACCTGCAATTCTCTGCATAAGAAAAACAGCCCTCTGGATATTGTGCATACCAGGGTCCTTCCCTTCCAGATGCACATGAGGACCGAAGAACAGAAAGGGAGTAGGTGAGCTAGCCAAGCTGGCTTGTGGTCCTCCATTCCTGTTGAGCCAGGCTTGGGTTCCAGCCCTCAATGACATACCAAGTTCCAGTTGACAGTAAAGTTGACATGAGAGGTTATGTTCTGTTTCAGCACAATGACTTCAATAAAAATTAAGAGCCAACCTCCATGAGCTTCTCCGGCAGGAATAGTTTGTCTGGCCCTGTATAATGTATAGTTATATACATACTATTAAACTTAAATGGGCCATCACAGCCCTTCATCCCGAAGAAACTTGTCACCGTTGGCTTTTCATAATGGATAGTAAAGTAAGGGAACTGAATCCACAACTGTCCTGTAAACTGAACTGCCAATTATCGCTTAGTAAATAAATGCCACTAAGGGTAGTTGGTTAAATGTGTTTTTGGCCTGTACGTTACTATGCGCTTCACCTGACCTCTCCAATATCAAGTGCATCAGAACATTAAGCAGATCTAGATCAGAACAGATTCCTGCTTTCAGCTGAAGGTTGCTTCATGGCAAAACTTGTACATTCTTGAATTGTTGGGCTGAAAGACAAAGCTATCAGAAGAGGTAATGTCTGAAGCAGAAATAGTTAAGCTCAACAGATGCTTAAACGTGAGCCTAGGCCAAACTCTGCAGGATCCTGTGAGTTCTGTACTTAAACTCCCACCTCCTCGAAGCTACAGCGTATCCAAAAATTACCAGATGGGAAGCAAATCAGGAACTTAGTTAACTTATAAGACTTGTGAGTTTTTTGAGATACAGATAGATATGAGACATTGCTATAGCATGAGAAAGAAATGACTATTTGACTGGATATCTAGAATACAATATTCTACAAATGCCCAATAACATTTAGCAGCCATTTCAGCAATACATAGATTGCTGTTATTACTAATCGTTAAAATTAATTGAAACACAGATGTTAAAAAATGATCCAACGGCCTACAAAGAAAATTAATATTGCTGTATTAGCCTATGAGAAGATGGAGTCTGTAGTCAAAGTGGACACATTTTATTTGGCCAATTTACAAAAATATATAGTTACGTAAGCTTTCAGAACCTCAGCTGTCTCTTCTTCATTCCATCTGAGGAAAAGACCTCTGATGTCTTTAAAACATGTGACTCTACATCGCTTTCACTGGCGTAACTACATGGGTCTCAGTGGTCGCAGTTGGGACACGGCCCGTGCCTCTAGGAGGCCCGGTGCAATCCCTGTGACCCCTTCTTCCCATCCCCTCGTATCGGTTCAAAATTGTTTAGAAAGGCACTTCTGACCTGGACTGCACCGATCCAGGTCGGAAGGAGACAGGAGCATAGCGGGGTCACGTGATGTCACCTGACCCTGCGGTAAAACCAAGGCTCCTTGCACGATGTGAGAGCAGCCAGAGATACAGCTGCAGGAGCAGTGAGAGGTAAGCAGGGGCGTGAGGGATGTATGTAAATGTGTTTGTATATGTATGTATGTGAGCATTGATGTGTAAGTGTGTGTGTGTCAGAATGAATGTGTACATGTGTGTTAGTGAGTATGAGTAAGTGTGTGTAATTTGTGTGCCAAAGCATATGTTGGAAGGGGGGGGCAAGGGTCAAAAAAGCCGCAGACAAGTTGCAAAGTTGGGGGGGCCCTGTGGCAATTTTCGCACCAGGGCCCTGTGGCTTCTATTTACGCCCCTGATTGCTTTCTATGCTGGTCTAATAAAAAGTATCTCTTTCAGACAACCCTAGCAGGGCATAAAAGCTGTACTGATTCATATGGATTCGGGGCAGCCGGCACTCCAGCATCCCTATGCAGGGCGATGTCTATAGGTGAGCAGAGGTCTGTAGAGACAAACTGAACCAGGCATTAAATGGGCAGTCGCATCCAGGATACTATTTTTAAATATCAATGATGCAAACTGATTTTTCTGCTTCTACAGTATTAAATTTTCCTTATAAACACATCACATTTCTCTCCCCTATTCCTGGTAATGTGGCCTCTGCTGAAGGTTGCAAAATAAATACATTTTACTAACATCTTTGTTGAGCCAGACCAAGATGAATTGTATCATGTAATTTTAGAGTACAGGCTCAATGCCTATCCCTCTACACTGCAAGACAACTATTCCAGCACTGAGTTCTGTGCAGCTGCTCATAAAATACATTACAGAAGGACTGGGTGAAGGTCAAAAACAATGATTAGAGGTTTTGTATCCGCTACGGTATGACTGCAGCAAAAGCTACACAGGGGGAACGGAACTAGTATTAAGATTCCCTAAGAGTTACTGATGACCTCATATGAGCCAAGGCGGATTCATCCCACAGTCTCAACCCTGGGAGCTTTTCCTTGCTCCTTTCTCATTCTTGAAATTGTGATTTCGGTATACACTTGTCCCAGCTTGCTGCATTAAGAATCTGCCATATCAGAAAGGAGTCTGTTGATGCTTGGGGCATTTTATAGCACAAATGGGTGGACTATAAAAAAGATAAACTATATGAACAGAAAATTCACAGAAGTCAACTTTACGTGAACATGTTACCTTTGGTGATGTTAAGACAAACATAGATAAATGTTATGAGACAACCAGGAATCTACACATTATGTCCACCAAGAGCTCATGGGTTGTATTGAATTAGCTCCCAAAAGGACAATAGGTAGGAAAAGAAAACAAGAAAGACCTATAACAGATGAAAGGTGGAAAGTCTACAGAGACTAAATGTCCTGACTTGTCTCCAAATCCTAAGACTCTTTGCCTGGGGGCATTCAATCAGTTTATTGAAATCTTTACTTTGTAAGTCCAGCCTACTGATGGATGACATGCCATGACTGGCAAAGGGACAGCCAAGAGTCAATAAATGTGTCGGGATCACATACAAGAGAGTAGCAGGGGGTGTAATTAGAACATGTAGTCCTGGATTACTTGTTCTCTAGGTTTATACAATAACATTTATCCGCAGGTGATCACAATGCAAATCACATGGCACTGCGATACTGACACTAACATTTATATACACTGAGCAAAATGATATGGAAGCTTCCACTCCAGAGAAAACTACCCATTTATGACCTTAAATTGTGCAGCGCTACAGAATATGATGGCGCTATATAAAAAATTATGATTAGAATTTAAGACTGTAATATATATATATTTATATATAGAATCAAGTTACAAATATGGTTGGTCTTCTCTGATTTCTTATGTCCATCATGTTTCCATCCAACTGCAAAGAGTGGATTAAACAAATTTAAAACCCTCTGCCCAAAATCAATTGCTTTAAGATATTTTATCCCATGCAAGCAACACATTGTCTGCAAAAGAACTGATTAAATAAACTAATTTATTAAAAATTATAAAAAAATAATCTTAAAACATGTACTAAGGGAGCTTTGATCTTTATATGGAGCCCACCTGCTTTCCCCTGCCACATTGACACAGATCCTAGAATATGGCCGTTTGTACAGCAAAAGAAAAAGCCCTTTGTTGGAGGCGCACAAAAGCCAAAGTCTCCCCTCTCCCGGCACTCGGCGCTGAGCAGGCCGGCCTCCGTGAACACTCCCCGGGCAAGAGAGTCCAGAGCAAGACGGGGAGAAGAAAGAACGGGATCTCTACAGGCAGAGATCGCACCGAGCAGCAGGAATCTGGCAGGATCCCCACACTGACTTCCATCTGATCAGGTCCGACAGCGAGAGGGAGGAATACAAAGTTTCCCGACTTCTGCCACCAGATCCCAAAACCAGTATGATCACTTACTTGTCCGTCTCTTGTGACATGTTTGATCCAATGAACTTTCCCTTTATCTTCTCCCTAGCTCCCTGGTGGAACTGGACTTTCAAGTCTGTGCAGGTAAAGGTGTGTGGAGTGTGTAAGGGGAAAGAGATGGCAGAACTAGAGCTACTGGTAATTCTTCTTTTTTTTTTTCCTTTCTTCTTCCACCCCTCCCCCCCTTTACTTTTTTTTTTTTTTTTTTTTTTTCTCCTTCTAGCCAAGCTAGAAAGGTAAGAGACAGGTAGACAGCCCCTCCCTCTCCCCCTCCTTCCTGCCCTCCCCCTTTCACCGCTGGTGGCTGGACAGGCTGGGAGGATGAGTGGATCAGTGTACTGTGTAGCCCCTTCCCTGCTTGTAGGGTGACACTGGGGTGTGCTGGGACCGATCCAGGTCAGGAACCTTTACCTGTGCAGGTAAATTCTTTCACTCCATGCTAATACTGGGTGCCCCTTGTTTTGCCGCACGCTGATTGGCTGACACCGGCTCAGAATTCCGAGCTGAGCGCCTATTGGCTCCTTGTGCTCAGGTAAGGGCCTGCTTACGCCGGGAATTCGGATTAGAAGCAGTTCCTGCAGCCGTGTGTAAAGGCGGCACGGCTGACAGGCCGACAACTTCTCCGTGCAGGAACTGCGAATGGAGCACAAACTGACACTTTATCCTCCATCAGTACCAGCACCAAACAGCAACGTGCTGCATCCGCGCAGCCCTGTGAAAGCATTGCCGGTGTTACATGTATGCACCGTTAACAGTGTGACTCCTGTGAAAGGGTGCCGTCACACCGGAAGCACAGGTGATGCCCGCGCTCTACATATTGCAGGGGTATGCTGTGTTCTCTGGGAGTGAAGGAGTTAAGACGGGAGGAAGTATTGTGTAACATCCACCTGACCTCTTTTACACCTTTACAACCGGGTGGGGCTGGCCCTGTCCTGTCTATACGTCTGACTCTGTGTACATACACTCTACAATTAATCTGCTTATCTGCCATATGTGTGGGGCTGTAGGGTTTATGGGGCCCTGTTTCCAAAGATGAAGCTGCTAACTGGGGAGCAATGGAGCTGTTGCCTTAGATTTTTGTTTTTTATACAGATGATTCATTGGATTGACAAACAGTGGGGCAATTGCCATGGTAAACAATGAAATGTTTTTGCTGATTGCTCCACTTTACACTGGAATTATTTTTCTACTTAACCCAAATCATATCACAGGAAATACATTATATATAAATGATATATATTTTACTTTCCTTTGGGTAGGCTTCTTGGATCTTATAAATGAATGAATGAATGGGGGGGGGGATATCCTGTGATCATTCTGATGCAGGGACACCAGGGATCTACACCTGTAACAATTAGCACAAATGTACTTAACAGGTCTGTGGCTCATGAGCCTTTAACCATCGTGTCCCAAGCCAAGGTCTCACCGGGCGTCATAGGTGTTGTAGTCCAGCAACAATGATAAGGCTACATGCTACAATTTTCATGCTGCTTAGTCATCACCATGGTCTTGGCTGAGGATGGAGGTTATTCGTACATTTTAATCGAGAAATACAGTGTCTTAATTTACCGGAACGCTATACTGCACACACACCTATCGTTCCTCCGCACTGTTCCGTTTTCCAGCGACTCTGGAACATAAGAGCAATGTTACCTTACGGTGAGAGAGAGAGAGGCAGCAGCTCTGTCAACTTTCATAATACATCCTGGCCGGGCTTATGTGAGAACAGCAAACAATGTGGGCTGGCAAGTCATAGCTACCTCCTGCTGCTAGAAATTCAAACACCACATCAAGTATTGTCTCTCCTACTAATCTGCCAATTCAGGAATTCCATTAGACCATTCTTGCCCAAAACAATCTCAAGTATGCGTTCATTTGATAGGGTTAAAACATTCTAATTTGCAGGGGTGTACCTACAGTATTTGGCACTCGGGGCGGATCCTGTATGTGGAACACCCCCCACAATAAATGTTGGAAAGAATATTTATTTCACAAACTTTTAAACTATGTAAACTGGAAAAAAACTAGAAATCTTGAAAAATAAATGATTAACTTATAGATAAATGAAATTTAAATAACATTTACTGAACAGATAGGGTACAGCATAACTCCTATCACTATACACTGAGCCAGACACTGACGGTAGCGCAGCATAACCCTATCACTATACACTAAGCCAGATATCGATGTGGTATGCGCCTCTGCCCCTGAAGCAGCCTGCCCGTGCCACCTCTGCCCCTCCTAAACAGCCTTTCTGCCCCTAAACTCTCTTACCTCTGTTGCAGATTTCACTGGTCCTGGGGCCAGCCAGACAGCACTGGGGCCACACAGATGTCTTTGTGGCCCAATGGCCACCTATTGCGAGCCCGCAGCTTACCGCTGTGGCACCCACACACTGTGTGAGGAAACTCTCCTCCCGTGCAGGCGAAAATAATGTGTTTTATCACAGATATTGAATGAATGCCTACACTGTTAAAACATGCCCAGATGGCTTGAAACATTAAAGTGGCTAATGTAGGATCCAATGCAAGGTACCAAGACTATGTCTTCATCAGCTGTATTGCCTGAAAGGCTGAGCTGCTGAGTAGTGTGCTGTCAGGATGGGAACTTTGCTGCTTTCCAAATGAAAGGAAAACCAATAGGTCAGCCAATAACTAGACGCGTAGCATAGCATCTTTTGTCGGGGTCACTAGTATGAGCAAGTGGATGTCAGCACTGTCAAAGCTACCTGCTGGCTAAGATAACAGATAATTAATATAACATTTTTCAAAGAATGGGGATTGTAAATGATAGAACATAACATTAATGTTTTTAGAGCTTATTGATCCAAGGAGAACTTTACATACCCCCCCCCCGTGGCAAAATCCGAAAAATAGCTAAATTGTTCTTTTTTTCCCTTATTTTGGAGCAAAAGTCGAAAGGATAGTTAGAAAGGTTGAACTTGATGGAGATAGGGTCTTTTTCAACCTAAATTCCTATATGTTACTATATGCACATGAACGACAGAACGCTCCGCTGCTGAAGCGGCCTTGCAGTGAGTATAATGCATATGTGCCATGGCAAGCTAGATATGTGTTTTGGGCAAACACATCTCCCGCTAGCCACGGGGGCGGAATCTGTTTAATCCCTTTGTGCATTTGCATGGGGGAAAGTGTTTAATTTAAAGGGGTAACTCAGCTATTGTATGCATTAAATCAACAGATGACATCACAAATCAGACAAACTAGACAACTTATTTGAAACATGGATTAATTTTATTGATTGACAGGTGAGTACATAAGGGAATGACTTTAAATGTTACAAAGTAGCAGTTTGAATTAGTTTAGCCAAGAAAAGGTTACGTCAGCGCTTGTCTTTAATAAAGTTAAATTAATTACCCCATTTTTTTGTGATCATGTTTTTGGTTTTAAAGAAACTTTCATTTTGGATGATAAATACCTATTTTATACAATGATGCAATTTATAAATATACTGCATCATACTAGCAATCAAGAAAGGTGCAAAATCTGGGCTTGTGCCATAGTAATAAACATACAACAGAATTAACAATATATGTCTGGTTGGTGCAGAGCCATCACTTCTAGGATAGTTGTTACAATTGTGAACTATTAGATGCTCAACCTGTTCTTTATTTTTTTCCAGATTTTGGAAATATTTGTAATAATCTGTTCTTCCGCCTGTGACTCCTTTGGGAATCCATTTTCTGTGTTTTTCCACAGTTGCATCTCCTTACCTGCATGTCATTACCTAAGTGACCCAAAATGTTTGAACGGTGGATATGCAAGTCCTGTAAAGAAAGAAGTTTCTAAATTGTTAATTGCATTAAAATAAAAAATAAAATCTTCATTCACATGGATACTTTGTGTAATTTTTGGATACAAGTTTCAGTACAATTCCACAATCCCACACAGATGTTCCCTTCGTGACAGGTGGGGCGTATGATTGTGAATGAGGTTAAAGACTGGCTTGGGGCAAGGGAGGAAGATATACATACCTGGGAACTCTAAGTTTGACCCAGAGTCTTTGAGTCGCTTTTCTTTTTCTCTGGACATGGGGAGTAGCATACTCCGGAATGTTCCTGGGAATGTCAATATAAAGTGAATGATAGTGAACCTGCCTCTCTGTGTGTGTCTGGGAATGATCCTGTACACCTCTATATAAAAGAAATATTTGAAACACCACTCATCATTATTGAAAAATACAGACACACACACACCTTGCACTCTGCATATGTGTGACACGACGGCCAAATTTGGGAACCTTCTGAGTTCCACCCGAATCCTTCGGGTCGTGGGAGCGGGGTCCTGACACACTCCATCCCCCCTTAAATGGGGGGATGGCCTGTGACTGCCCATGAAATCAGTGGGACCACCAACTGATGTCAAGAGGATGCGTCCCACAAAGGTAGACTCTGGGTAGCTGGAACCCAGGTATGACTGTGGCCCCAAGTCCCTACTTGATTAGCGTACTCCACTGAGGTACCAAGTCACTCTTTCCTTTAGTCTGCGAACTCATATCTTTGTCACTATGCTGGTCACTTGTCCTTGGTCTTCATCAGACTGGTTTTCAGTAGCCATAGGTCTTCAGCACACTGTCACCCAATGCATTAGGTCTTTGTCAGACTGGTGGTAAGCAGTGCTTTGTCCCATTGACAGCCTGTGGCCCTGTGTCTTTACCTGGCTGTGAGTGTGTAATCCCACAGAATGGTCAAGCACCAGTCAGTGGGCCTAGTTCTCAATCAGAGTCACCTACCTTTTGAAGGCCTGACTGAAGCCTTCTATCATGCTTTGCAATTTACAAACTCTCCATCTGGCACAAGTCGCTCAGCTCTTACTATGCCTAACCCTGCCTCTGCCATTTTGGGTTTTCCAAACTTCCTTATCACAGCTGTCTAATTCTAACAAGGCCCTGGCCAAGCCTCTGTCGTTTGGCACCCATTCATATACTTTATGAGCTGACAACAAATCAATGAGTGATTGCATAAAACCCTATTGCTGAATAGGGCTACCCATACCATCTAATCCTTAATCAACACTAGGATGAAGCTTCACTAAACGTTGCTATTACAGGGATGCATGCAATGCATACATATAAATGTGTCTATATACTAGTTACAGTTTGTAAATTATACGTGGTGTTTTTGTTTACAAATAATACAAAAATATTTATTTTACTGAACTTGGTTTATGGTTCTACATTGAGAGAATGTGTGAAGATCTTAACGTTCTTTCCATAATTGTTAATCTGTTTCCCCACTCTCTTAATTGCTCTTAGATCTTATAGAGTAAGATCGAGCCTATATCCTCTCTATGCTGATCTTACAATGGGGTCACATTGAGTAACAAACCACACTTACTGATTGTAACAAATGTTTGTACTTTAAATCTTCGCACCCTTAAGGCTCTATTAAGATCCTGCTCTATCTCAAAGTAGTGCCAGAGTATTATTTCATTTGTAAAAGTAGCATTTTGTGATCAAAATCACTAAACACAATGTGCCTGCTTTCCAGTCTGATTGTGATCAATGGAAAGTTACGGAAGAAAGATGTCAGATGTTACATTCTGCCATTGGAAGACTTTATAGAATTCGTCTAAGTTTAGTTTAGTTTCATTTTAACTTTTACACTTATTTAGCTATTTATTTTTGGGGAAATAGTAAGAAACTCTTCTTTTTCCAGTTGTTAACATGCAAGTTTGACTTGTCCTACCCGTTTTGCACCAAACTTAACAGTTTACATAAACTGGTAGAGCAGGTGTACTGAACAGGGCAAACATACTTTCTACACATACGGTATACACACAACAGAAGTCTCACAATACTGATATTCTGCCCGGGGTAGAAACACACACATCCTCTGTGTCAATATAATAATTAACTGTAAATTAACTATATATAACATAATTTACTAGACTTGCTATATTTTTATATATACAGTATATATGTTATAAACATGCACATTTGGATTAATACATACATGGATACTATGAACTGAAAAATTAAATAATTAAATGTAAAAAGCCCTGTAATATTAGCTGAAAGGGCAGGTAGATGAAATAGCAATCATAAACTTTAAAGGAGTGCACCTTTATTTCCAGAGAGCAGGTAATATTTGGCAAATATTTGGGTTGAGCAAACAGAAGGAATACTGGTTAGAGAAAAAGGACAATAGAACAGCCAATAACCGAGATCACGTGTGCTTTTTAAAGGTCTCATGAAACCTTCACGCTCATATTATGGCAAACACGTTACGCAATTAAATTGTTGAGCTAGGAGTGCTGTAGTTTACAGTGTGTGTAAAGCTGTTTTTAAAGCTGGAATTGCTAAAAAATGATAATCTCTTACTTTGCTTTAAGAGTTAAATATCTGCTAATGCTTCACTTGGGTCTTTGCTTATAATCTGATTAGATACTCCCTGGAAGTGTTTGAATATATGTAAAAGATTGATCTGTTTTACAGGTTTTTTATTTTATTAATAGGGTATTGAATGTTGACAGGGTGGATTCATCTTATCAGCTACGTGTTTTCTACTGACAATGATCTTATAACAGAATCAAGCAGAACCTTACAGCACGTCGACTTTCCTGGGTAATTTAGGTCTTGCACTTTGGTTGGTGTTACAAGGACAGCAATTTGAATACAGACATTATTTCTATAGAGGGAAAACATTGAAGAGCTGAATAGTATTGTAACTGCAGCACCCTCTCTTAATGTATAACCGGGAAGAGAATTATAGCGTTCCTCCACAGGTATTATATGGGTTTACTTAAACAGTAATCTCTTGCTAGTTAAGCCACCCATGGGATGGGTCTATGCAGTGTTTTGCTTCCTTAAGTGGTGAGTGTCAGGGTTATTACAACCATGCCTGGGAACTCTGGGGGTTCGACCCGGAGTCTCCAGGTTTCTGCGCCAATCTCAGGGTCACACAGTCTGGAGCTGACTCGTTCATACTATACATTGATCTAACTGGTGCTTTTGATACCGGTATGTCATACGCAAAAATTGGGGCCGGACACATATATAATAAGCATTATTTAAGTGAGGACTAGTTGGATAGTGGGGAGATACATGGGGTGAGTTGACATAACCCAATGCACTCCTAGGAAAATAGAATATCGTCCAGGGCATTCAGCTATGAAACAAAGAATGGAAATTTAAAAGTAATGGTATGGGATCTGATGGCTGTATAAAAAAATTACAAATAAAACAGAACATGTTCACGTATACGTATTTGATTTATTTTTGCAAAAAAAATAATAATAATAATAATTAAGGGCCACATTTGGATACAAATATGTTTTGGGGATGGTTTGTTGGGTTCATATGTATCATAATGCCCCAAGCACAGTCGTAGCCACTGCCCCTATATGTTAGCTCGACTGCACACCCCTATAATGAGGTTGAAACCTCAATTGTTCTGAACAACGGTCTGGGGCAGTACTTAGATGCATGACGAATGATCAATTAAATGTTAATGGTCTGCATCATAAAAAAAAAAAAAAAAAAAAACACCACAAAATGGAAAATCTGTTATTTGTCTCTTAATTTTGGAATGCGTTTCCTGAACAAAAAAAAGAAGCATTCGGCTTTAATTATCAATGTATTGGTTTACACACTTAATTTGAACAGTAATGCCCAGTGTAAATAAATCTGTTTGTTGAGTTGAATTGAGCAGAATCAGAAAGCTCTATTTTAAAGGATAAATTCACTTTGGTTTCTGAAATGTAGACAAAGCAAACAGCCTTTTGTTAAATCCCATCCTTGATGCTGTAGCGGATGACAGATTACCTCTGTGTACCCGAATAGGATGTACAGGGGAGTTTGTCGCTGTCAACAAATTTGACGTGAAGTTAAAGTTTAAATTCTTTAGGTTACAGGATCTCCAAAATTACAACTTAAAGGTATTTAGCATCATTAAGCTAAACCTTTAGCATGTTTTTGTGAAACAATGAAAAAATATATACAAAATAATAAAAAATACAAAAAATATATAAAAAACTCTTAACCTAATAAGGAGCAGTGCAGATATTGCCTAACCTGGGAACAAATGTGGCAGCTGCATTTGGTTATTTTTGGTCTAAGGAGAAGACAATGTTGAAATTGCATGGAATGAATATATACCATCACCTTGGTCATCTCGCATGTACAATATGAATACCCCTGTGAATAGCAAGGTTTTAGCGAGTACACTAATTGATCAGTCCTTCACTCAGAAATGATTGATGTGTAAGGGAACTTGGTAGAACCAGAGGCTCAATTAATAGACAAAGGGCTGTGCCCCCCAAGATTTTGGCTGCCACTGCTCTTCCCTTCCAGGTTGGATAGTAGGGGGTCCGCAAGCTGTAATCTAGGGTGATCTAATCATAGGGCTTCTGACTGCATTTACCACTCCCATGTTTCCTTACAGCAGGAGAACGAGAGCGCAAAGAGTCCTATGCCAAAGTTCCCCCATGCTAGACTACAAGGCAGATCAGCCATTGCACTCGGGGACGAGAAAGTAACTATAAATATTGAAGCACAGCAGTGACGACAGAAAAGAACCATTCCACCCATCTAGTCTGCCCATTTCTTCAAACCTTAATCAGTCCTTGGTTTTGTCTTCGGGATAGCTTTATTCCTATCCCGTGCATGTTTAAATGTTCTCACTTGGTTAACCTCTACCACTTCTGGTTGGGGGCTGTTCCACGTATCTTCCACCCTCTCGGCAAACTATAGTTACACCACTCTTTACAAGTGATTTCTGGCTTACGTTCTCCATGACTGTATTATTATATCTTCATGAAAAGGTAAGAAGACGAAGTGGCTTTTAGATGATCAATCTTGCTACCAAAAATATACTCTAAGACCAGAACAGGCTGTGTGTGCAAAGGTAATGCTATCCTTGTGCACACATTTCTGTAAAGCAAGAGCCTTGTTCTTTCTTTAGGTCAGAAAAAAGGTATTTATTCAGAGCACATATAGGTGTGGTGCAGTTTTAATTGTGTTTTCCCATTTTTTTTCCACCGACTCAAATGCCCTCTGGGAAGGGTGGAGTGATTACCTATTTTTTTTTACTATTTATTTATTTTTAAAAAAAATATTCTGCATGGATTAGCTTTCAACAGAACACAATCTGTCAAAAACATTTTTTTTTACCTGTTTGGCAACTTTGTCAGTTCTGCACAGGCTTTGCGGTTCTTTCAATATTTGCTTCATTGTAATTTGGCAACAAAATATTATTTTATAACCATCGCTCTAGCCAACTGTAATGGGGCAGTCCGATGTCCCTGGCAGCCTCACCGATAAAGAATGCAGTTTTAAATTAAAATTTTAATTTACTTTAATATGTATTCCTCAAAATGGTAAAAAAAAAAAATAATAATACAAAAAAAAGCACACTGCCCTCTCTGTAGTCCGACAATTCACACCATTAATTGGCAATTAGTGGCCACTGTGTTCTCCATGAAATGAGGAATGAAAACATGTATCGAATGACCATTATTCCTAAACCCTTTTATCTTTGCTTTCTGTCTTAGCTTCATTTTATTCATGAGAATACCATGGCAAGTTTTTATTTTCAAAGTTATTTTTTTATTTTTTATTTTCTCAATGGATTTTTTGTGAACGGTACAGATGCCAGGGAGAGAGTGGCACGGATTTATAGTGATTGAAGGAGTGGAATAACGAGGCACGTTTGAAACATTTTTATAGGCAGCTTCCTAATGAATTCTGAACCAAACATTAGATTTGGCCAAACTTTCTTTTTTTTAGGTATTAACTGTTTCATATGCAAATTATCATTATTATGATTTTTTTTCAACTAAGGCAGTTTTATGTAAAATATACAATGCGTCCCTTCAGGCAAATCTGCATTCATGTGTGTTATGTTTATAGCCAGATAATGGAACCAGTGTGATATCTTTGCCGGAATTGGCAATTACAGTGTATTTGAAAGCACAGAATAATACTTTTTTAAACAAACTGTAGCGCTTTAGAGAATGTTATACTGCTTGAATGTACTCCCTGCTTTATCTATGGTATTCTTATACCATACCATGAAAAGGTTTCCGTCAGACAAAAGTGCATGTAAGCATAAACGGGTCTATTCACTAAAGGGAGAATCCTCAGGAGAGTTTACAAGAGAGTTGTGGTTTCAACGCCCTAAATACTGGATCTTTCTAAGTTAAAAAGATTAGCTTCTGTATTATTCCGTGGACTCAACACATTAGGCAATGTATGGATGTGGAGATGCGTACGACACAATGCACAGGTTTTTAGCTTAAAGGGGGGCAGTCAAGATCAAATTCCTTTCGGGATTTGGCGATAAACTATTTGTTTCATTGTCCTGGCTAAGCAAGCAATTTGTCGCTGAGAAATGCTCCTCCGATTTACCCCACCAGCTGTTTCTTATCCATGCCGTCGGGAGGGACATCTGCCAGACAGGATGTGGTGTCAGGGCCAGCAAAGTTGAGAAATCTGAAGTCAGCTTCTTAAAAATGGTGAAATGCCCTACTTTCCCTCTTTTATCCATATTCTACTCCATGTTCCAACCATAAAAATGAAGAATACGACCTTACCAACTCTAACAGCTCTTTTTCCACCACTAATCGACACTTTTTCCCTGAAGATTGGTTCACTCATAAAATGATACATAAACAAGCATACTATATACATCCATCATTTAATTCTTTTAGGGAATATAGCCTAATTCTAAGCAACTTTCATTACCCCACCACACAAAAATACATTCATTTCTTTAATCTGAATCTATTCCAGCCATAGCCAGGGATCCAAAATTCAACAAACACGAACGCTGTAAAAATGTAACCAGTTCAATTATTCTGCGAGGCATTTGTCAAGCCAACATTCAAAGCCCAGCTTTGCCTTTGCGTTTTAAAGAAACGCAATTAAAATATCTTAAATGATTATGTTAATAGATTAATATGTTACCTATTTTGGACAACAGACATTAGGCGCATTCCGTCCTTTAACTACAAGGTAATAAAACGGACTTCCTATTTAGAGAGCGTAATTGTTTATCAGGCTAATTACTTTCAAACATCCTTGAAAAATGCAGTAGTGTAGTAGCAATAACCAACACGAGTGTCACACAGGTTTAATGGCCGCATTAACCTCTGTTCCTGTATCTTAATGGTTATTGGTTTGCTTAAATGGATGGGGAGTTTGGGTTCAATATCTGTGTTATGGCACTTAAAGGATGAGGGCTTCATTAGAAAGGTAAGATCGATGCTGTCCGCTATATTCAGCCGTCTATACAGTACTAGACAGGCAGAAGTGGAATCATCTACATTTTGACCAAATTGTATATGTTATTTTTTCTTTAATATCAAGAGGTTGAGAGCATTCTCTCCCATGTCTATAGATGTTCTAGGTATATGCACAAAGTTATATCTGACCTGGCCCACATACTCTACACATTGCCATTACCCATTGTTTCAGGCAATTAATGGGATGAGCATGTCTAGGAGAAACCACCATAATCCGCTGGAAGATGAAAGAGATCACATATTCAGCAGGATAAAAACACAAATGGGTAAATTTAGATGGGTGCCTCCATCACCCAAGAAAAGGGTTATAAAAAGGTAAAATATTAGTGTGACTAATGGATTTCCACTGTTTATTTGATTATTAATATGCCACATAACCAGGACGCAGATGATGAGTACTCACCAAGAGGAGAATGGCACACGCCTGACAGCCAAGTCAATCTACAGGGCCGTATTAAAAAATCTGGAACTGCAGTTCCTACCCTGAATTAAGAAGTAATACAACTTTTCAAGTACCTTTTGAATTTTCTGATAGAAGCAAATTAAATTTTTCATTGGGCATCAGAAAGCAAGGTGTTATCTCATATAGTGTGAGGGAACCCCCAATATTTATGTCTCAGATAATATGAGCTTGGAAATAGTATTTGCTGGGCGCAATGATCTTTTGCTTTGTTGTGTGTACATGTTGGTCATTTCAACAGCACCCTGGAATCTGAATGTGCAAATATATGTAATAAATAAAATAAGTGGATGGAAAGCCCCTGGAAATAGCACAGGAAGGATTTAGTTACGATGCTTGATACCCAATGTTATACATGGAATTGTAAGTAAGAAACAAAGCAAAGGAACTAGAATGGTGACTCAAAATATTCAAATCAGAGAACCTCCCTTTCCATGGTGTGGTAAATCCAAAAACTGTTATAAAATAACTTTACTATGTTGCAAATCTGTAATTCTGTATTTCATGTTTAGTACAAACAAATGTTTAATCGGAAACTTACAGAAGGCACCTCTAAAATTTATATAAGATGTCGAATATAAACCCTTGTTTGAATATCAGTTGATCGTTGTATAAAGGTTCCAAACCAATGTAATCAAGAATAAATACTAACTGTCTCAAGTTTCCAGGGAGAATTCCATTATTTCTGCTGTGTGGGAACTTGAAGGTTAAAAGACGAGCATGTTTAAAAAAACAAAAATAAGTTAAGCATGTTGAATAATTTGTTTCACATTGGTTGAATTTTGTTTTGGTATGCTAGTGGTTCTTCTAATTCTGGGTTTTTCCTCCTTATTGAAAAGTTTGATGTTGGGATTTTTTGGAGATGTACAATGTAGGGTCAAGATTAGGTGGGCTGTGGGGTATAACAAAAAAAAATAATCTCATCGCAAATCGTATTAAAGGGGACAAGAAGGAAACCATAGATACAGCCAGTTGGGACCATCATGCAAAGTGAGTTTTTATTCCTATAATAGAAACATAGACAGTGATGGCAGATAAGGACCATTCGGCCCATCCAGTCTGCCCAACAAATAATATTGCAAGAAACTTCTAAAAACTAACTGAATGTCCGCACATAATTAGATAATCAGACAATCCCGTATAAAAATAAATCTTTGCATATGTAATGGAAGTTTTTGTATTGCTACAGTGATATACAGACAGACAAAAGCATCATGTATGCATGGAAAAAACACAGATATTCTTAAAAGACATACCCAGATACCCAGAAAATGCAGAGAAACCACGTATCTCCTGCAAACACTTAAACCTCACTAACCTACATAATCACTGATCCCACAGATGATCGGTGTCTCTTCTTCTGTAGCTGTCGCAGGAGAGGGGCCCTCTGCAACAACTGGCTGCCACTTGCCAACGACTGTCCTGGGGCAATTTCCCATTTTGGAGTAAATGGTTGCTTGCGACTGAAATCAATAACAGCCAACTGGAGGGTAGATTTTTTTCATCATTCTCAGGGGCACTAAAGCAGCAGTATGTGAACCATTTTCTGTAGCAAGCCCTGGCACCAGCACCCAGCCAAGAGTACAACCGCTGGGACCACAGAAGCTGTACAGAGATCGCAGGTGGGAATGGAGCTGGTGCCATGGAACTTGTTCATGTTGTGAGGTGGGTGTGCAGCAACGCATATGTACTGTATTTATATTAGGGAGACACATTTAGGGACAAAGTTCCTTTTGTATCACTGGTTTTACAAGAGAGCTACCATATGAACCCAATTTAGTGTATTCACTTTAGTATTTTAAGAACTTCTTAATGAATAAGCTATTTATAGCTAATTTCATGAGGAACTTGAAGTCACCAACTAAGTAGCCTATCCTGGATTAAAATTAAATTTACAAAGAGAGTAGAAATAAAATGTAAGGAGCTAGTAGTGTGGCTTGCAACATAATAATACAAATTAAGTTCGACATTTTGTAGAAAGCTGAAAAAGCGAGGCCAGACCACCTTCGAAATGGACGAAAACAAAGCAGAAAGCTCAGAATTTTGGCCTGAAATTTGTGGGTCCCTTCACTTACACTTTCTCGTATTCTCACTCTCTCCTATTCTCATTCACTCTCTCTAAATGTTTCCCTACCTTCTCTGCCGACCGCTTCTGCTGACAACAAAGAGAGAAGATAGAAGATGCGGAAGTGACCAGAGAAGGTAGGGAGACATTTACAGAGAAAGTATGAGTGAAAGGGCCTGTGATTTTCCGATGAAAACGTAGAGCTTTTTTGCTTAATTTTCGTCCGCTTTGTGGGGCGGTCTGTCCTTGCTTTCTCGGCTTTGTACGAATCGCCAAATTTGCCAAAATTTGGTAAATTTGCAACTTCTACAAATCCGAACGAACAAGTCTATCATTCAGTCACTTGTTCTAGAATCCACACTCTATATTGTACCTTTTGTTTTGCTCAAAAATGGTGCAGTATGGAATAACACCAAAACCGACTAGATAAATCTCAACATCTAAAGTCTTACAAAACGTTCTGCTCCTTCTCGCTAGTTGCACCCACATGCAGAAACGTGCAAGCAACATATGGCAACGACAGTACACAGCTCACGATTGCCAGTGCTGTTTGAAAAACCTATATATAAAAATATATTCATATATTTATTCTAAATGAAATATATATAACATGAACCATATATATAAAAAAAAAGGTAGTCAACATAAAATAACATAACACTTAACGAAAAATAAATTCAATTCAAACACTATAGCGATGTTCAAATATGTTTGTATCTTCTTTTACTGGGTGGATTTAGAACATTGGACAAGAAGGAAGAATGCAAACATCCTCTTTTAATCAAGAGCCAACCTCTGCAGGCACAAGTCATTGTTGACATTTCATATTTCATAAACATGCTTGTCTTCAAACTTTCAAGTTCCCACACAGCAGAAATAGTGGAATTCTCCCTGGAAACTCGGGACAGTTAGTAGTTGTTCTTAATTACATTTTAATTACATTGGTTTAGGAGTTTTTTTTCACTAATTGATAGACTGATTGATATTCAAACAAGGGTTTGTGTAAGTTAGTGGGTTTGCAGGAGATACACGGTTTCTCTGTATTTTTTTGTCTATGAGTGCAACAGGGTATGTTCTTACCGTGTGTGTCTGTGTGTGTGTGTATTTCTGCATACATGCATGATACTCTTCACACTTATACATATAAGCTCATGACAAATTTTCTGCACTTTTGCATTTCTTTTTCGTCAGTTTCGTCAGAGAGACCCTCATTTTCGTTGATTTGTTTAAAATAAAGTTTGTAAGGAAACCGATGCAAAGTCTAGCTAATATTACAGGGGGTGGACTGTCCTTTCTTTTACATCCAAAGATTTTAAATTTGGATGCGCTATATCCAGACCACCTGAATACCCAGAGACGGGGGGGGCTGAGTTATTTCCATTGTCCTCCCTCTTTCTTCCACAAATAGTTTAAATAGGTTCATTGTAGACACCGAAGCGTATTTTTATTTTGCAGCCGACATTTCCCTATGGTTTGCATACTCTTTGTATGTGCTGCTGCTGGTATACACCTGGGTTTGTTTTGTCCATAGCAAGGAAGGGTAACAATTATGCTTTTTTATGTTGCCTCTTATGCTAATAAGCTTTCAAAATGCATTAAAAGAACAGCCTTTAAACATAAATTTTCAATGTTTTTTTGTGACAAACTGCGACTTTGACAATTTCAAGGAGAATGTTTAAATTAATTTGGTTCGCTGTAAGAATAACCTCTCATCCTGTCTACACCCAAGCAGCAACTAAGAGATTCCTGGCCTCCTATGTAATGTTTACATTGCTTACCAATGCTCCTCCAAGATGTAAAAGCAGTGTGTGTATCTATCTATCTATCTATCTATCTATCGAGAGAGAGAGAGAGAGAGAGAGAGAGAGTTACTATGTCACCATAGTAACAATTGTTCCCTTACTAGCATTATTAAAAAAATGGAAACCTCACAAAGCTGTATCAGGTTTCCTTAGCATATACACTATATGGACAAAAGTATTTGGACACCTGTCCATTACACCAACAGGGACTAGAAGGACATCGCATTCTAAATACATAGACATTAATATAACAGCTTCTACTCTTCTGGGAAGGCTTTCCAGAAGCTTTTGGGTGTTTCTGTAGGAATTTTTGCCCATTCATCCAGTAAAGCATTTGTGAGGTCAGGCGCTGATGTTGGACGAGAAGGCTCGGCTCATAATCCCCATCACAGTTCACCCCAAAGGTGTTTGATGAGGTTGAGGTCAGAGGTTTTGCACTTTTGTGGCTCCGCAGAACACGTTTCCATTGTTCCAGAGTCCAGCTGTGGTGTCCTTTACACCACTCGATCCGACACTTGGCATTGTACTTGGAAATCCTTTCCATGAAGCTGCCGCCACACAGTTTTTATGCTGCTAATAATGTCAGTGAAAGTTTGGAACTCTTTATCTATGGAATCAGCAGATGGACCATGCGCCTCGGCGCTCGGTGACCCCGTTCTTTATGTGGTTTTCTGCTTCATGTTGCTGCTGTTCCTAAAAACTTCCACTTCCCAATAACACCACTTACAGTTGACCAATGAAATTTCATGAACTGATTTATTGTAAAGGCGGCATCCTATCTCAGTACCACGTTTGGATTCACTGAGCTCTTCAGAACGACCTATTTTTTCACAAATGTTTGAAAATGCAGACTGCATGGCTAGGCGCTTGATTTTCTACACCTGTGGCAATGGGTCTGAATGAAACACCTGAATTCAATAATTAAGAGGTGGGAAGAAATTCCGCGTTTCACAGGCGGAAAGAGGAAAAAGGTTAAAAAGCAATGCATCCAGGCTCGCGCATGTGACTGGCCTCACGGCTTAGGAATATTTTAGCTGGATGAAGGAAAGCAAGGCAAGCTGGAAAACTACTGAATAGTCTGATACTGATCTATGGATGGGAGAATGTAATATTAGATCTAATATACACTTAGGTAGTAACAGAGAAAGGGCTTATGTATAAATAACATACTTGAGCAAACAACTGGAGTAATTACAGTGGAAACCAATAAAATAATCACACAGGCTGTTCCGCATCTATTATCTGTTTGCTCTTTATACATGTTCCACAATCTATTCATCTACTTACTAGTAGTTTGTGTTCAATAGTTTACAGCAAAGCTCACACTTGCTTCCGTGTGTACTATAGTTTATAGCTTTATATTCTGTTTAATCTGAGAATCACTCGGTACCTAACCCATGTTTCTAAAATATCTCTCTTTCAGATAATATATTGTAATTATGCCATGAATATTTACATTTTAATGGGACGCATGATGGTTTAAAGATGACCTAATGCATTTTACATGAATCTGCTGAGTGGTGGTCCCTTCAGTTTGAAGGTCGACGCTTCTCTAAAGTTTAGGTTTTCTGTATCCATCTTCAGCATTAGACAGCTTGTAAATGTGCTCTGTTAAGGGACCCTTGAGGAACAGAGTTGGGGACCACTGAACATCACAAGTTGTCAATATACAGTATGTGTGTTCTTTTAAATGGCTCAGTTATTTTAAACAGACCGTATTTTCTTGATTGGTTGATTTGTATCCGTTTAAATATTTAAATGTGTGCTTTATTCTTCATCATGATGTCCACTGTTATGCTAGGAAAATGAACAGCCTCCCTGACTTCTTTGTCTAAACTAAAATGGTAGCCACATCCACGTTGTATTGGTGCATGGTTGATGCACAGAACATCATACAGACAGCAAGCAGCAAGAACCGCCTGTAATGTAAAAAAAAAAATTAAAACAGTATACGCTTTAAAATAAAATGCCATTCATGTCACACACAGAGCTTGTTAATGAATATTGGTAAATAGGATCGTATCATAGTTACTTGAGACCTTTGATAAAACGGTACTTGAGAACAAACAGAAACAAACATGTACAGCTCTACGGAACATGCCGACATTACCCTCATCCATCCAAGACACTTCATCACTTCCAATCAGTCTTGATAGTGTGATGTCAGAAAAAAAAACGTGAGTCACAAATTAACCTGCCAACATGATTTTTAGAACCTCACAAAGTATTGGAAGGAAATGTATTTCAAAACAGGAGAAAGAGGTCATAATCTAAAACTAGAGTGTCATGGGCTCAGATATAATGTAAGAAAGTTTTACTTTACAGAGAGGGTGATAGATATTAAATAGAAATTAAAGTTAAACATGCATGGCATAGCAATAAAGATACCTTGAATATAAGACCAGTGTTTCAGGGTTTTACAGCAGATCTTTTTACCATCAAATTCTATGTTTCTAAGATCAAACACTGTGTGATCGTTAGATTATTTTTTCATGTGTGTCCAGATGCCTGTTTTTTAAATAGATTGATGATTCCCCAGGTACGACAGGCTTTTTGGAAACTACTCATTTGATTAGACTTCTGGATGATCTAGGGCTATAATAACGCAGTAAATTACTTTGTGTCATTCAATGAAAAACCGTGGTCGTTATTTGATGGTGTTGTACCATGTCTTGTGCCTTTAACATAATTATGAAACACTAAAATGGAGTGTCATATTGCCTTTAAGAGAAAACCTGGGAATTTATGCTCATCAAAGAGATGAACCCAACACAGATTTATACATCATTTCTTTCAAAAGGCTGTTACTTCCTTTTTGGCAGAAACTCAAATAATACAGTTTGTTCCCAGAGAAACAAGGAAATAGCAGTTTGAACACCTTCCTACAGTAACCCATAGCTAGATATACAACTGGGCCAAAGGAAATTCACTCATCTCTAATAACGGGAGAAAGGAGCACCTATCCCACGAAGAAACCTTGTTCTGGCATCTGTGTGTCCGCAGACATATAAGTCATGTGACGGCTGATGACATTGCAACATACACAATGTATCAGTACTTCAGTGGGAGCTACTGTGGGAGCGGGCGAAAAAACACATACTTTTCCTAGTGACAAATATATTCAACTTTACTAACCAGTAAGCTTGTCCAAATAAAATGTTATTCCAATAAAAGGAAAGTATTAACTCATTTATATATATAATTAATCCATCCCTGCTGAATGAGTGTTTTTTCCAGGATTTTACTTTAACCACTTTTGACTCTCATTCTTTGCTTAAAAGGCTTGGGTCTGTTTAATATAATCCATGGATATCAGATACGGCAAAGAAAGTGGCCATCCTTCTGAGCTCAGTCCTAGCCTGCTTTTTACGCCTGCGCCCACGTACCCCCAATCAGTTACCCTCACGCCAAACAGACAGTCCTGGGGAAAGTAGAGTGTATAATGGTGTGGGATGGAGAACTGGCCCACTCGGCTTTTCCGGATACCCCGTCCCAGAGACCCAAAGGTGCAAAATTATTGGATTTACAGCTAAACCAAGCTCTCCCTGGGGCTGGATTTTCCCACTGCCCAGGGTAAAACCGCACAACACCTCGCACTCTGTTACAATATATATACATGTGTGTGTATATGTATCTCAACCTACAACTACCCCTATATCATAGTTACCCAAGCCAGTCCCCTTTACGATCGCATTTCATTGGCACATGAGGATGGATCGTCATGCATGAGTATTTTTATGGCATATAAACCAAAACATTGAGAGCTTATGAACGGCCTCAGCAGGCTTCTTTTAAGCTCCTGGAAGTAGTCAATATGAACCCTGTAAAGATATAGCGAACCAGAAGTACTAGAATCCTTTTCTGCATTAAGAAGCAGACTTGGATTCAAAATGACTCCCCCTCGTAGCATTGTAATTTATCACTGTAATCTATATTTACTGCAAACACGCATCCAGAATTATCTTATCAAGTATTTTCTTATCAACTACTAATGAGTAATAAATCATAGTTAAAGTAATTTTATCTCAGAGCAACAGATAATGATTATTTCAGATATGAGAGCTACATAAGTAATGAACTGAGCATGTTATCTTTAATGCAGGTATTGTATAAAGCGCTAACAATAAATAAAAATATTGAACAACAAAGTTCTTATAAAACAAAAACAAGTTAGATAATATTTTTTAGGTATTTTTTTATGTCAGCTAAACTATTTTGTATTCCTTACAATGGGGAATGAGTGGAAGGCAGGTAAAAGTAGTTCTGGGAATTAGTGGCAGTAAAACAGTGCTTAAATTCTAGACAAATTATTTCTAAAACAATTAAACAGAATGTACAAACTCTAGGTATATGTATATATACAGTGAAAGAAACAAATATTTGATCCCCTGCTGATTTTGTAAGTTTGCCCATTGACAATCATTTTAATGGCAGGTTTATTTGAACAATGAGAGACAGAATAACAACAAAAATCCAGAATAATGCATTTCAAATCAGTTGTTATTTGATTTGCATTTTACTCAGTGAAACAAGTATTTGATCCCCTATAAATCAACAAGGGGATCCTATTTTTAGCTTGTTACCTGTATAAAAGACACCTGTTCACAGAAGCAATCAATCAATCAGATTCCAAACTCTCCGCCATGGCCAAGAGCTGTCCAAGGATGTGAGTGACAAGATTGTAGACTTATACAAGGCTGGAATGGGCTACAAGACCATCGCCAAGCAGCTTGGTGAGAAGGTGACAACAGTTGGTGCGATTATTCGAAAATGGAAACACAAAATAACTGTCAATATCCCTCGGTCTGGGGCTCCATGCAAGATCTCACCTCGTGGAGTTTCAATGATCATGAGAACTACATGGGAGGATCTTGCCAATGATCTCAAGGCAGCTGGGACCATAGTCACCAAGAAAACAATTGGTAACACTCTACGCCATGAAGGACTGAAATCCTGCAGCGCCCGCAAGGTCCCCCTGCTCAAGAACGCACATTGTACAGGCTCGTCTGAAGTTTGCCAAGGAACATCCGAATGATTCAGAGGAGAACTGGGTGTTGTGGTCAGATGAGACCAAAATCATTCTATTTGGCATCAACTTGCCATGTTTGGAGGATGAGGAATGCTGCCTATGACCCCAAGAACACCATCCCCACCATCAAACGTGGAGGTGGAAACATTATGCTTTGGGGGTGTTTTTCTGAAGTACAACTTCACCGCATCAAAGGGACGATGGATGGGGCCCATGTACCGTCAAATCTTGGGTGGGAACCTCCTTCTCTCAGCCAGGGCATTGAAAATGGATCGTGGATGGGTATTCCAGCATGACAATGACCCAAAACACACAGCCAAGGCAACAACGGAATGACTCAAGAAGAAGCACATTAAAGGTCCTGGAGTGGCCTAGCCAGTCTCCAGACCTTAGTCCCATAGAAATCTGTGGCGAGAGCTGAAGGCTTGATTTGCCAAACGTCAGCCTTGAAACCTTAATGGAGAGGATCTGCAAAAAGTAATGGGGAAAATCCCTCCTGAGATGTGTGCAAACCTGGTGTCCAACTACAAGAAACGTCTGACCTCTGTGATTGCCAACAAGGGTTTTGCCACCAAGTACTAAGTCATGTTTTGCAAAGGTGTCAAATACCTATTTCACCAAGTAAAATGCAAATCAATTCATAACTTATTTGAAATGCATTATTCTGGATTTTTTTGTTCGGTCTCTCACTGTTCAAATAAACCTACCATTAAAATTATACACTGATCATGTCTTTGTCAGTGGGCAAACATATAAAATCAGCAGGGAATCAAATAATTCTTTCCTTCACTGTATATGTATATGTGTATATATTGTGACAAACCCTGTAGCATGAAGGCCATGAATGTCACAGCTAGGGGTCTTAAGCACGGTCCTCAAGGGCAATCAGAGACAGGAACACCAGCTTGTAGCAAAAACAGTATTTTTTAAAGGGATGGTCTTCATCAGGGCCTCTCCTTGCCCTGGGAGCGCAGGGAAACTTCCTCTTCCCCAACAGTCTCTCTGATTATCAGGCTCCAGGGGTTTTTAATGCCCAGCACCTGTGCCTGACGCCGGCCCCATAGGAATCTCGGACCGGATCCTGCAGACTTCTAGCTTCTTGGAAAAGGCGGGATGTATACATGCGGCGTCACCATTATGTGTCTATAATGCCGGTGTCACGGGCTCACAGAGACATATCGGTGATCAGTGCGCCAATGTATTGCAGACCTGTATCTGACTGTGTGCTTGTTGTCTGTATGTCTGTCACACACAGGTGCATACTTTTAATTACCTATCGTGGTTTTAATGACGGCCACATCAGTCAGTATACATATATTTACATAGTAACTGAAGTCTGGCATTTCACACGTCGCTGTCGATGCTGTTTATATAAGAAAGGCAAGCAGCACAATGGAACTATCTGTCTTGACTCCAAATGTCAATCAGATTTGTCCTTGGACCAACAATATAAGGCTATAAACTTCCTTTAAAAAAAAATGTATAATATAGTATAATTGTATGTTTTTTGCTAATCTCTTGAATGTGTTTCTTGTTAATTTTTTTAACTACTGTGGTAGTCAAAAACATGTTTTCTGGCCTAACTGAATGTAACCAGACATGGACTGGCCATCTGACACATGCCGCAAGCTACATGAGCATAAAACATGGAGTGCGGCTACGGATATCCAGCCGTTGGTTACCACTAGCGCCTCTTGATTGCCAGTCCAGCCCTGTATATAACACTTTCCTTTAGTCTTAATCAATGTGTTCTTTTTTTTTCAATTATCATTCTTTATTGAATTTTACAAAAGTATAAAAAAGGACAAAAACAGTGAAATACATATGATACGTCAGAGTAACAACATAGAAAAATGTACAAACACATTCATACATGAATATTTGTTATATTCCATTAAGACTCATAGCATTAAAGAATAATAATTTTAAATATTCAAACACTCAGTGTTTCCTTGGGGAAAGGGGGAGATCATAAATTATCGGGGCCAAAGTAGATCTAATAAAAGGGTCATCGGAGCAGTGCTGTGGTTATATAAATGCACAGGGAGTTTTTAATCGGTTATTTGAAGCCATTTCTGCCAAATGCAGTCGTACCTCTCTCTTAAGTTAGCTTCTTTGAGAAAAAAATATTTTTCTACATTACTTTGTAAATTTATTTGCATTTTAATCTCTTGCCAACTTGGTATATCCTGATTTCTCCAATATCTAGCAAGGCAAATTTTAAACGCCAAAAGTATGTTAACCCATAGAGTCCGATCATTGCTGTTAATATCTGTTAATCAATGTGTTCTATGGATAATATTCTATCATACAGACATTACTTTCCCAACCTTTCTTTGCATAAATTATTCTGTAGTTATAAGAGCATTTGAATAATTTCCATACATAACAATGATTGGATTCTTAGATATTTATAATTCACAACAAATTATTTTCTCTAGTATTAATGTACTTTTGCTATTGGTTTATTAAGCAACTGAAGCCTGTTGGCTTTCCTCCAGTCCAGCAGCATTAGGAGATAATTAATAACTTTTACAATAGAGGTATCCTACGTATTACACTAAACTCTCAAAAGATGAAACTGGGTAATAGCATGCTGGTTTAGATACGTTTTTTGGATGTTCTTCTTGGTCAATATTTGTTTAAACAGTGGCCTATTTCTTATGCTTATCGTGTACTTTAATATGCATTTATCAGTGAAAAGGATCAGGCAATAAACTGTTAGCAGATGGCTAATAATAACAATATAGCAAATTTCTCCCAGCAGGAGTCAAAGTGCTTTTTTAGCAATCGATCTTTGAATTAACAGCTGAATACCAGATGTTATTATCTCCCAATTGATGATGCTCATTTTTCGACCTCTGAGGGATGAACGGCTGAGTTGACGCTGCTGGGATTTGAACCTGTGAACCTGAGATTTGAATAGAACGTCTGCATGCTGTATTTGACGAAATGGTGAAAAGCTTTTGTTAATGCCAACATTACGTTTGTACTCAAATGCAGAAACCTTCTGAACTTCCATGAGCTTTAAATCAAAATACCGTATTTGCTCGATTATAAGACGACCCCCCAAAATCTGAATATTAACTTAGGAAAAAAAGAAAAAGCCTGAATATAAGACGACCCTAAAGGAAAAAAGTTTTACCAGTAAATGTTAATTCATGTAAACTATTTTTTTTAATAAAAGCTATGATTGAGAAAAATATTTTTTTTTTGTTTTTATTTCTTGTATTTTCCAACCTGTCCCCCAGTTACGCACATCTGCCCCCAGGTTTGCCACACCAATATGGCACTGTGGCCCATGATATGCCTTTTAACCCTCTATATGCCACTGTGCCCCATGGTATGCCTTTTGACCCCCTATGTGCCACTCTGCCTCCAGAAATGCCTTATACCCCTATATCCCATTCTGGAATTTAGGGGGTTAAAATGCATATTATGGGGCAGAGTGGCATATAGGGAGGTATAAGGCATTCCAGGAGGCAGAGTGGCATTAAGGGAGTTAAAAGGCATTATATAGAGCACTCTGCCTCCAGAAATGCCTTATACCCCTATATGCCACTCTGGCATTTAGGGGGTTAAAAGGCATATTATGGGGCAGAGTGGCATATAGGGAGGTATAAGGCATTTCAGGAGGCAGAGTGCACTATTAAATGCCCCCTTAACGCCACTCTGCCTCCTGAAATGCCTTATACCTCCCTATATGCCACTCTGCCCCATAATATGCCTTTTAACCCCCTAAGTGCCAGAGTGGCATATAGGGGTGTAAGGCATTCCAGAAATGCCCTACACACACACACACACACACACACACACACACACACACACACACACACACTTACTTACCGGTGCTTCCAGTTTCCTGCTGTATTGCCGGGGCAGCGGGTTGACGTCTCATTCCGCGGCAGCCGGAAGGAGGTGGAGTTGGCAGCGGGGGTTTGTATGCGTCCGTCGCAAATACCTTCCCCGGCTGTCAGAGATCAGGAACTCTGGAACTCTGATCTCTGACAGTCGGGGAAGGTATTTGCGACGGACGCATACAAACCCCCGCTGCCAACTTCACCTCCGGAAGCACCGGTAAGTGTGTGGGGGGGGGCGACGACAGGAGGATCCAGGTCCCCTGCAGCGGTGCGGGGGATCTGGATCTTAGTCTCCTAATCAGACCTCTATTTGAGGTCTGATTAGAAGACGACCCCGATTATAAGACGAGGGGTATTTTTCAGAGCATTTGCTCTGAAAAAAACCTCGTCTTATAATCGAGCAAATACGGTATGACAAATTACATAATCCAGAAAAACTATTAACACCAGTGGAGCACTGTAGGCCAGCGACCTACTAAGCAGTTGCCTGATATGCCAGTTTGAGCCTGTTGGCAAACTATTTCTACTCTAATGTCAAACAAAAAGTTATTGAGCTACGGATAAATTACCTGCTCTCATCTAGGACAATGTATTAGCAGACATTGCTTTACTGTCTTTCTAACGTCATTTTTCAGGACATGTTTCTGACTTTGCAGAGTAACTACTCATAATGTTACTTTTTCCTACCCCTACAGAAATATTTTTTTCATTTTCAAATAATGTAATCAAATTAGTTTATTAATGCTTAAGAATAGTTTGTTACTTTTGCTTTTAATGCTGTTGAAACTATTTGTTGTATCACCTTTTTGCCTCAAAGTTTATATAGAGGCAAAAGGTGGTCATTGTTGACCTTATTTGCATACGCCTACCCAGAATCCCCTGTGATTGTGGCAGCATCATGAGATTTCTGAGGGTAAAAACAAGCCTTCTTGCTTGTCTGGTGTCTGTAGATGAGTGTTTAATAATACTTCTACTACCCCCTTAATTTTAAGCGGAAGGGTTTTCCATCACCTTTACCCACCATACGTTTTGTTATAAAGAATTGTTATAATAATAAAATCTCAGTCCATTTCATTATTCTTGAGTATTATATGCAAGGGCCATTAATAAAAAAAAAATATGTTCCCTTAATGCAGTTGTGACAGAGAAACATATCCTTACAGAATTAATGTGCTTGGAGCACACTCTAGTGTTCAAAGGATATATAACACAAACATTCATTTTTAATGAAAATATAATTTTTAACCAAGAGGTTTTTCATCAAACCTGATATATATACCGTATTGGCTCGGATATAGGCCGCCCCCGTATATAGGCCGCACCCTAAAAGTTTGGTGCTTTTTTAAAGAAAAAGTTTTTTTCTTTAAAAAAGCACCAAAAAAAACATGCTGCCACTCTGCCCCCCCCCCGAGATATGCTGCCACTGTCCTCCCTCCCCGAGATATGCTACCACTGTCCTCCTCCCCCCCTGAGATATGCTACCACTGTCCTCCTCCCCCCCTGAGATATGCTGCCACTGTCCTCCCTCCCCGAGATATGCTACCACTGTCCTCCTCCTCCCCCCCGATATGCTACCACTGTCCTCCTCCTCCCCCCCCGCGATATGCTACCACTGTCCTCCCCCCCCGCGATATGCTACCACTGTCCTCCCCCCCCCGAGATATGCTGCCACTGTCCTCCTCTGCCCCCCCCTCCTCGACTTACCGGAGCAGACTCCCGGGTGTCTTGCGGGGCCGGCGGGGGACATCTACGCAATACGCGTATGCAACTTCCGGTGCCGGTACCGGAAGTTGCATACGCGTATCGCGTAGATGTCTCCCGCCGGCCCCGCAAGACACCCGGGAGTCTGCTCCGGTAAGTCGGGGGTGGGCAAAGGTAAAATGCATCGTGCGGACGGTCTGCACGATGCGCTTAGACAACCTCCCGTGCCGGAACCCCCCCCCTTGGGAAGTGCTGGCAGGGGAGGCTGTCTGAGCGTATCGGGGAGTAGGATGCAGGTCCCCTGCACCGCTGCGGGGGATCTGTATCCTAACCCCGCTGCCTGCCCGGCGCCCGGGACTGCATGTCCCGGGCGTCGGACGCTAAACCCCGAATATAGGCCGCACCCCCACTTTAAAGACTTAAAGTGGGGGGAAAAAGTGCGGCCTATATTCGAGCCAATACGGTATATATATATATATATATATATTGGTCTTGTATGGTCTGCATTAACCTACCAGCACCATGGTGAGATATTTTTTAATAGGTTTTCATCTTAGGATCAAGAGATTCTAGCTTTGCTCTGTACATAGTGACCAAAAAAAGAACATGACTTTTTATTTATAGAAGACACCTGTTACACAAACTGTTGCGTTATTGTGGGTAGGAGTGATTGCAACCCATATAATATGTAAGGACTGTTAATGTTACAAGTAGCATGGTGGAATTGTTCTACTCTGTTATGATAATTGAGATTAGCAGAGCATCCTCCAAATCCACAAAATGTGAGGTGTAAATAATAAATGGGGGGGGGGGGGGTTATAATGAAACGGTTATGGTTATACTGTTGGAACTCTTAAAAGTGGCAAAATTGTACCTATGACAAAATGCCCCCCCCCATAATCAGTGAAGAATATTTGTGATTGTAATATTAAATATAACAATATTTATATAAAGGAAATTCACATAAGGAATGCTCACAACCTGGGGGGGGCAGGAAAGAGGTATCGTACCACTCTTGTAGTAAGAAGATCATTTCCCCACCTCCTTTTCGGCTTCTCCTTCCTGTCCGCTGTGGTGTCCAGGCTTCTCCCATCGGTCGAAGAGCACTTCCCGTCTGTTGTGTGTGGGTATGTATGTATATTAGAGTATTTACCTTTTGTGGAGGAGCCATTTGGGGGATTTTGCACAGGGCATCTGCAAGGCCAAGCTTAGGGTCACTGACATCTGGGTGCAAGAACCTTTTTTGTGCCACGGGTGGGTGTGGCTATGTTGATCGTTCTCCCCTCTTAAAAAACATAATACTTCTAATTACACTCATTTTCTATGGCAACCACTCCACCTCTTTGGGTCTCCTCACTTCCCACAGCCCCAGCTTTGCCTCCAAACAGATTGTCGGTGCCATCTTTGCCCCAAACAGCTTACCAGTGCCTTGTTTGTCCCCAAACAGCCTGTCAGTGCCATATTTGCCACAAACAGCTTGCCAGTCCCATCTCTGTCCCCAAACAGCTTGTCAGTACAATCTTTGTCCTTGAACAACTTGCCAGTGCCGTCTTTGTGCCCAAAAGTGACCTTTGGCACTCTAGAGGTTGTGTATTATAATCCTGATTATGGATGTGCAGCATAGCCTTTATCAGCATACAGTTAGTCAGAAACAGATATGGCACAGTGCAGCCCACAGTACACATAAGTACTTAGTGAGCATGACATATGTGGAACAGCATAAATTCCATTACTGTATGTTGAGCCAGACACTGATGGCTGAAGTGCATAGATCCCATCATTATATAGTAAAGCAGACAGTGAGTGTGGTACAGCATAACTTCCTTCATTATATACTGTGCCTGACTGTGGTACAGTATAACTCCAGTCAATATATAATGAGCCTGACAGTCATACACCACAACTCCCATCACTTAATAGTGATCCAGACACTAACAGGGGGTACAATATAACTCTCCTATCATTATAAAGTGATCCAGACACAGATGGTTCTACAGCATGACTCCTATCATTATATAGTGATCAGGACATTGAGAGTGGTACAGTGTAACTTCTATCATTATATAGTGAACCAGACAAAGATGGTGGTACAGGATGACTCTTATCACTATATAGTGAGCTAGACACACTAGACAGTGGTACAGCATGACTGCCATCACTATATACTTGGCCAGGGACTGATGGTGGCACAGCATGACTCCTCCTAGGAACACAGCAATACCTAATTATACAAAACTCATATAGGTAATCTGTAGGAATATCAATGTCCTTGTTAAATTTGATGTTACAAAAATAATCCGTAGAAATTTCCAGACAGAAATTTCCAGGAGGCATTCTGCACATTTTCTAAAAAACAGTCAATTTAACCCATGGTCATGTTTTGCCCCTCCAGTGTGACAGAGATGTACCAGTCCTTGTCCTTAATATAAAAAATATGTATATATATTGAACATACATCTATTGAGACTCATAGCTTCCATTGTGTCCTCAAGATGACCTAAATCCAGCAATAAAGGCCATTGCCCTATATTCCATATTATAGGGGAGTTACAACAAATAACCACTGAGACTGAACCTGAATGAATTTATGGCATAGGTCTGGTATGTAAAAGGTGTGAGTCAGGCTGTAAAACACCAGGCTAGGTTAACCTTTCTGATGCCAAGCCCCTGCTTTAGCCCAACACAGGTTCTGCATGACAGAGATATTACTATTTAAATGAAGTAAAATACCAAAAGCTATAACACTGGTTTAACACAATGGATGCCAGATTAATTTGAGCTTTTTCATACATGTTACAAAGTAGATAGATGTTCACATAGGGGCCCATGACTGTGGGGGCCTAGGCGGCCCTTCCTCTTCCCCCTTTTTTGCTAGGTGTTAAGAAGTTCAGTTATATGTAAATAGCTAATTAAGAGGTCAGCCAGGGTTGGTCAGTGGCCCCAGGGGACAGGCCTTGGGGTATTTGAGGCTATATGAAGGGTTCCCTGCAGGTTTGTGCCTCATTGTTTAGAGTGCACAATGTCCCCACCTCTCCATCTCTTTTTCAGTGATGTTGGCTTGTTTTCTGAGGTCTTACACTGGCATGTTGCAAGGGCTAATCACCAAGGGTGGTTGGTTCGTAGTGCACAAGCCTTTGAGTTTAAGTGCAAGACACTCCTTGGGATGGGAGCCTTTGGGATTCCTATTGGTGCCATGGCCTGACGAGCAATGGATTCCGCCAGTCACAGCGCCTATGCCAGCTGTTATTAATTGACTGTGAGAACTGGTTACAGTTTGTTTGGTGTTATTTGGTTAACATTTAAAGAGCATTTGGCTAAGTGCCCAGCACATGTTAGTAAAGCATTATGAAGGGTTAATAGTATTTTGACTTTAACTTGAACCAAGTTAAGTTGTGGTTAGTGTCACGGTTCAGGGATTCAATTTGGATGGCACCATGGACAAATATTTCCATTGCTGACTTTTAATAAAGAAACAAATACATTGATTTGTTAAATATACACAGTTGTCAGGAACCACAGGGATTCATACCTGCAACCTTGTGGAATCTAGATGTATCATCTATCCACTACTCCACCAGGTAGATCTTGAGTTGCTGTTTCCTTCTGCCCAGTAGCGTACCTAGCGGGGGGCGGGGGGGGGCGGTCCGCACCGGGTGCCGCTCATCAGGGGGGTGCCAACTTGCCGGCACCCGGCACCCCTCCAGAGACGGACAGTAATGTCCGCCGCTGGAGGAGCAGGCTCGCAAGAGAGCGGTATCGGAGGTCTTTAACAGACCTCCGGCTCCCTTGAGTGATTTTAAGCCGGTTCCCTTGAACCGGCTTAAAATCACTCAAGGGAGCCGGAGGTCTGTTAAAGACCTCCGATTCTGCTCCCTTGCGATCCGCGCGGCAACTGCTGCTGTGCAGAGGGCACTGTGGGCGCGGCTTCAGTGCCGCCGGGATCTGACAACAAACCCCGGCGGCACTGAAGCCGCGCCCACAGTGCCCTCTGACCCGGAAGAAGACAGAAGAAGAGGAGCGAAGAGGAAGACTGCTGTAAAAAGAAAAGACTGCTGTAAGAAGAAAAGAAGTAGAAAAGAAGGTAGGAAATCATTCATTAAGACTGAGTGACAGTGAGAGTGGATTGGTATGTGTGGAATCTGTGGATTGGTATATGTGTGGATTGGTTTATGTGTGGATTAGTATGTGTGGAATCTGTGGATTGGTATGTGTGGAATCTGTGGATTGGTATGTGTGGTATGTGTGGTATGTGTGGAATCTGTGGATTGGTATGTGTGGTATGTGTGGAATCTGTGGATTGGTATGTGTGGAATCTGTGGATTGGTAAGTGTTGATTGGTAAATGTGCGAGAGTGATGGGTGTTATGCTGTACCATTTCCAATGTCTTTTTCATTATAATTATGCTCTAAAGTACATCATAACTCCCATCACTCTATACTGTTCCGTACAGTGGCAGAGCTGGGAGACAGAGGCCTTGCACCCCCACCGCAGGGTGCTGGTCAGGTTCTATGTGGGCAATGTGGACGCTGGCTTTGGGGTGTGCAATCTGTGATCTATGCCTGTAATTTAGGGTGTTTTATCTATAACTTTAATGCTGAGTTTTATGTGAATTCCAATTGATCAATACCTGAAAAGCTGGGTTTGTGTGTTAATGTGTTGGTCTATATCTGCTATGCTATGTTTCTATACATTATTTATGTTTACCAGCAAATACAGGATTTGTATGTCTTATTCAGTTGATCAATACCTGGGGTGCTGTTTCCATGTGTTGTTTATTTGATCTATACCTTCAGTGCTGAGTGATTTCCAGTTGATCTATACCTGCAATGCTGGGTTTGTGTGTTCTGTTGATTTATACCTGCAATGCTATGTTTCCATACATTATTTATGTATACCTGTAAATACAGGATATTTATGTCTTATTCAGTTGCACGTGCTGTTTCCATGTGTTGTTTATTTGATCTATACCTGAACTACAGGGAGTAATTAAAAGAGAGTTGTGGTTTAGTGACGTAGGGGACAAATGGACTTTGGGGATGATTACGGGGAGAGGACCTCCCAATGTCACGGTGCAGTCAGAAAAAGGGAAGGCTGTACTGGCTCTCACAGTCTTCCCCTGATCTGCAGTTGAGGGCAGTACAACATAATCCCTATCACTATACATCGATCTAGACATTTACAATAATGCAGCATAACCCCTACCACTATATACTAAGCCAGACACTGAAGTGGTAGGCCTACACCACATCAATGGCTTTGTATATAGTGATATGGGTTATGCTGCATTATTGTAAATGTCAGGCTCAATGTATAGTGATATGGATTACGCTGCCCCACCGTCAATGTGTGCTCAGTATAAAGTGATAGGTGTTATCCTGTATCACCGGCAATGTGGGCCTCAGTATATATTAACAGTTATGTTGTACCACCGTCAGCTCGTGCCTCAGTATATAATGGAAACAGTTATGTTGTACTACTGTCAGCGCGTGTCTCAGTATATAATGATAGCAGTTGTGCTGCACAACTGTCAATGTCTGCCTCAGTGTATAATGATAGTTATGTTGTACTACTATAAGTGTCTAGCTCAGTATATAAAGATAGCGGTTATGCTGTACCACCATCAATATCTGGCTCAGTTATAGTGATAGGTGTTATGCTGTTCCACTGTAGTATCTGGCTCAGTGTATAGTGATAGGAGTTATGCTGTTTCACTGTAATGTTTGCCTCAATATATAATGAAATTACTTAAGCTGCACCACCGTCAATGTCTGTCTCAGTATAGAGTGATAGGCATTATGCTGTACCACCGTCACTGCCTGGCTCAGTATATAGTGATAGGTGTCATGCTATACCACAGTCAGTGTCTGGTTCATATGGTATATATAATCATGAGTCGACATGGCAACACCACTATATATGCAAATGCTTAAATAAAAAGAGAACAATGTTATGGTGACTCCTAATTATAATATCAGAATTTTTTTTAGTTTATAGTGTCTTTAGCTGCTTAGCCAGTACTTAATTTGTAATGTTTGTCACTCATTTGTTAGGGCTTCTTAGAAACTTGTTGTGTTTGTTGTTTTTTGGGGGGGTTATTAAAGAAAGCACTATTATATGTTCAGTAAATGTTATTTAAACATATTTATTTTACTTACAAGTTATTAATTTATTTTTTCAGATTTCTTGTTGTTTACAGTTGACATACAGTTTACAAATTGGTGCAATAAATATTCTTGCCAACATAATTTTGTAGATGTCTTTACATTTGGGGGGGGGTGCCACTTACAGGATCCGCCCCAGGTGCCAAATACTCTAGGTACGCCCCTGCTTCTGCCTCTCCTTGGCCATGTTATTCCTGCGTGCTCTGGACACACCTGCCCCTCACTCAATCAATTAAGGCCCAAACAGCAGTGCTAGAGCATTGTGTTCCTGGCCTTTGCATTGTTTGGTTTTGAGGCCTGTCCAAGCCGTGTGCCCTGCCAGAGGGCTTCCAAGCTGTGCTCCTGCATCTTGCCTTGCTGTTGCGCTTCCAGTTTCGTGCCTGTACTAAGCTTGTCATCCCAAGTTTATTTCCTGCTAGTTCTCAGAATACCTATAGATGGCGCCCAAGAGAAAGACTAAGGCTAAAGTGGCGTGCAGCCCAGAACCGGATCCATCATCAGCCTGCCTACAGCCATTCTCTGAATCTGAACCTGACCATCCATCGAGATATGCTGGTGTATGCATCAGTAATGATGTATATTTCCAACCTCAAACAGTTATACCCTTTAGACCCTTTAGTTTTCTTTAGTTTTTTTTACCCAAGTTTTATACCTTTTGGAGTATACAGTACATTCAGTTCTTTACAATTCTTTTTTTTTTTGTGTGTAAGTTAAATATGTACCTTCTTAATACTTTTTGTTTTCCATTGCTTGTCTCCGTTTATATTGTTCACATGTTGCCAACGTGTTTTGTATTTAACTGCATTTCGTGAAAAACAATATAATGACTAGAGGTTAAAAGAGGTTTTTTTTAAAAGCATACACAAAGGTATACACATCAGGTTATCAAAGTTTCTCCCTATTTAAACTTGGCTCAGGTATCAACAGAGGACGCCATTCACAATAACAAAGAGAGCTATGAATTCACAGAATGCTGACGTGGTTAGCAAAGCCAGAACCCTTGAGGGTGCATTTAAATCCGGGATAATCATTATTCTTGTTTATCTGTGCTTTTCACTCAGCAGTGTTTTCTCTGTAGTTGTGGGCTTTTAACAGGCGGATTGTTAAATTAGAGTAACCATGATGTAAAACACTTTTAGATTTCAGCACGATGAGGCAAATATGACATTTGTCCCATGGTCTCTCAATTTATGTATTAGCCTGCACTACACAGAAGGGATACAGTACTTGTTGTGTTGGGTGATGCTGGACTCCAAATTGAGGCTCCAAAAGGTGCATGTGGTCCTTTACCTGCAGCAGGGGTGTTTCCAGGAACACATACAGACTCCTTTCTGGAAGCATTTTCAGTGATGGCAAAGTTAGCTTCCCTTCTTCCTGTAATGTGACCAAATCGCGAGGGCCACTGTACTGTCTATGTGTCCCGTGGTGGCAATTAGGCATGCCCACACCCCATCCCATTCCCCTCTCGCCCCCATTGAGATTTAAGATATCTAAGGCTAGCCCTGTCCCTCTCTAAGCTGCTCCCCAAATGGATTCAGCTTCTATGAGCTTTTGGCGATAGATAGATAGATAGATAGATAGATAGATAGATAGATAGATAGATAGATAGATAGATACTAAAGGTGGGTTTGGCATACACAGAGAGGTAGCCATGTGGAAAAGTACCTCATGCCCATGGTTAAATATGATGCATCGTAAACATAAATATTATATATAAATACATGGCATCATGGACTCTATCAAATATCAACAGGTATTACATGATCACCTGACTGCCTCTGCCAGAAAGCTTAAAATGGCCCATGGTTGGATCTTCCAGCAGGACAGAGATCCAAAACTTACATGAAAAGCAACACAAAAATGGTTTATTGACCATGGTCAACCTCACAGCCCTTAAGAATGTGTGTATGTATGTATGTATATAGACATGAAAGTCTAATAAACAGACTTAAACGTTGATTAGAAAACTGCAGTTTCTCGAGTGATTATTTAAAGAAGTCCCTGGAGTGCCGGTAACTATTTTTGGATGTTATAAGAGTTGCTGTTGCAGCTACTTGGCACCGGGCTAAAAAAGTGGTGATTGGTGTGCAATTGTTAATTTTGGACTTATATATATATATATATATAATCAGTAACAGCATTACCCCTTGATCCTCCCCTGCAAACACCAAACTGGATGTATCACCATCTTGAGAAGTTACCCACTGTGTCCACCTGGGGGTGTTGTACTACAGTTCGTAAGGATCTCTGGTTCTTAGTATACACTGCAAAGCAGTCAACTTTAAATAAAAGTATAACTGGAAATCCCCAGGGTCATGCAAATTTGCCTTGTAACAAAATCATCTCAGGAATGCAGCCTGTCAGACAAAATACTGAAAAGCAGACATGATTCTGAATGCATGCACTTGTCATGAAATTTTTTGAGGCTGCTGTTAATTAGTTCCCAATATCTCCCCCTTTTAGTTTAATAACCAGTCTGGTTGCTAAACGGGCTATTGTGCTCATGGAAGGCATCTTCTTGCTTGGGAGGTAGGTACATTAACTCACACATACACACTCACTTACACTAAAACATACCCAGTCCATCACACCTCAATCAATCACTCCTCGCACATCACCACACCTCACCACACACATCACACCCTTACCTTGCCCAGACTGGTGCTCTTTCTTATTCCTGTGCTAGCAGACACAATATTTCCGCAGGGTCACGTAATATATCGAGGCATGTGACCCTGGTGCGCTCCTGCCTCTGCGAGTGGGCCTGATTAAGTCAGACTGGTCCTGTCTAAACAGCCTGGGGAGGGGGCAATTGCCTCCCTGCCCCTCAGTCAGCCTTCCATTGCCAGACAGGTGCAAGCAGAGTTTAATCCCATACCCTGGCGCTAACAGAAAATGCATTGCAGAGTACATCCACCGCTGATGTCTGCTAGCAGTGACTTCCACAACAAAATCTGTGGTTTTCAACATGAAAGCACTGCTCATTTCATGGAATGGAGGACAGGGTAAATATTACTGCCCCTATAAGAAATAACTTATGATTTTAATTTATATGGTTATGTAAAATGCTGAGCAAAATTCTAATACAATTATGAAGGTTTCTTGGGATGTCTGTTAATAATCTTCAAAAATTCAACTTGTAAGCACATACCTGTACTAGATACTAGGTATAGCCCTACTGACAAAATAGCCAGCTTAGGTTGTCAGTAAATGTATTATTACATCTCCTGCGATACTTTGCCACTTGCTATGATGTGTAAATTATAAATATATTATTATAGGATCATACTTGCCCGCAAGCAGGCGTGTAGCTACTAAGGTGTGTACACTTCAGCTTGCTGACAGATTTCTTCCCTTAGGGATTTCAAGTCTATGCTGCTACACCCTGGTTCAGTGAACCTTCATCTTATATACCATGCATGTGAAAGGTTACATTTCAGTGGAACTTGCCAATTTATCCTTTGCAGGTGATTCACAGATCATAAATCAAATAAGTACAAATTTAAAGATCAGAAAAGTAAAATACAAATGTTGGCATGTCAAAGAACAACCCTGCTCTGAATTCAAATAAGTGTAACATTTTCAATTCTGGGTGGAGATGCCCATGACTGCATGGTCTTTCTTATTTGTATATGCCTGCCACATCAAACATCGCTTTGGGCAGAGCGCAGGCTTGGGTCTTGTCAGATTTCAAAGAAGCTTATGTATGTGAGTAAAACTGAGGAATACTGGTGCTGGTGCATATCTTTAGCACCCAGTCCTATTATGGCATGGACGATACATGTTGAGCTATGTGTGTTTTCTGAGGGCATGGCTCTACAGCTCTGGCTCCACTATGGATCCCTTTGCACACTGCATAATCATTATATACCAGCAGTCTCACATCAGACAGAACACTGGGGAACAGGAAGATGATTAGAATGCATCAGATTTTGTTAGATTACACTGTGGTATATGGGTTCCCTAAACTTGGGAGATTCAAAATTATAACTGATTACCAGGCCACCTCCTTGGTCATTGTGGCTAATCTCTGGACAAGTGAGGTGGCATCTTGCTCCACCCAAGTTCTGTTCCTACCCCGCTCTTTCCAGCACCTACCAATGAGGATCGAGCCCGGACCCTATGCGTGGCCGGCGCTGTCTTTGTCACTGAACACACCCCTTCCTGCCTCCTATAAGAAGCAAAAGAGGTTGGGGGAGTAGCCTTAAAACGTTAAAACATTCCCAAGTAACTTCCACAATGCCTAGTGTTTAATCCAGCCCTGATCCAAGTCTCCTACAAATCAGGTTGCCAATTTTAGTCTCCTACAAATCAGGTTGCCAATATTTAGTATACAGTAAATATAATTTAAACATACAGTTCGTAGAATGGGTTTAATATATTTCAACTCCAGAAATCAGCACTTACCCTTTCAGAATTAACGTAAGATGAAAACATTGCGGTCTAGAAGATCCAAGATGACACTAAAACTTAAACCATTGGGCCATGAAGCCCAATTAAATCTGCACCCAGCCCGCTGATTTACAAGGACAACCTTCAATAGAAGAGCTAGAGTATACCATGGAGGTGGTCCCAGCGACATTGAAGAGGATCACTTATTTACTTTAGTACCAAGATATAAGCAACTTTGCTCTACATTTTGAGGTTTTGGCACATCAAAAATGACAGAATGACTTACTTTTTGACTATCTAATTTATTTATTTATTTTTTTTATATTTTTTTTTGGAGCCCGAGGGGCATGCTCCTGGGTGCCGCAAGTGTGCACAAGGCAGCAGAAGCTAGACTACGATACCGAGTTTCCTCACGGAGAACTCGGACAAATTCCAACCCCCGGATCTTGAGTCTCACCCCGAAGAGTGAGACTCCTTGCTGGCCTTCTTGAAGAGAGGAAGGGGCCAGAAGGCTCCCAATCCTCCTCCAGAAAAGTCCAGACTTCACTGCCTCTGAAAAGAAAACAGTGTCCAAAAACGTGGTTACAAAACACGTGTGCCAAAGAATAGTGGGGGCCAAGCCGTGAATTTCAAAAGCCGTGAATTCAAAAAAGGGGAAATTAATCGGCACTCGTGTAAAAACGATGTGAATTATATAAATTAAGGAAAAATTATTTAAGGACAAGCCATTTCTGGCCTGCCGGATTCAAAAATCTTAACCCCAAGACCAGAAGGTTCATAGGGGAAAAGGTAGTGCTGGAAGGCCGCCAGTGAGAACGTGTGCTCACCGTGTGCAGTGCCGTGCAAGACCACACACAGTGACTCCAGTATTTCTGCCGGGGCAATTCCACCTCAGGCTCCATTGCTTTCCCGAACCCTAAGGCCAGAGGACCAGTGTTATCCCCCCCCCACCACAAGGGGAACTACACTTGATCTTAGCCAAAAGGCCAAGAAGCTATCTAATTTATAGTATAAACTTTTGTATCTGATATTGAAAGATTATTTTGATATTTTCAAAGATGTGACTGCAAGAAATAAGCCAAAATGCCATAATGATTATACTCTCCAGCCATATCTAGTAATTCTAAAATGAAATAATGTTTTAAAAGGCAAATGTTCAATAGAGACAGTGGAAAACAGGGGCAGCCTCGGCCGGAATGCAATTGCCCCCCCCCCGGGCCGCCCTGAATCTAAATAAAATGGTCGCGAGGCCTCCCACTGAAGCGGCCGATTCGGCCGCGCCAGGCCGTCTTTAATGCAGGGAAAAGCCCGCAGCACCCACGGTGTTCGTGGCCGGCACACAGAGATGCAGATGCTGCTGCAAGCTTTACAACGGCGAAAAGACACGCCGGCCGCTCAGTGAGACTCTTCGTCCCGCCCCTGGGTACATTCGTCCCGCCTGGATACATTCGTACCTTTTAATGCTGTTGATCTGTATCTGCTATGCTATGTTTCCATACATTATTCATGTATACCTGCAAATACAGGGTTTGTATGTCTTATTCAGTTGATCTATACATGTAAGTGCTGTTTACATGTGTTGTTTATTTGATCTCTATCTGAACTACAGAGAGGAAAGAAAAGAGAGGCATGGCTTCGTGAATGAGGGGACAAATGGACTCTGGGGATGATTGCGGGGGAGAGGATCTCTCAAAGTCACGGTAGGGTCAGAAGGAGGGAAGACTTCACTTACTCTCAGAGTCTTCCCCTAATCTGCAGTCAGTGTGGCAAATGCTTGCCTAGGGTCCAATTTTTCAGTATTTAAAAAAATGTTTGTTACAAAGATTAGCTGTTTTTTTCCTATATTTAATATATTAAATGTACATTATTTTTACCAGTGTTTCGAGATATATATTATTGTACTTGTTTGCAAAAAAAGGGGTGAGGAGAAAGTGGAGTAGGGGATAGTGAGGAAAGAGGTATCTGATGGGGAAACATGCCCATTTTATACCCAGATTTTTAGGGGTTCCTACACCCATGCTGGTATGTGTGTGTATTTAGTCATCTGTTTCCTGGCACTTTATTTTCTGTAGGAATAAATTGAACAAATTAAATTTTTACTTATCCAGAGATAAAACGCCCTCTTGAATTTGTAGTCACTTCAGAGGACAAAAAAGAGGACAAAACTTTCTTGGCCCAGAAATCAGTGAGAGGAAAAGTAAAGGTTTTGTGTTATTTACTCTATTTCAATTTGCATATTTTATTAAAAAGGATTAGTGGCAGTAAATTGTGGCTTCAGGCATCACGTGTGTGATGATTTTTTTTAGTGTACTGATGTACTCCCAATACCATCACATTACATCAATATGCGTTAGAATATCAGGGAAAGGTGGGCATGGATGGCGGACTGATTCAGTGGTGCAATGGGCCACTTGACTAGACTTGCCCCCCAGGCCTTAGGCTGCCAGCCCTCCCCTGGTGGAAAAACTTTAGAAAATTGTATAAAACAAATGAAATCAATTATAAGTACAAGTAATGGTTATTGTTCAGATATCCCCGGATTAGCAATTTTCCTTTCTTCTTTTGGGTAAAATAGGATTAAAAATGTTCTCCCCATCTGGTTAAGGGACCAGTGGGTCTAAGCACAGTTGCACTAGATATGATTCTTTATTTTATAAAGTCTAGTTGTTGCTCTTATATTTATTTTTTCTACCTATTAGAATTGTTATTGTCTTTACTCCTCCTCCTAACCCATTAACCCCTTCAAACTCCCCGAGCAATTTTGCCATTTTTGCGCTGTGTCGATTTAGCGATTATTCTCTCTTCCTGTGAGTAGTGTACCATGTAAACTATATATTGCTTTTTCAAGGAGAGATAGAGCTTTCTTTTGATACCATAGTTGGATGATAAGCTGAAAATTTAGAATGAGAAATTTAGTAAAAACTAGTGAAAATTAGAAAAAAACACCAAATTTTTTTAAAAAATTCCCTCTGAATCCTCACAAAATTAGGTAAAGTGATGGAAAATCCCCTCCAAGTTTATCAATTCAGGTGTCCTGATTTAAGAAATACCTAATATAGTATTACTAATATAGTAAAGTCCTCCGATGACTTTCTGGGTGACGTCAGCAGTGACGCGACCCGGAAAGGAATGCTCGATCACACGATCAGAGTTTAAAAATGTAACAGTTTTTCGGCTTTCGTGCCGGAAGCTGTTACATCAGATCGGACAGCAGAAAGCCAGGGGAGTCCAGGCTGTATGCCCATAGGGGATCATGGGATGCGTTTTTGGACGTACCGGTACGTCCATAGGGGACTGAAGGGGTAATTGACAAGACTCTTACTCGTAGATAAGTTTCTTACTCGTAGTACACTTTGGGAAAAAGTATTTTTTAACATTTTGCCAGTGTTGCTGTTTAGCTGTAATTTTCTTCTCTCTCATTTTGTGCACCCACACACATTATATTTTTTTTTTTCAGGGCAAACAGGGCTTTCTTTAGATACCATTATTTTTATCATATCATCTAATTTACTATAAAAACATAATATGGAGATTTTTTGTTAAAAAAGGATTTTTTCTCACTTTTATTTGAAAAACCTTTTACTCATCTGCAAAAAAAACAAATTAAAAAATCTGCTAAATAGATTCTATTTGTCCTGAGAAGTACCCAAAGTTTTTTTTGCTTTTTTCATGCTGGTATTTTAACCCTTTCCATGCACTAATTCTACCACCAGCCTTCATCAAACTATGGTAGTCATTTTTTTTTTTCCCCACACACATGTACTTCAGGTATGAATTTACCACTCCTGGTATGTGTCCCTGTCAAACACCTGCCAGCAACATCTCCTGAGCGCAGTGATACCCCACCTGCATGTGTTTGTTGGGTTCGGGGACTAAAAGGTCACATTTGGGAGGTGTGCATTTTTCAAATTGGAATTTTGACATGGTAAAAATAATGCCCACATATCCTATTCGAGATATCTTTGAACCCTGCCACTTCAGTTTACCCCATCAAATCAAATATCTTTGAAAAATATACACCCCTGGGAATTTCAAATGCTGTTATTTTAACTCTTTCCATGCACACATTTTACAACCGGTCTTTGTTACAGCTCGCCGTAGTATCTTCTGGTGCGTTATTTTCCACCTGCATTTTACTTCAGGTATGAATTTACAGCTCCTGGTATATGTCCCTGTCAAACAACAATATGTGTTCAGTAACACCTCCTGAGTACATTGATTACCTCCTGAGTACATCAAACCCCCCATTCATGGGTTTGTTGGGTTATTTGGGAGGTAAAGGCCACCTTTGTGAGGTGTGCATTTTTGGGGGGAATTTGGTCAGTCTGGTATGTCGATAAACTAAAGTATCTAGAAATTTGGCTTACCAGGGATCCGTCTCTTCTGTATACTGCCAGTTTTCTCCCGCTCCTGTCCACATTGCGGGCGGATCTCCATAGATGGTCGTCACAATATTTATCTGGGTTTGGTAGAATCAATGCGTTGAAGATGAATGTGATGCCCAGAATACTGTACCTTTTTCAAACCATTCCAATCCGGATTCCACTGGCCTTCTTCGCTTCACGAAAAACCATGTTTATTCCGTTTGTCTGGTCAGACGCCCTAGGATGAAGTTCTCAACTTTGATTCTCCCCAAGTCAGCATGCCTGTCACTGACTACGGGTCCTTGAGTGGTCACACTGACCCACGCATAAATTGTGGGTGGACATTGAGGCTTGTCTGGTTGGCCTACCTATGTGTCATCTTCCCTGGCTTCCGCTATGCCAGAATGGTTGTTCGGGCTCACCCTTTGATTGGTGCTAGACTGTGGACTTTACATTCACTCCACCGGTCTCGAGATCTTATTACCTATCCATCCCCTATGACACCCATTCGACACAATCCAGATTTCCCTCCTGGACAGTCGCACCTCCATCTATTGGTGAATGGATTGCACAGGTTGAGAAAATTAGGTTGCTTGAGGAATTGGCGACGCATTCTGAAGACAAGTTATTCCCAGACTTGGTTTTTTTGGCTGTCCTTTCTTGGGGATGCTACCACATTGCTCCAAATGTGAGGCAGTTCTTCATGCTTTTTTCACCTATTTATCTGCCCCCCCCTTTTTTGTCATTGTCTCTGATCTCTGGCCTATTTTGTTTATGTTGTTCTTGTTTGTTGTCTTTGATTGTTCTACCACTTCCCGTTCCATCGGGCCCCTAGTTATTTTCCTTTGCTGTTCCTTCTCTTGTCTTTCTGTTTTCTTTTCCTCTTCTCGCCTTTCCCTTTCCCCCTTTTCTTTTTTTTCTTCGTTCCTGTTACTCTTGTCCATCTCTCTCATGCGAGGGTCTGTATTAGGTATTGTTCGCTCTCCCTGCCTGGAGCTTACTTCGCGCTTTTGTTCCTTGTAATCTTGATGGTTCATGACCCGCTGCGTTGGGTACTCTTTTGTCATTTGTAACTTCTTGTTAATAAAAACATATTTACAAAATTACACTCCTCTAAAATGTGGTCTTTTACCTCCCAACTAATTTTACCACTATAAGTGTAAACTGTTCATATGGTTACCACCTAAATCTAACTACAACAAAAATGCGAACTGTGAACCAACTCTTTAAGTTAACAGCGTCCATTCAGGTCGTCACCAGGGGCGGCGGGCAGTGGGCCATAGGACAGATCATATTCTATGCCATCCTCCATCAAGAGGCACCATTGTTTTTAGGATGGCATAGAATGTATTCAGCCGTGAAGTACTTAATAAATGAAAAATAATTACTAAACCCAAATCAACAGTTAAAAACCCTTATTTGGCAAATGGAGCCCCTGACAAATGCTGGATGTCTACAATGGTAACCATAAAATGACAAAAATATATAGTGCCAGCTGGAACTAATAAAACCAATTGGGTTTACATTACATTTATTATAAGCAGACATGCAATTTCTGTACACGAGTTAATTAAACAGATTTAAAGGAGATTTGTGGGTGCTGTAATCCTCTCTCAAACACAATGACGCAAATCGCTCCTACTGCCTAAGGTGATCCTGTGATTAGGATAGTTGTAAGATTGTTAAGTCTTATACCTTGACTGTTCTGTTAGAATGAAAGTGTTCCACCTTCCTTAGAGAACAAAAGTAAAAAGGATAGAAAAAATAAAGACTGCCAACTGAGATTTTTAACTTTATGAGAAATGCTATATGAACATGAAATCATTTTCCAAGAAGAAAATAAAAAGTTGCAATGAAACCATGATCTACAGGAGCAATAAAGATTTTCTTGGGATATGGGTGAGGCTCCACTATTCTACAAACCAGTGCAAAAAAGGAAAAACAAAAAGCATTGTAAGGATAATATGCAGTAATAAACAAGACAATGGCGATAACAGAATAGATGAGAATTTCATGTGGTACCTGTAAGCAAAGATTAGAGGCAAAATCGACACCTTATATCTCTTTTGCATCTACTCAGGGACCTACTTGAATCCAGGTCACTGCCGCATGACCCAATTTCTATCATTCTCCTCCCGGATAAACATTAATTAATATTAATATAAGGGTAGAAAGCTGACAAGCAGGTTTATCTTCTCTTACTATCTTCTCACACTGTCACTCAAATCTTCACATTTTATATCCCATGAGTATAAAGGATTTATATAAAAATAATACAAGCTACAAATTTAGGACCTCTCATAATGTAATTTTTAATCTGTTATCCTTTATTTGTTTAGCACCAACAATTTATGTAGCGCTTCTGTAGAACATTCATGACTGGCCTAGGGAGCTACGTTCACTCATGACCACACACCCCATCAAAAGTGTCCTACTTTGGACACGTGAATTGTTGGGGGTATTAGTATGTGGGATGTATAAACACATGGAAGGATTACCATACATGGGGAGGGAGCAGGAATAGTCGCATGCAAAAGCAGGCCTAGCTGTTCAAGGGGCATGTCTAGCCAAGGGAGGGATGGTGCTAGCTACAGACAAGACTAGGGCTACCCCAAATACCATTAAATAGGTTGTGAGTGGGAAAATTTGGTGTGGAGTTGTCATGGAGCATCGCTGTTCCACTGCCCTGGAGAACTAGGAAACAGACCTGGTGAGTTCCCAGGTATGGCAATTACTGTTATACATATGACATAGTGCAGGGCAGTAATTCATCTCTGCAGGTCAGCAATATGAGAAAATTATATGTATCCTGGAAAGCCCTGGTTGACAGCCCTCCCCGGCCTGTCTGCAAATCCCATAGAGGTTATTGACTGTCCTCTTAATTTAAAGAGTTATTGGCTTTCTATGTTGGTCACTAACATACCATATGTTTCTGAGGGAGATGTCACAGAAGCTGGGTCATATTATTTCAGTATACCCAATATTGTGAACATGCTGAGAATTACATACACACCAAATACATGTCAAGCAAATTCATTCGGATGAAATTTTCATTTCGTTTTTGTAGCTTTTGTTTTGAGGCAATTAACTTTGTGAGGAGCTTGTAGCATGGATACAGGAGTAGGTAGATACTGCCACATATCCAGTCCCACCATACAGGACACTGGATTTCCCCCAAAAAGTATGTATCCCTCACAGTAAGGAAGGAAATTGAGCTCCAGCAGCAGATGAGAGCAGGGCACATGGAAGGCACTGACAAACAGGCTGACCTCTCCCTCATGTTGATGCACAGGCCAGGGCATAGAGCAGAACAGGCCAAGCACTGGCACACAGTCACATCCAGCCACAAGACCGATCCCCCATCCATATCACAAAAAAAAAAACCTGAATTGATCCCCCAGTGTAAGAAAGGGCATTGAGGCACAGGGCAGGCCAGGCACCGGCAGACCGACACATCCAGCCACAAGACCTGTAGGTACAGTTACACTGTGTGCAAGCCCAATAGAATGCCTATTTTTGTCACTATTATTTATCAATAAGGATGAAAAATAATATATGATAAGCTAGAAAGATGATACAAAATATTATTGACATTCCAACTCCCATCAGTCTATAACTGCTGCTGCTGCTGCCGCCAAGTTAAAATGGCCGCAGCGCACTTATACATACCTGAGAACTTCTGAGCTCCGGCTACCCGGAGCCTTCTCTTGGGAGACGCGGCCAGGACTGACTGCTCACGGGCGGTCCCGTGATGTCGGTGGGCGGTCCAGCTGATGTCAGCAGGAAACACCCCCATTTAAATCATACCCATTACCATCAACAAGACCACCCCCTGGTTTTTTTTTTTTGGTACTTCTACTTATCAGTCACTGATATGTACTCTCCTATACCCAGTACCTCCAACTTTACCTCATCAACAAGCGCCAGAAAATGGCTTGCAATAGCAGTGGTGGCAAATGAAAGAATCCCCACTAAATGTCTGCACTTTTGCAATTCGCTTTTGGCAGTTTCATCAGGGATCACCCTAATTTACGGAAACTTGTGCAAATGCACAAAACAGGCAATTTTCATTACATTAACTTTAAATAGCGCCAGCAGATTCCATGGGGCTGTTAAACAGTAAAATAATTTCAAATCGCACCCATAACAAACATACAAAAGGAGAAGACGGCCCTGCTCTTCCGAGCTTGTTAAATAAAAAAATAAAAAGTCGTACAAATCCAAATGCATAAGTCTAATACCCAATATTAATTTATACTCAGTATTACTTATGAACCCAATATTACTTTATATTATATTTCAGAACGTATTAGATTCAGAAGGGAAACCAGGTAAAACTAATGGGAAAAAATAATGTCTTTTGCTGGCATGAGACCACCTCAGGTCACAAGGAGCGGGTGCAAATAAGGTCACAAGAGGACTACAGCTATTCGCCTCTCCATGTCTAGGCTGCCCAGCAACGCCAGTCCCACCCTGTAACCTCTTATTACATCACCCTCCGTGAATTTCATTGGCTTTGAGTTCCCAGTGTATTGACGCATTCGCATAACCCTCCCACCCTGCTCTCTCATCGTGGTTCCCTTGGATACTGCCGTTGGCTGGCGCCCTTGCGTAAGGCTGTGCGTGTTGCAGATAGTAGGAGGGTCTTGAGGCGGCGCAGTGCCGGATACGACCAGTCCTACACCCCGCCCTCTTTCTTCCCCAGGGCGCAACTGAGGGCTCTGCAGTACTTCTTCCAGCCGCCTCACCGGCCCGCCGGAGCTTCCGAGCGCACGGTAAGTAGACGAGGTTACCGGGACTTCATTGACGGGTCTGTGGAGCTGTGGATTACGATACTAACTTTACAGTCCCTTCGTGTGAGGCAGCCTACCGTGTAAGGAAGCCTGCCCGCCATGCGCCTGGGCTCTATAGGAGAGACTGCTAGCTCAGGCTGCTTCTGTTCTCAGAACAAGCCGGTACCAGCTAGCCCACGATCTCTATCTGAGGCACCCCTCGTTAAATCCAGCATGGATTTGTGTTTAGCGAGTCCGGCGCGAGAAGGCCTTTGTTTCCTGTGCTGCCTGTAGTGTGATTAATCTTTAACTGTTGTGTCATGATGTGGAAAACGTGACTATCCCCATTACCTAACACAGGCTACCCCAATCTGGTGAGATCGGTCACTGTGCTGGTTTGTGCTACAGTGAACCTGAGCCTGCGTATCCCGACCTTGGCCATAAACAATGCTATGGGGGCTCCTCAGAGCTGATATCCCTAAATATTACCCATTTGAATGCTGAGGTGTGTGTGTATATATATATATATATATAAATAAATAAACTGGGGAAGGATGCAGTGGGCTTATTCTTTACCCCCTTGCTACATATTTGTAGGAAAGCTGAAAATGTAGTCGCTAGCCTGATGGCATCTAGCATGTTAAGTGAGATCATGCGCTCGTTGACTAGTTCTTGTTACGTCCTTTATATGCGTAATTGTTTGTTTGAAGATTCATAGTTAGAGTGACCAGCCCCACTAACATATGGAGGTTGTGTGACTGGTGGGCTGTAGGATATTTACAGCCTGTCTAAAAGAAAAAAAAATCCATAGGTTCTGTCTTAATGCTGTCTGTCTTGCTTCTCAGTGATGTGTGGTCGTTATTAAAACCGGCTAAAGCGCACCTTGGGTTTTTAGCGTATTGGTAATGCTGGGCATTTTCATCTAATAGTGTTGAAGGAAAGTTCTTATACGCTGTAGGAAAAGCAGCATGAGGCGTTTAAAAACGCAAGCTCACACTTTTCCACACAGCTACCCTTAACAAGTTCTAACCAGCTTCCAAAACTACCCCAGGTCCCCCATCCAAGTGAAGAAAACCTGATATGAATATTTGTGATTTAATCATATTCAACAAATTCCTTATTTAGAAAGTTTCCACATCCAAAGAGCTCATTAGTAAAGCTTTCTTTTTTGCTTTTATCTACTATTGGCAATGTTTCTTAATTTGTAACCATTTTGCATGTTTAATACAACATGCAGATTGTGTATTTCTTTTGGGGGGGGGGGGTAGGCATTGTAACTTATCATTGCTGCCTACGCTCTCATGTGCCTTTGTGCTCTGCAGGCTGTATCTTTCTAGAAGCTTGTTCGCTGAATGCTAGGCAGCTGTTGGGATTGGGGCTGATGGGATTGGCTAAGGATTTGCAGTCTTGGGGGGTTTAAACAGAGGAAATGACTTCTTGTGTGTGTGTGTGTGTGTGTGTGTGTGTAGATAAGACTAGATATTTTTGTGTGTTCCACATTCATTGTATAGTCATGTAAATGAACACTTTCTTACGTAATTTTGTTCATGGGGCCAGTGGTGTATTGTTCCTTTTTTATTCATAGGTATTCTGAGGTATGCACACAAGGTGACTTTCTAGAAAATACTGTTTCTTTTTAGTAAACTTTATTGTAAAGAATAAGCTGTACTATACAGTCCAAATGTTTAGGTGTAAGTAATAATTTAATAAATAGATATGTTGATATGTTTATTTTTATCATTTAATAAAATGCGAAGTGAGTGAACAGTATTAAAATCAAGTATTTGGTGTGACCACAAGATCAGGGATTTGTTAGTCATATAGTTGGGTGTGTGATCAATTATACCAAACAGGTGCTAATAATCATCAATGTAGGCTGAAACTCCATAATTAACTGAAACAGAAACAGCTGTGTAGGAGGAGTAAAACTGTGTGAGGAGCAGCAAAACTCACTAACAAGGTGAGGCTGCTCAATACATTCAATGTCGAAAGTCATACCTGTGTTCAATGAACTTGCATTCTTGAAATGATAAAAAATAAACTGTTAACATTTTATTTTTGAAATCATTCTTCACACCCGCCTAAAAGTTCTGGACAATGCTGTACGGGAAAGCTACCGGTCTGCTTTAAATATAAACGCCTATTCATTTTGTAAACAGAAAAATGAACTAATTACAGAATTCAATAAAATCTTGAGTTCTCCGAAATGTCCTGTATGTTTTCTTTGTATGGACAGATACAATAAAGAAATGTATGTCTATTACAAACCCATCTTATACGTATACTCTTTGGAAAGGTGTCTTAACTTCTCAGGAGCAGCAATGTTTGGGGAGCCCTTGTAAGGGATAGGCGAGGAGAAGCACGAGAACTTGAGAACATGAAATTAAGTAGCTAATGCTGGCCCAGCCACAGGTTTCTTCCAATCTGCCAGCAATCATTTACTCGTGCTGAAAACTGTTATGCTTGCCCTTTAAGTAGTGGCCAAGAACATGGTTAAGTATCGAACATAGATAAAAGTATTGATACAGCGTAACAGTCAGCTACATATCTCTGAACACACACAGGTTGTATTTGGGCAAAGGAAATAATCTTTCTTCAGAATGGAAACTAACAGCTGTTAAGCGAACAGCAGTTCACAGCATGAGTTTCATCATTCTTGTGTGTTGTTCTTCCAGTAAGCAAATAAATTGGATATGTGCACCTGTTAAAGTGGCGTTCTTTAGTTTCCATCTGCCTATAAACTGTTTAAATCTTAACATGTTGCAGACATGGCTAGAGGACACCAGAAGATCCAATCACAACAGAAAAATGCAAAAAAGCAAGCTGACCTGAAGAAAAAACAAGGGCATGATCAGAAAGCTGCAGCCAAAGCTGCCCTGGTATACACCTGTTCTGTGTGTAGGGTAAGTATATGGCCCTTTGCCTGTTCCATACAACATAATTGGTTTTAAGCCACCGTTTGTATTTTTCCCAACTTATATTTTGCAACTAATGCTGATCGGTGGCAAAGGAGACACGCGTTTGTTCCCTCAATGGTAACATCGACTGATGTCCTGGATGTCGCCAGCCTCGACCTAATAGTGCCTTGGTCTCCTACACTATCTTTTATACTACCTCGGATAACATCACCCGTTTCTGCACTATCCTGGCATATCCATAATGTAAGAAAATAATGTAATGTTTGAAAAAGTTCCCCAGAGACATATTACCCAGAAAACTGTAAATCTGACATGATTGCCTCCTTTAGATCTTCCCATTTCCATGATTACATAACTGATGCCATCGAAGGCTTCTAGTTTAACCTCCATGAACTATGTAGGAATGGTGCCTGGCTTCTTCATGGTTTAACAATAATCTTTCAACAGCCATCACGCCAAAAGCTTTATTCTTTTCTTACCCACCTATATGCATGTATATAGGCACTTTGTTGCACATTAAAGCACTTTATATTTATTGTTTGAGTGTGAAGCCTGAATATTTATCTCTTCATGGTTCCAACACAATCTTAGTATTGCCCACACATGCATAACAAGGCTTCTTACATCTCAGAATTTAGCAGAAAAGCAATTTCCTCTTCTTAAGTCAGTCTATTTAGCGTCTTACACAGGAAAAAAATGCATTATACAAGGTAGAGATTTTCTCCATTCCATTACGAGTATGCATCTGTTTAGAAAATAAATGTAGAGCAAATATTAAATTAACGTTGGTGTGGATGCTAACTAAATTAGGTCAGTTTAATATTACCTGCTGTCTCTCCAGTAAATCCCCATCTTCCAACACAACACATGTGAATTTCCAATAACATAATACATTGAGAACACACCACTGTTAAAAAGCAAAGCTTGACTAAACACACAGCCATTATCCTGCAGTCAGCCAATTCTATGCCTTACTAATAAATGGAGCACGTATACACGCATGTAGACATATTTGCAATGCTGTTTTTGTTTTTGTAAGCGTTCTCTTCTTTATGTGCAGACTCAAATGCCAGACCCCAAAACATTCAAGCAACACTTTGAGAGCAAGCATCCAAAGGTCCCCCTTCCTCCAGAATTGGTTGGTGTTGAGGCCTAGATCATAAGGTAAGGTGAAGGAAAGACCATGATAAACAGGCTAAAACTTAAAACGTGCTGCTCATTGTCGGCACATGGAGACCACGTTTACATTTATTCACCTTAATATTTCAACATTTGCGTTAAACCATTTTGTTTACCAGTAAAGTGTGACATAACACGATTGTTTGTCTTTTTCTCTATAAAGAATGACTGTATTAAGCTGACATTTCCAGCTTGACAGGGAAGCATTGAGGAACTATGATGAGTTAAAAACTAAAGGCATCTCAAAGTTCTGGTAGAAATACTGCTCTTTTCCGAGCATTCAACATCAATACTGTACTGCCAGACAGAAAAATAAAATAAAAACAGACTGGTTGGTAATTTTTTCTTCATTTCCTATTTGAGGTCAGCTTGTGCTAAATGCTATGCTGAACCTGCCTCACCATGACTATTGCAATGCCTGTTTGGAACATATTGGCAGACTTAGATCAGTTTATTAACCACAATCGCTGTACCTCCTGTTGTATATAGCCTAGGGGCCCCTCTAGGCCTGACCCATGGCAGTGCACTAACAGTCATCTGCACGCCACAGTCCTCTCTGCTGTGTCCCAGAATATATTTGTCTTGAATGGTTTGAGGACAAACATAAGGCACAGAGAAAAGGCGAGAGGTAGTGTGGCTGGCTGTTGTATCAGTGACAGGGAAGTTCTAGAAACAAAGATGGTGCGGCTTCTCTGAAGAAGTGAGTTTTGAGATGTTTCTTGAATGTTGGGAGGGAGGGTGAATGCTGAAGGTTCAGTGGAAGTAGATTCCAGAAATATGGGCCAGCCTGAGTGAAATCTTGTAGACAGGAAAAGGAAGAGGTGATAAGTGAGGAGGAGAGCCTTAGCCCATGGGAAGAACGTGACTAGGAGAGTATCTGCTTATGATGGCAGAAATGTATGGAGGAACAGTGTTATGGAAGGCTTTATATGTTAGTACCAGGATTTTAAATTTAATTCTTAAGGTATTAGGGAGCCAGTGTGCAAGGAAGATGAGTCTAGCAGCAGCGTTTAGGATAGACTGCAGAGGAGCGTTATGTTCAATTCAATCCTCAAGACACCCACATTGCCAAAATCTTATGATCTCTCTAAATCCTGGTTTGTTGGCTTACTTCAGTGGGCTGGTATCCTGTCTCAAATAGCGACAATATGATCTGTAATAGTTTGGCTATTTTTTTAAATGTACACTAAAATTTTATTTTTTTTTTCTAATTTTTAGATTTCTTCCAAAGTACTGACTGTTGCCATTCCCTGGCTTATCTGAAATGGGGCTCTGGAAACATCCATATTTTTATGCTGTTCCCTTTGTGGGGTTCATAAAATATCCTCTGTAAATGTACAGTTATTTACTAATTTGTAAATCTCTCAAGTTGGGCAAGTCATGGAAATTTTTACAGTTGTAATTATATTGGTTTGATGTCCATAATGTGTATAATTTGTTCAATAAAAGTAGTACCTTGATTTTAAAATGTAGTGCTTAATTTTGTTGCCACTATGAATGGTGACAATGTGGCACAGTAACAAGTCCTGTAGCACTCCTCTTGCATATGTTTTGGTGTTTGTGCAGTTAATTGGCTGTGATGGATTCACCTTTGTTTGGTAAGACTTAACCTCTGTTAAATCAATGAGACATTGCATTTAACAGTGAAGGCGGTTTTTTGCTTTGGTGTATTCAATTTTTACTTTATCTTTCTTCTGGCACAGTACACTAGTCTGCATGTCTTATCTGATTTCCCTTCAAGGTTTGCAGACCTGACAGGCTTTTGTACACAAGTGAAACTACACATTATCGATACGAACAATAAAGAAAAACTTTTTTTTTTTTATGAATGGCTTATATTGAGTAACATATCAATGCTGTACAAATAGCACAGTAGGGTTTACAGTTACAGAATTCTTGTACAGAACGGTAGCTGCTCTGCTTGCCATAACGGCCTAATTGCTCACTGTTTCGTTATTGGTAGCCTCATAGGAGATATGTAGTTGGCAATGTGGACAAAGACTGCCAGCTTATACTTCGTAGCAGCCCTCTAAGGCTCTATTTTTAGCAATTGCGGTAAGCGATCACTAGATATTTTCCTGTAGTATAGACGGGCAGCTTTGCCTTCTGTAGCAGATACCTCCTTTAGATTCTCCTATGCATTGTAAAGGTCCAACCCCAGTGAGCTCCTGCTTTAGGGAGAGCATGGCTGACCCTGCGTAATGCATAATTTTGGCCGTCACTGTTAAAAGTGTACTGTAAGGAGAGAGTTTGCTTTATTTCTCGTTTGCTCCATCTCGAAGGGCTGAGCTGGCCCTGTAAAATGATTTAAATGAGGTGACATTTCACCAATTTCTTGACACTGCTCAAATACAGTATGAACAAGTAAAAAGCTTTGTGATATCTGGCTTTCTACAACCTTCTCAGTTACAGATAAATTACTTTTATTGCACGTGTCCCTCAAGGATATGGGTGGATGATTGCACTTCCAGCTCCAATTTACTTGAGTTTTCTAAAAATGATGTTGAATGCCTTTCATTAGTTGGAAATGATGATGAGCCAATGTAATTAAGGAATAGATATCCTGATTAATTGGAGAAACCTAATTTTGCAAATTATTTTCAGGAAGGGTAGCAACAGAACAAGCAAATTTTTTAAGCGTTTTGAAGAGCGGATGATTAGTAGGATGTTCTTAATAGTCAATTTGTACTTTGATCGCAGACCTGCAGTTTTATAATTCTTGGTGCATCTGTGATACAAAATTATTAATGTCTGAGATATGACGATAAATACAAATAAGGTGGTTTCTTTTCCAAGACTAACCAGAAAGGTCACACGCAGGACTGGTGTTAACCACCAAGCAAGAGCGGTTCACATGCTTTCCTTCCAGACCAATAAGTAGCTGGAGAAATGTCAGAAGATTGACCCAGTCAATATTAAAGCAGCCTATTTACAAAAGAAGTTCTGCAGGAGTTTGCATCGCTACACACGAGCAAGATCAAAATCTGTCTGCCTCTCCTGCATAATGGATAGCTAATGTAAGAGATTTGTTACAACTCTCTTTGCAATGTACAGGCCAGCTCACTGGCTTGTCCATCATGTATACTGATATCAGATCATTCAAATGTTCAGCTATCCTCCAGATTCCTTTTTTAAGTGGATAGAACCCCCTAACGTGGAAATCTAGGAGTTCATATTTGTCTGTCAACCCTAAGCGTCAATGTTACAATGGACCCGCTAAAACGCCATGTGTACTACAGGGTTTATTTATTAACGTGAAAGTTGTGTTTCAGCCCTTTAACTTTACCATAGATTATGTACAGCAGACCCCAGTGAGCTTGATTGGCCCTGCATAACGTATAGTTAAATCATCAAGATTTCTTCAAAGTCCACTTACAAATTGAATTCCGTATTAACCCCCTTGTTACCCTATAGAAATACAGGTATGTCCACAAAAGTTGCGGCAAGATTACCCTTAGGATATACCTGTACGTCATATGTTTTTTTCTATATACAGCCTAGACTTCCACAGTATCGCTGGCTTTCTGCTGACCGATTTTGTGTAGCGGTGCTTGGTGCAAGCACTTTGGAGAGATCCGGCAGGGTATGTCTAGACCCTGCTGGGATCTCGGATGGCCCTCCCTGCTGGCTGACCACACACATCGTTATCAGCAATGCAAAAGACTATGGAGTCTTGTTTGTTGATCGCAGTGTGCTCAGTGCAGGGGAGATTGGGGCGAAGAGAATGAAAACCAATACTTCTCCCTCTCCCCACGTGCCCATTAAGAAGTGGCAATGCCTTTTTCCGTTACACAGATTTAAATGGAAAACTTCACTCTAACCTCGTTTTATGTAAAATCTTGGAAATTGGTTATCTATTTGGCCAGGAGAAGCCAACGAACGTGCTGACTAACCTGACAGGACAGTCTTCTGTAACCATGGCAGACTGGTTTAACATGTGCAGGGAAGTTCGAAAGGCTACAATCTGTGTTGAAGCAAGGGGTCAAATGGCGGGAAACAAAGAACGTCTCATTCAAATAGATGGAGCCAAGAAATACAATTGTGGGAGGACTTTAATTGGTGATAAGCCCCCTTGTCAGAAGATGAAGATGTGGTAATTAAAAACAGGATCCATGGGGCTGGAGTTGATGGACCATGGCTGTTTGCACTAATACAAGGATCATACTGCAACTACTAAGTCGACAACTCTTCCAATCGCATCTAGATCATTTGTGCAGGAATTGTAGGAAATAGTCTGAAGTAAGATTTATTAATTTCATTTTTAATAACATGAAAACGAGATTATCATTATCAAGTAAATACGTTCCAATTTTGGTGGTGTTGAAATTTGTGAAACAAATACATGTTTCCAGTGACATATGCATTTTATTGTATAACACCGTGAATAAACCTAAAGATACGTGCTACTGTGGTAAAGTGAAATGAGTAAATAAATAAATATACAAAATAATACTTCCCAAAAAAAGAAAAGACTTCCCAATTTTTTTTTTTTTTATTGTGTACATTTTCACGAACAAGCTGATAAGCACGCTGTGCCAGTAGCTCACACGGTAAAGTGGCACCTCTTAAACCAGCATTCACTTGTTTTACATAGTAAAAATGTCCTTCAGAAACATGGTTACTAACTGTGATGGGATGTCCTGTACCCTGACTGGTCCAAGACTTCAGCAGTTAACCCCGTGCGAGAGGAAGCGGGACAGCAATATAATGGAGCCTTGCTGGCGCTGTGGCTAGCCGGAGCTGCCCTGAAAAAGACGAAAAGTTGTTATAGCAGCCCACCCCAATTATTAGACAAAACCAATGAGGTGGAAAACAGGATAAGGAGCATAATTGCATCAACCAAACAATACCCTGCCCAGACAGTGTGAGGCCACAATCCACCACCAAGCACAGTAATGCCCGTATAACCCCAAAACACTGTTTTCAGGGTGATCCCGAGGGAGCGGCGGTGGGGTATCAATGGATAGCTCGGTTCCCTGGATTGTTCGGTCCAAAAAGTGACATGATCTATGGTAGGGACCCAGGGGGGGGGGAGCAGTTTGAAAGTTCTCAGGGTGATAGAAACTTGGTGTTTCCAAATATTTCCGGTAAATTTGGTGAAGGAACTAACCTTACATAGTTTAAATTCAGAATGTAGAACAGATCTTCCTCTACCAAATGTCCACATTTTATTACATAGTACATCACTGTACCCTAAATTTTGTGCAAACAGTGGTAAAAAAGTATTAATAAATAAAACATGTGACCTGGTTTTACAACTAACATAGAGCCAATCTCAAAGTTCACTGAATGCTTCAAACAGCAGATCTTCATGTGGTTAGTCTGCATGTGATGATTCCAATCATCTTAATCATGCTACAATTAGTGTAAAAAGGATACATGTTTCAAAATTGTAGCCTTAGTAGTAATCTTTTACCTCTGCTAGAGTTGCTCGTACATATTATACGACGATTCTCTTTTTCTGCTATATTAGTTTGTTTCATTAGAAAAATCATCCCAGCCCCATCTTCCTAAGAGAAACATTCTGTGGTGTTGCAAAGTCCCTCTTCTGTCACCCCATCCAGTGTACCATGGCATGGGCAGCGTTTTACTGTGTCCATTACATTCCTAGCTGATGGACCTGGTGTTTAATATTCAAAGCAAAAATTGACTTTGCCATTGTATGCAGCCTTTTAGTTTGTCTTTGCTTCTGAAAAGCACTGATTATGGCTGCAGGGCTGATTTAGATATATTCACAGAAAAACATGATTCATAGAACATAGTTATAGTCTAGCAAGAGCCAACAATGCTTAACTCCTGTTTGTATTTGTTGAGTCATTATTTTAACTTAAGGTAAAACATATAATTAGCTTATACCAGATCTGAACAATTAATTATATACAACATTTTAAATCAGCTACCAAAATAATCTCAAGATATTTACCTTTAATGAACTATACAGTTTGACACACCTGCCTTACACTATCAATGAACATGCTGATGTACATTCCTGAATAGCAATTGTAGATAGCAATCAGTTATTTTGCATGAAATTTGTCAGAAATAAATATACCTCATATAATTAACTGTCACAAAGGCATATCATATGCACAAGCTGAATGTTGTTTAGAAATATAAATGGTAACTATATATATATATACACACACATACTATATGGACGAAAGTATTGGGACAACTGACCATTACACCCATAGAGACTTTTATGACATAGCATTCTAAATACATAGACAGTAATATGTATTTGGCACCCCTTAGCAGCTATAACAGCTTCCACTCTTCTGGGGAGGCTTTCCACAAGATTTTGGAGAGTTTGCCCATTTATCCAGTATTTGTGAGGTCAGGCACTGATGTTGGATGAGAAGGCCTGGCTCACAATCTTCGCTCCAGTTCATCCCAAAGGTGTTCGATGGAGTTGTGGGGCCGGTCAACTTTTTCCACACCAAACTTATCCAACCATGTCTTTATGACCCTTGCTTTGTGCACTGGGTCATGCTGGAATAGAGACGGGTCTTCCCCAAACTGTTCCCATAACAATGGAAGCATAGCATTGTCCTTAATGTCTTGGCTTGCTGGCTTCCATAATTTGTGTGTTTAATTCTTTTGAACAGCAGGAATATCCAGCCTCAAAGGTCTACAAGGTTTCTCTGCAGAAAGGCTAACATTATCAATATATAAAAACACTTTCTGTGTGCAATTTTTAAAAAGCAAAAATATATTTTGTGTGTTGGATTCCATACGGTCCATTAATGCACCCAACTGATTCACCTCTTTCTTTATGGCAGCAATTGCTTGAAATCATCTCTGATGTTCTCTCTCATCTTCTGCAACATCCTCTTCAGGGAGGCAGAAGTAATCACATCTTCCAGGTCCGTATGTATAATTTTCCTACATCTCAGTAGATAGCAGAGGAGAGCCTTTTTAGTGCTAAAGAAATGGTATTGTGCCTCCCCTAGATGGAGCTCCCAAAGAAGCATCCATCTTGTATCCCTGCTACCTCCACACTCTTACCTTTTTGAACTTGGAGACCCCAGATTTGACCTATCTCTAGGACCTACAGGGTAAAGCCATGCTTTCCAGGCAGGGGTAACACAGTGAAACTAATCCCATCCAGTAAACTTACAGCCTCTATAATTGGACATTTGTTGTTTTTTTTAAAAAAAAATCTATAAGCATCCCCAATTTAAAAAGTGCCCTCTGGTTACTCTACCCTTTAAGCCTACATACCATCCTATATGAAAATTTCCAGGGCTGGGAAGGTTAGAGAGTATATATTCCACACTATACATTTTACATTCTACTTTACTATGGCCTTTTTTAATAATACTAATGACATTTAGTATTTATAAGTACCTCCTTTTCAATAAAAATAATAACTAATAAATAACAGCAAGTGACATGTATACCTGAATATAAACACAATTACAGTATTAAAGCCAATATAGGCACTATTACCGTTTCTATGGGTGTCCAGGTTTACATGCAATAGATCAGAAACCAGCACTCCAGGTTCTCATAAGCTTGCAACAAATAAAGACATTCAATTCCGGACAGAAGTGAAGTAAGAACTATCAAAGCGTTAGCATCTGCCGCTCTTCTGGGCTCCCAAGATGTCTGTCTGGATGGTATGGCAAGACCAATGTTCCCTACTTCTAAAGTAGAACACCAATTCCATTGAGAGAAGTATTTTTATATTATAGGTCAGTTTTCTAGTTCATGAAAAACTGGGAACATCGAAAAAGCAACTTCTTAAAATCAACATGTGAATTAGCCTCGGTTTAATCTAAGAAATGAGGTCAACACTGTCAGATATAATCTGATCATCCAATTCTTATTTCCAGTAATCTTACAATTTAGAAAAGGAGCGCACTCACTACTTATAAAGAGAAGAACATGAAGGACAAAAAGGAAAACATAGAAATGAAGGAGGGAGACATGGTGGAGCATCTAACTTCGTCATGGCTAAATCAGAAGGACCGGCAGAATGTGATATTAAAGCCCTCCAATCATTCCCACACTTTGAGACAAGGATTATTCTTTAAGGTCTTTTTGTTGGTTGATTTAGTAGAGTCTGCAGGAAGTAGCCACTTCAGTGGTTATTAATCCTACCTGTATGGAAGGAGACTTTCCTGCAAATTGTTCCCGTTTTCCAAAAGGTCATTGACCATGATGTGTGAAAAAATAGTGCACTTAATGAAGTGTGTTTTTCCAGTGCCCTTTTCTAAGCAGGACAACCTCCAGAAATGTAGAGGTTCTGTATCACCTTAGGGTCCCACCACAGCCCATTATCAACAGGCAGCTGTCACACACAAATTACATTTTTGCTTTTCAAGAATTCCATGCAGAAGTTTTCGCTTATTGACAACATTAGCCTTTCTGCAGAGACTCCTTGTAGACCTCTGTAAACTTTTTGAGTAGGAAGCTAAAGTTCAGGTGATCAAAAAAAGGGTTAATCCAAAATTAAAGTTAGGCAAGCCAAGCTTTGTTTACTATTATAAATAATAAAAATGTGACTACATATTTTTCTGTGTTGGTCCACTAAAAGGTATCAGCTTTAACTAAAGACTCCATCTTCTTTTGGACTGACTACTCAAAACATCCACATTTGCACCGAGTTGAGCTTTTGACAGTAAGATTTATTGATAATAAAGATGTGTTAATGCTGGCAACCTGCAAAGTGGCATGCCTGTCCATGTAGGAGTTAAATATACCTAGATTTAGAAACACCAAGCTCACTACTGATTATAATAAACACACTTTAACACAAGAGGTACATCTTTCATTTTACACATCTACCACAAGATGGCAGGGATCAATATCCATAAAAAGCATGTCCTTAGTCTGGTGCAGACAGAAGGGCAATGTATTTTGGAGAACATATCACTATGCCCTTACTGTGTCTGTACATCTTCTGTTGAACTTGGCACAGATAGATACTAACTTTTCCACAGTGACATGTATTATGCTCTGGACAGTTTGCTTTAAAATGATATAGCTCATCAGCTCAGGAGTAGGCATAAAAATGTGACTTCTACCTAGGAACTGTATCTTGTACTTTATTTCAACTATATTTTGCATACATATGCATAACTGGAGGGCAGGCATGGCACTTGGAAATAAGATCAGATGGAAACTTTACTGTCCCATGGACAAGAACTATGGGGGAACAAGACACGTGTTACATATTTGAGCCAAAAAAGTGCTTAACCCCTTAAGGACAATGGACAGTCCCTAAACCCATTGAAAACAATGTATTTTGAGCCTGTACATGTACGGGCTTTGTCATTAAGGGGTTAAACATTAATATCATAGAAACAGAATTTGGCCCATCTAATCTGCCCGTTCATCCTATTCTGTTCATGGTATTCTTCTATATTCTAAATAATCACGCCTATACCATGGATGTTTAAACTCCCTCTACCACTTCTGTTGGAAGGCTATTCCACTTACCTGTGACACGAAGTAGAAAATTAGGAATATGATAATTCACCTTTTGGCACAAAACACATCAGGTGTGTCTATTGCCTTCTATCCCTATAGTTTTCAGTTTCTACATGCTGCATGATCAACGCTTACTTCCGAGTGCTGCATCTTCCCTTCAACTTGGTCTGTAAGTTCAAGGTGCTACTGGAAGCAATCGCAGCAGCAAGCTCATCTCAAAAGGGTAAGCAAAGGTGTATTTACCTTGGGCACTGCACTACACCTTAGCCAGGGCAGCGGCCCCCAGCCCTCATCTGTACCGAAGAACGCCAGAATAAGACATCATGTCTCGGCACTCCATGACTTAAAATCCAGTGACCGGCTTGGCACAGCATCCATAGTGCAAATTAGCCTGTTGGAGAGATCAGAGATCTCCCTTGTAACTGGCCCATTGAACAGTTGTACAAGTTGTACAAACCCCAAGGTTTTACGGCAGGGGCACTGCCGTCCCGTTGGACCTAGTCAGCCTTGGCCAAGCTACATCACTAAGTGTAAGACCTATTATCAAAGGCTTCTATTGGTTTGGACCGGATTATCATTTTGGTGCTGAGAATTACAATTACACAGAGAATCACACACAATCCATTATCCAATGTTTGTAGAACATTTTGAAAAAACAGAAGGTTTTAGTTGTGCTAAAAATAAAATGTAAAAAAAATGTATAGAAAATGTAAAAAATTTGCCTCAGGTATGTAAAATGTTAATCCCTAGGATTTAATGTTGTTACCCTTTAGCGTGATTAGGTTTTGCTAGTAACTAATACTTCTATAGATCTTGACAAATACCTGACAGATATGTGTTTGAAAGTTAATAAGAGAAACACAGGCCGCAATGATGCTGGAACGGCGGTGGTCATTTTAAAAAAAATGACCACCGCCGTTTTCATTTATTTCTTGTAAGCATGGAAATTGTTTACATACGAATCTTTCTATGACCCCTGGTACACTGAGAATGTAGTCTTGTGCCTTGAAAGAAAAGAGGGGTTGTAAATCCATGTGAATTCCAAGCGTCAAAGGTTGTTCACAGTTTTGTTTCCAAAACATGATAATTTTCCACTTACAAAAATGTTCAACTCTTCAACTACAGGAGAAATATGGCCAATGGGTTCTTAAGATTTGAAGAGAACTGCTTCCATTCTTCATTATGAAAATTCAAGCAAAGTTTTATAGTTTTTGACATGCATCAGTTCATTTTCCTCCAAACGATATAAACATTTGTGCTTCTCAATACATATCAGAATTTGGTGTGCATGGGCCTATACCTGGGAACGCTTTAATTCTGGTACTTAGGCCAGACGCAAAGCAGTCAACCCCATCCATCTCTGCTGTCTTTACTGCTGAGCGCCAGCATATGTTGCTATATCCTGATATAGTTCCACCTAGTAAGGGCACAGATCTCCTTACTGTGAGTGATGATCTTTCCAAAGAGGTGACAAAACCCATACCTGTTTAAACCAAGAGACCCATTTGATTGAAAACCAGAAATCTCACACCGACATGCACTTTTATCCTGTGCAGTAGTGTTTAACATCTGTTTCTTATACTACTGTAGTGTACTGCATAGCATAGAAACTGGTAGACACCCTAAAATGACTAGGTCACAATGCATAGCAATTGTTACCTAAAATGCAGAATGTCAATTACATCTGTAAGGCAAAGGATCAGACCAAGTTCAAAAAAAGAGGTCAACATGACAGAATTGTAATCCTCTGTGTAATTTACAGCTGGCTTCTCAAAGCAATTAATAACTATGTAATCATGTAAATCAAGGCAACAGATGGTGCTCTGTTCAACCTCGTGACAGAATCTTGTAAACTGAGCACGATTTGTAATGGTGTAATAAGACTGGTGAATTGCACTTTCACAGCTAGAGATGGTAACCCTCCTACCTGCCCATATAATTGAATTCTTACACAAGCAATATTTTCTGACATACACAGAGGGTAGCCTCATCAGCCATGTTTTCACGAGACAAATATAACTTTCACCTATTGCTGACTCAAATTGATTGGCCCTATTTACTAAGAAGTCAATTGGTTAGTCGAGTTAAGGTTTGACCAGACTGGACCGAGGTTACATGCCCATGCAGGCTAACACACACAAAACAACTCAAATATTCACTAATGTGCACACCTGGGAACTTTCTATATGAACTGACTCTAAGACCATTGAAATATTAACCCTTTAATGGTTCGTTGTGAAGATTCTATGTAGAAACTCGCCAAATTTGTAAACCAAATTTCTTTAATAACGGTCCTCATGGAAACCTTGACTTGTTATTATTTAAAGATACACTTAATTGATTCACCTGAATTCAAGTAGGAATATCTACCATAACATGCTTGCAAAAATGACAATTGGGAGTCTTATATATGATCACATCAGTGAAGAATAAGAAGGAGTCAGTTCTAGACTGTTTGACCCTAAGAATCTGTCCTTTCACCCTGAGATTAGGGGGGGGCAAGACTCTGGGTCAAACCCTGAGAGTTCCCAGGTACGCTAATGTGTGAGTTGTTTGTGAGTAAAAGGAACTTTACATTTTGCAAGTTTCTGGCAAGAGCATGCAGGTTCAATTAGACCTTACATGTCCTCACCTAAAACAGTACGGTTCTTCCTTGCTGTACAGTCAATCCAAATAAATAAATGCCTCCCACATTCCACTGCATTGCCCCCCTCTGGTTATTAGGGGGCTGCTTGTACAGCATAGAAGGACAACTTAATTAATTTGTTATTTGCTGCTTTTTAACACCCCAGCCTGCATATTTTTTGGTTCTTACCAGATAGTGTTTTGTATAACTTGTGCTGCTGCAAACTCACATGTTGAGCCAAATCACAAACACTTGCACACAGTCAATAGACCCCTATATGTGTCCTTGAAAATATGGCCAATTAGGCCACCTTAACCTTAACATTAGTGCGGCCGATTTCATCCGTTAGTGTGTAGCAGCCTGTCTACACACACAGCAAAAATGTAAGAGCATAGTGCGGGGCTGTGTGTGGTACAGCAGGTAGTCATATACATGCCATTTATCGGATGCCGGCCTTAAAGTTCCTTTGTTGATTTTAGTTTGTTCTTGCATGAAAATAATCTAATTTAGTTTTTTAAAGTGACGCAAAACAAAAATAATTATACAAACATTACTCATGTTACCTTTTTTTTTGTAGTATTGCAAGCCGGGCTCTCTCCACCAAATGTATCGGTTTGTCTTAGTCTGTCAATTCTCGTCTTGTCGTATCCCTTGAATATATGAATTGTATTAAGCTCTGCGTAAACTGTTGGCGCTATATAAATAAAAGATAATAATAATAATAGTATCATTCCATCAAGAGTTTGATCCTCACGTCTGATGATTAAAAATGTCCCTCAACTGTGCTGGTTAGTTTGATTATAAAATACAGTTATAACTGTTTTACTTAATCTGTGATGTGGCCTCATAATTCAGTTTAATTTTGTTTTATAGCCCTTTTGCAGTTTTGATTACTAAAATGTCTGTGTGCAACTTTCCATCTAAGTGCCAATTTCCTAAGTACCGCTAATTAGGAGTTTACCAAGGGATTCATTCCCCTGCATATTCTGAGGATACTCATCCCATACTAATCATTGGGAACTAATTTATCAACTCTTTTCTCTCGTCTACAGGTATTTCACTAATGAATTAATTATTTATTTAGGTATCCCACTTTTGCATTAGTATTATTCCTATGTTTGTCCTTTGATTTGTCTATATTAAATTATTAGTACACTGTTAGATATCCTCCCCTCTCTCCCATGTGGCAGTGATTTTATTGTGGGGTAATTAATCAATTGATAAATACCGAATGTGCAGCTATCTGTGTATCTGAACTAACTTTGGAGGCACAGGTCATATTCCATCCATGTTACAGATTCTTAAGTACCAGCAATGAGGAGTTTGCCAAGGGAGTTCAACAAGAAGGGCGACAAGGAGGAATAAAGAGGAACCCGGAAGCACTCCTTCAATATATCCACTACCATTTCACTCTCTTCACTCCTCAAGTACCATGTCAACAATCTTCTTGTTCCTTTTCTCAAATTTCCTTTACAGTCAATAGAACTTTTATCTCCCTGCAGCCACCAGCACCACCACACTATATTTGTATTGCTCCCTCACCTCTCTCCATTCTCAGCAATCTCTCTGCTCCCATAAGTCCTATTCCCACCTTCTCCCATTCTCTCCCCTTCTACTTTTAGAGCTGGGGATCCCCAGCTTCCCTTATTACTCGTTTTCCTCTGCCACATTATATAGAGCTGGGGACAGTATTGAGTATCACTCTATCCAGAAACTCAAAGGTTAGCCAATAATCATTTATTCCTGCAACCTTCCACTCAACCATGGAGGGTTCCCAGATGGCATGACCAAATTATAGACAAAGTTACTACTTCAGAATTTTGCATGAAAACTCCCTGATTAGTTTTGCCCACGTGTAGGCAAACTACAACACCACCAGTATCCATGACCATACCTGGGAACTTCTGGGCTCTGACTATCCAGAGCCTAATTTTGCGGGATGCGTCCAGGACTGCCAACTGATGCTAGAGGGCTGTACTATTGACATTGGAGCGTTCTCGCTGATTTGGGGGGCATTCCTGCTGATGTCAGGAGGCGTTCCCACTAACATAGCAGGAAACACCCCCATTTAAACGGGAACTGAGCAGGGAGTGGAGCCTGTCAAGACCCCGCACCCCGCAGGATTCAGGTGTTGACACGAAGAACTGGAGAGGCGGTGCTTCACCCGGAGTTCCCAGGTATGTCCATGACAATGCTTTGGCCAGTCATAGTTGCTCTACGGGTTTACTGTTACAAAGCCATAGATAGATAAATAGATAGATAGATAGATAGATAGATAGATAGATAGATAGATAGATAGATAGATATTATACATACTACCCTTTAGAAGTTTAAGGGTAGTATATTTTCTTTGTTTTTGGAAGAAAAACTAATTTTGTCAATTAAAATAACATCAAATGGATCATAAATACAGTGTAAATATTTTTAATCTTATAGATATTAATATTTTAGAAGGAAACGGCTAATTATTAATGGAACATCTACATAGGCAAACAGAGGCCCTTTATCATTCCCATCACACGCTGTCTTTGATCACATGCAATTAATTTTGCAATTATATTAGCAGAGCTAAAGATTTTCTTCTTTTTCACCGACCCCAAACTTTTGAACGTTAGTGTGTATATAAATACATATATATAATGTGATATTAGCTAAAATAACTATATAGGTAGAACAATCATCCCACTCAGATCTGTACATATGCTCTTTTCCCCTCTGCTACACTGAGCTTTTAAAATAACCCTTATGTATAGTTAATCCTTCAGCTGTCATGAACTGTGCAGCTCTACAGTGCTGAGAGGGTTAAACGTGTAAAAATCCTACATTCACCGCGGAATGTAATGTATGCCATAAGCCTTTTATTCACTTTGCACCTGCTGCACATATATTAAGCTTGTTATTTGATCTGATAGCTTCTCTGTTCATTAAAGCTAAAACATTGCATCAATCCCGTAAGATTTCATTAAGAGAAAACTGAAACCTTGCGCAATCTCGCTTTGATATGCAATAAGATGGAACCCACAGAGCACTCCAGGGCAGATAGGTTATTCTTTCTTTTCTGTGAATTCAGGATGAGCGGCGAAGTGGGAGCTGGAAATGCAGTTTGAATAGAGCTCGACTGAAGAGGTCATTTGCTTTCAAATGGCTTCCACATTTCTAGTGGAAAGGAATAAAACCTATAATGTTTACATGTGCTTTTCATGTAATGAATAATAATTAAAAAATACACATTTCACTTACACAGATATTCCTGTCCGTTGCTTTATATGTTTACTTTTTATAATGCAGACGTTATTTTTGAACATTGCAATTTCAGTTCTATCTTTTTTAATGAAGACAAGCAGGGGATTTATTTATTAAACTATAGGTTCTGGAAGTCTTTTTGAGATTCTCGGATCACTTCTCTGGTATGTTATAAAATACTAATGTTAATAACCATACCTGGGAACTCCTGGGCTCCGGCTACCCGGAGCCTTCCCTTGCGGGACGCGGCCAGGACTGCCCACTGACGTCAGGGGGCGGTCCCGTGACGTCGGTGGGAGTCCCCACTGACGTCAGTGTAAGGTCCTCTGACATCAGTGGGAGGTCCCGTTGACGTCGGTGGGAGTTCCCATTGATGTTGGTGGGAGCCCTCGCTGACATTGGGGGAGTTCCTGCCGACGGCAGCGGGAAACACCCCCATTTAAAGGGAAAATAGGCGGGGAGCGGGGTGTGTCCGCTCCCGCAAACCCGGGGAGTTCCCAGGTATGTTAATAACACAGGTGCCTCATTAACCGTGTCCAGAGAAGGCTTTAATTTGCTTGACTCTTTTGGGTTAAGATGCAGAGCTCCTTGGTAAGTAATATAGCCATGAAAAACTAGATAGGACTCACCAAACCAGGGGGTGAGCACGATATGGCCATGTAATGTGACGGAATACCCAATGTTTTTGAATGGTATTCGCTGGGTATGCGCTGAATTCTTTGTTTTGTGTCATATTAATATTAGACCAAATTTCAGCTAAATTGTCAGATTAATGTACATGTGCACTTGACTGATACACACCGAAGCTCTAACCCTCAGTTCCTAAAAGGGGCTTTTTTCCTGAGGTGCTATTTGGTCAAATCTGTCTAAATTTGTAATATGGTTACTTGTATGAGAATATTCTGGGGCATAAAACAAAGGGAGATACATCTTTCCTTTCTTCTTTTTCTTGATTATTAAGGTCAACATTCCAAAATTACATAAATACAATATTTTAAAAGTAATAGTTGTCATATGTGGATTAAATTGCATTTCTGCTTTAGTTACATTAAACGGGACTCTATAGACTTGAATGTTTTTTTGCATATCATCTGCAAACATCATTTCTCATCGATGCCCAAATACAAAGTATCACAAATAGTGTATTGATTCCTGTACAGATCACCCTAAATGCACAACGCTTCGGAATACAACAAGAATATTGTAATGAAGCCACTGCAATAGGTTTTCGCATCATGCCGCCACTCGAACGGTTAATATAACATTTCATAACAACTGAAGAATTGAATTGCCGTTATACACTAACGATAAATACGCAAGCACCTTACATAGGATTTTACTTAAGAATATCCAGTAAGCAGGGTTTGTTACTATGGGAACAAATACAGCGCATGACGTCTATGTGAATGAACATCACAGTAAATCCCACAGGAACATGTTGGGATGTGTGGAGATACAGTGACAATAAGGCTACCTGGTGCAGGAATTCTCTTTGAAGTATGGTGCCGGTTTTTACACTGATTTTGTCACAGGTCAAAAAGATCAAACTAATACCATTTTGTGTGTACAATAAAAATGATCTCATATATAAATATATGCAAAGCTCTTGGTATTGATGTTAGTACTCTGGGGCGCCATCACGAGGGTACGCTTAATACTCCGGGAGGAGGGCGCGCAGCTTCATAGCACCCAGTAGCCGATGTGCTCAGCGAAGTCATGTAACATGATTTGGTACAGACACTGGTGTAAGAGGCCCCCTCCAGACATACTACTAAGCCGAGCGGGATGCGACGTCATTTCCAAGCGCCCATTATGTTACATCCCATATTCTTAAATAGCGCCAGCAGATTCCGTAGCGCTGTTACAATCAGTAGGGATAACTTAAAGTCACAAACAATAACAAATTGGTACAAAGGGAGAAGATGACCCTGCTCTTGTGAGCTTACAATCTAGTCGGTGGTTGAGGAGGGGGAAGTAAAACAGTAGGAGAGGACAGCTTGGATGGAGATGAGTTAATTGGGTCCGGATGATCTGCTGAAGTTGCTGATCGTTCAGATGGCTGGATTGGGATGATGGCTGAGCGTGTTATAAGGAAAGGTTGTACGCAAAAAAGGCGGGTTTTCAAAGAGCTTTTGAAAGTTGCATACAAGGGAGATGGGACGGGAAGGGAATTCCAGAGAAGGGATGCGCGCGGGGAAATCCTGAATACGCTTATGGGAAGAGATTATGATTCTAGAACCACTCATATACTCTTAAAACTTTGCATTTATTATAAAGATTGAAAAGAGGGAAAATTGAAAACAGTGCTAATAACCTCGTCTTGACATTGCAGTCGTTGTGAGAAAGCTTTTTCTCACATTTGTTGAAATCTTCATAATAAGCGCTAGGCTTTAAGAACATATCAGTGGTTCTGCTTTTAATGAAGGCTGATATTTGAAAGATATTACATACTTCTGCTGCATCTCTTTACTTTCCCTTCAGGTGAATTCACTGCCATAAAAGTCTACAGCTAAGGAGGTTGGTACCCAAACATGCCCTTAAAGGGACAGCCATGTCAAAAATATTTTTTTTTCACATGACTGCTCATTGTTAATAAATACTAACAATCCCCTGTTCTCACTGTCCCCTGAAGAGGCATTCAGCCTTTTTCCTCTGAGAGTATTTGAATCGTTTGGCTTCAAACTTAAACCCAGCCACTAGTGGAGAAGGCATTGGAAGTGTGTTACCTTGCACTCCCAATGCTTGGACAAGTAAGAGACAGAAAACACATATGGACAGAAGACCCACTGAAATCATAAACACAATGGAAAGTAGTTACGTGGCTCCAGGCATGACTGTACCTTTAAGCCAATCAATGTATGGCTCTCTTTTTTGTTTTCATAATCATTATTTGTTACTTTAATTTGTCTGGTTATTAGCAAGTCCTTTGGCTTGAGACAATCATGCACCTCACCGGTTCACCCTAATGTGGGTGTCCGAGTTACATTGCCAGTTCAAAGAAAGTTTTTAATCTTTGAGCAAGATATCAGCAAACTAAGAATCAACAGGCAAATTGCCCACTCTTGTCAAGATCAAGTGAATGATGGCACACTCAACTCTCTCGTAGGCAGAAAATGAGGCTCCTAAAACTAAGTTAATGGATCTAGAGGATAGATCTAAAAAAAAATAACATCAGAGGGATTCCAAAGGATGTTCCTGGAGAGGATCTCACATCATATGTTCAAGAGCTTCTCAGGGCCTTGCTATGGGCAGAACTTACATTTGAGATATGTTCGGAGAGGACCCACAGAGTCCCTAGGCCCAAAGGAGTACAAGTGAACTCCCTAAGAATGTCCTTACACGGGTACATTTCTTCACTTTAAAGTTAAAAATAATGAGAGCCTCTTTCCAGAAGCCAGAAAGATATCGAAATGTTCTTTTATTTTCAGACTTATCTCCATTTATCTTACAAAAGAGGAAGGAACTTCGGAATATCATTTCAATTTTTGCAAGAGCAATATTATGCTCTCTTCTTCATTGCTGGTGAGAAACTCTCCTCCATATTCCTCCCCTAGACACATTTCTCTGGAGTGGAAGACAATCATAAACAAGAAAAGACCACAAAGCAGTCCTCCCTTCCCCTCCTTTTTTATTATTTTTTTTCGGGCTACTCCTTAAGGGATGATCCTGCGTATGCCAGTAAGCTGGCTGGATCTACCTGTGGTTTGTTTGCTTACTCTACTAGGGGGACTAGCTTTAATTAATTAATTTAATTCTTCTTGGACCAGTTTATGTCATCAGAAAAAAAAATTGGGTGTCGCAATCTTGGTGTTGCAGAAAATAGCTTTTACATATAGAGATTGCAAAAAGGGACCCAAAAGGGGAGTGTTCTTTTGAAATGTATTATTAATAATATGAAACACTTTAGCTACTTTGTATACACTGAATATGGAAACATTTGCTTTTTTGTCGCATTTGCTCACTAATTTTTCTGTATTCCAAGAGAGGTTACTAATATTATGTGTTGATTTATACACAACCCTAAATATGGCTTTAGAAAATGTAGTCATTGATGATGCAAATAATTAAAAGTCATTCCAGCAAGAGGGACATGAGTTATCCTCCCTTTTTTCAGAAATATTAATTATATGACATTTGCAGAGTGCAAGATCAGAGTGAAAGGGATTTCTCCTTTTACTCAGCACCTCACGCACCTTACTCCAGGATGGATTTTTTTTTTAACAGACAAGGCTCTTTTATCCAAGGTAATACAGCTGCTCTATTGGAGCGACTTCGTAGTCAGGCCATAACATTGTCAATCAAGGTGGAATTCCCTTTTCAGTTAGAGGACTTTGGCGGTCAAACAATGGCCTGTTAACAAAAGTGTTCTTTGTTTCAAAAATGTCAGCTAGCATTAAGGATTACTTTTCCTTTAATTCAAACGAGGGAATTTCCTCCGTGTGTGTTTGGAACACTCATGAGGCAGTAATTAGAGGTCATATTATCAAATTAGCCTTAGCAATAAAAATAAAAACTAAACGAAACCCATCTCATCATCATGACCAAACTTCATTAACTAGAGCATCTAACCAAAACTCAGAGCTTGAAAGACTCTTTACATCAGATAAGATGAATCAAACCCCAAAAGTCAGAATGCATGTCGCTCTGTCTAAAGCAGCGCTTTTATGCCAAAGGCTAGAAGGACAGTACACTATTAGCACTTAGAAGCCTTAACGCTGCTTCCAGGCCCCAGTTTACTTTTAACTCTAAAGGTAATAAAATCACTGATCCCATAAAAATTGTTCATCAATTTTGAACATATTATTCTCAATTATATAATTTGCGTGTTGACCTGCATTTGTCCTTTCCTACGAGTGATCTGATCTTCTTACGAATAAGCAATTGAAACGTAATTCAGCACCATGCCTTAATTCATACTACTAAAAAAGAAAAAAAGGTTCAGCACTCAACTCCCAGGAAGCTGGGTGCTAGCAGGAAAAAAGGGGACAGCATAAACCCTCTTGAAGTATATAAATCATCTTAATCTATCTAAAGTTGAACTCATTATATTCCCTCCTTCCATCTCCACCCATTACCTGAATTCTCTATCTCCATCAATAACACAACTATCCTTCCCACTACCCGGGCCATGATCCCTGGGGTAATCTTCAACTTAAATCTCTGCTTCATCCTTTATATTCAGATCCTGCCACTTGCACCTAAAATCATCTCACACATCTAACCATTTCCCACCCAAGAAGACACAAAAACTCTAGTTCATTCCTTTATCATTTCCCGTCTTGACTTTTGTAAAACTCTTCTGATTCGCATTCCTGTGTCTCGACTCCAAAATGTATCCAAAATGTTGCTGCTAGACTTATCTTCCTTTAAAAAAAAAAAAAAACACTTTTCTTCTGCTTACATGTTCCATAATAGTGCAACTCCGTACATTTCTGCCCTTAGAACAAAATACCATCTCTGTAGCTAGAACTGCCACTAATACAACCTCCACACTACCTTCTCTAAACCTTAAATTGTAAGCTTGCGAGCAGGGCCCTCTCTACTTGATATATCAGTTTATCTTAGTTTGTCAATTCTTGTTTTGCCATAAGCCTTAGATGTATTATTGTAATAAGCACTGTGCAAATTGTTGGCACTATATAAATAAAAGATAATAATAATAATCTAGGTGTGTTATTCAGCTCTCAATATTTCTAAATGTGCCACGAAACTACCTTACATGTTGGCTTTGGGAAAAGATCTTAATAGTTTATTTTCTCGAGCAGTGGGAGGAAGGAGAACAGAATATGCATGGAGTTTCCCGATGTGTAAATCATCTAGAATTACAAAAGAAAATTGTGTGTAGGTTGTATCTAACACCCGTTCGTCTTGCACAAATATTCCCTGGGATTTTGCTGTAGATGGTGCAGGGGTCTGGGGAATATGGCATATATCTGGCGGTCATGCCCAGGCATTGTGCACATTTGGAACAAGATGATAAGGCATGTCACAGGTAATATCCTGCCTGTTTCGCCAGAGACAGCTCTTTTCCATTTCCTTCCAATAGACGTCCCAGTGGGAGTGTAAAAATGAATTCTCCATGGTCTCATCGCCATTAAATTGGCTTTTGCCAGGCATTGGAAGAATGCTAAAATTCCAGAAATGTCCGATATAATGGAACAGTTGCGTGGCCAGTGACATTTTTCTGTTATGGAAATCAAATGTCAGGGAGTTAACGAATAGCTACTTATGTCTTATGGTGTATATTGATACCCGTTCCTTGTTCCTGTATATTATGGTTATTGTTAATACGACTATTACTATTATTACGGACGTGATTGCTACAATTGTGTGCATATAACAAGATTTACTTACACTCATTTATTTAGCTTTCTCTATCCGTTAACAATGGCTGTAATAGTGTCTCTCTGGCCCAGCCCTAGGTTATTTCATCTAATCTCACACGTGTTAGTTTTTGTTACAGCTTGTCTTTTTTAAAGGAAGGCTCTGTAACATTAAGCAGAGGCTTGCTTTACAATTATGTATCTGGGTAATTCCTTTATACTGTTATTTTGCTAGATTTTGGAGAATTTTCAGTTGGTTTACTTTTATTATTTCCCATTATTATTGAATAGAATGGATCAGACACAGCTTGGCTTTGTATTTTAATGCAATTTATGTGATATCTTTATTGCGTCAAATAAAGATTCTTCATTTCAAATTTAAAAAATGGTTGGCCTCATTTTCAAATATAAGTAAATTAACATTATACTGCATGAAAGGCCGTTCTGCTTGCCTTCTCCACTGTGCTTAAAGGTTTAGGTCAACACTCTTATTTATTCACAACGAGCCTGGGATGTGATTTCGCCAGCAGTATGGATGAAGATAACCTAAGGGATTTAATCGTTGGTTACCACACAGAGAAGAATTTTATAGTCCACAATTTGCTTCAGATGAAAAGAGGCAACTTGAAATAAAAAAAAAAACACAATTTTCTGTTTGGCAATTTGCATTCTGAGCTTGAAATAAAATAGACACCTTAATTGCTGAGAAGCCGAGAACATTCTAATTTACTCTGACACTATCAATATTCCTGGATCTAATGAAATCAGACAGCATTCCCTGGAAGTTTTCCTCCCACGTAAATACCACATTCTTAGTGCCAAGGACCATATAGCATTGGTGCAAAAAAACATATTTTTAGCAATGATCATTCTCTTGCACATCCATCATGGACGGGAACAATATGTTTTCGTAAAGTACTAGGGTCAGAAATAGCCTCATTTTCAGGAATTCGGTGGCATGACCAAGTCTTAGTGTATTCGGTTTTCCAGAAACCAGCTTCAGAATAAAATCACAAAATGTCATTACAGTAAGCCTAGTCATGTGAAGTCAGCGACTTTTGTAGTGATCTATTCGAGTTATTCCAAACAATACATAGAGATGTCCAACTCCATCGGAAATAGATAAGTAGAAACATAGAATCTGACAGTAGAAAAGAATTTGGTCAATAAGTCCTTGTTTTAGATTCAAGATTGTGTCTATTTTTATTTACACATTTACTGAGAAGGTATTTGTTTTGCAGGTGCTCTGTTGCTAAGAAAGGCTTGCCCAAATAATTACCGTATTTCCCCATGTATAAGACACACCGTTTTTAGAAGAATTTGGGGTCTAAAAATTGGGTGCGTCTTATACAGTGGTGGTAGATTTTTTTTAACTAAAAAGGGGACCTGCTGCTTACCTGTTTTGCTCAGCAGCGTCTCGTGATCCGCCGCGGCTGCACAGGAACCCAGTGGAGTCACGTAAATGCACATCGCATCACATGACTCCACTCAGTTCCTGCTCCTGCTCGAGCAAGGCAGAGGGGAAACAGCGGCCCCCATGGAAGTCTGCAAGCTGCAGCTTCAGGTAAGGTGGGGGAGTAAATGTATGTATGTATGCATATGCGTGTGTTAGCATGGATCCGTGTGTAGGGGGCACAGGGAGGGGGGACAGGTAGGTTTGAAAGTGATGTGCATGTACTGGCTGTCTGAGCATGATAGGTGTGCGATTGCTAACAATTGCTAGCAGCTAACATCAATCACACTCATATCATGCCCAGGCAGCCACTACAATAACTTTATGTAATTTTTTTATTATTATTTCGGCCCCCAAAAATAGGGGTGCGTCTTACACAAGGGAGCGTCTTATACTTGGGGAAATACGGTATTTGTTTCATATGTGCATATTCCTTTTTAGCAGGGAGAAGTTGGGGAGCATGCCATTCTATTCATTCTGAGGAAAGGGAACTGCCAATCACAAAGTGATTTATTATTCTGTAAATTAAGAGCCTGCATCAAAATTAAATAAACTAGTTAATCAAATTTGCTAATCTACAGTTTCATTTGGTAAAATTATGCAAGTTAAGACCCAATGGAATTAAATAATATAAATACCCAAGTTATAGTGGATATCGTCAACATACAAAGCAGCTGTAGCCTGCCATCTCTTTCCGGAGTATATTTTGAGTCCATACAGTAGGTTGTATCATGATAAATAATTCCTTACTTCTACTTTACGATGCAAACCACCAAATCGGGGTCGTCTTATAATCAGACCTCAAATAGGTCTGACTATGAGACGACTAAGATCCAGATCCCCCGCAGCTGCAGGGGACCTGGATCCTCCACCGGTGCGGGGAACTCTGATCTCTGAAAGTCAGGGAAGGTCTGCGCGATGGACGCAGACAACCCCCGCTGATAGCCACGCCTCCTCCCGGCTGCAGCGTAAGTGCGTGGGATCTACACGATGCCCCGGCTACATGTCAGGGAAGTCAGAAGCACCGGTAAGTTTGGGGGGGTGGGAGTGTTAAATGGGGGGCATAAGGCATTTTTGGAGGCAGAGTGCTCTGTGAAATGCCTTTTAACCCCCTTAATGCCACTCTGCCTCCAGAAATGCCTATAGAAGTGGCATATAGGGGTATAAGGCATTTCTGGAGGCAGAGTGGCACATAGGGGGTCAAAAGGCATATCATGGGGCACAGTGGCATATAGGGTTAAAAGGCATATCATGGGGCACAGTGGCATTTAGAGGATTAAAAGGCATATCATGGGGCACAGTGGCATATAGGGGGTATAAGGCATTTCTGGGGCAGATGCGCATAACTGGGGGGCAGGTTGGAAAATAGAAGGAAATAAAACCAAAATATTTTTCTCAATCATAGCTTTTATTAAAAAAAATAGTTTAGATCAATTAACATTTACTGGTAAAACTTTTTTCCTATAGGGTCGTCTTATATTCAGGCTTTTTCTTTTTTCCTAAATTAATATTCAGATTTGGGGGGTCGTCTTATAATCAGGGTCATCTTATAATCGAGCAAATACGGTATATTATATTCCTGCTGTATAGACTAAAACCTTAATAAGTGTTTGCTCCTGTCTTAGATTGAGGAGCCATTTGCCTACCTCATGTATGTTTAAATCCCCTCACGATATTAATCTCTAATACTTCTGCTGGGAGGCTGTTCCGCTTATTTACCACCTTCTCAGCAAAGCAAGCTCTCGCCTATGTTAGGCTGTTATTGTATAAATGGAGTAAAGCAGTGAGGAGAGAAAATATGTATGATCAATGTATACTTAGTAAGTCTGACTATATTTGAATAGCGTGTGTATTGTCAAGTTCTGAGTCTCATTGTTTCTGGGGCATTTGGTTGGGGATTCCTCACAGAGTAAAAAGCAGGACAAATCATAAAAATGTCACGTGCAAATGTCTATTTTTAAATATTCAATGGTTGGCAAAACAAAGTAAATGACATTTTTGTAAATGTTCCTTCTGAAAAAACCCCAACCAAGCATTCCTGAAAATACACACAAGACAAAAGTCCCTGTAAAGATATCCTACATACATGTATCATGACGTTGAATTTGCAACCTATCATACTACATTTTATTCTAATTCTGCACAAAAGACTCAGAGGTCCTCACATCGCGGGGAATTTGCTTGACATATTTGGTATTGTATTTCCTGGTGATGTTTCTCACCTCTGCTTTTAGTCATAAGGAAGAAGGGTTCTGTAGGTGGGAAATCACAGATGAGTCACCGACTTGTAATGTAGCCATGAAAATAACACAAGATGACAAACTTGTAAACTCCCACCAAGTTTGAGTTTCTCATTAAAAATAAAGAAGAAGTAAATCTCTATTTTCAGTAGACGTGCAAATGGGCCAAAAACGATTCAGACAATTTTGCTCTCTTACACTTTCACTCTTTCACACTCTCATTCACTCTCAGGCTCTCTAAATGTTTCCCTACTTTCTCAGCTGACCAATACTGCTTCAGCCGACCATTTCCGCTTCTTCATTTTCCATCTTCTATCTTCAATCTGCAATCTTCTACCATCGTCCTCATCCTCACAGACATTACCCAAAGTCTAATTTTCAGTACTTCTGCAAAAATTAAAATAAAAATAATAATAACCAATAGGTACTGGTTGTTGTTATTAATAATAATAATAATAATATGTATTGCTTTATATAGCGCCATCATATTTCACAGCCCTGTACCATGGTTCATATCCTCCTTTAGTAATGTGCAGAATGTGCGAGAGACCAGTTCAATGCACCCACTTCTTCCACCACAAATCTGGCCTACTGAGTATTATACTAAGAACATGGCATCCCTATGGCCATACTGGCATTTATTACTCCCTTCCCCCGAAAAAGAACCTGGCAGATATGCGGCAAATGTGTGGAGGTTACTTCTTTCATCCTACAATAAAAAACTTAGTTGAGGAATGAGGACCTCCTGAGCAGCTTCCCCAAACACGATTACTCTTCTCCTCTTAAACATGTGGCAAACTCAGAGGGAGAAAGATGGGTATTATGTATATTCTTTGTATTTTAAAAGTTATCTTAGTGGCATTAGTTATTATATCCTTAGGGTCAATATTTTGCCAGTTTTTGCACATAGGCAGGGAGATGAGCATATCCTATATATGTAAAAAAAAAAAAAGTAAAGAACTTTTATACAAGTTAATTGTCTCATGAAAAAAAAAAAATCTGCCAAAAGTTCTTTATTAAATCTTTTAAAAGAACAGGTTATAACAGACTGATAGCAAACACATATATAAGACAAACTTACAATATACAATAAATATAATAAGACATATAATACAATAGTCTTTATTATAACATACTATCAGGTTGCTAAGCCAGATGTTACTTTACTATAGTTATGTTATTAAAATATGCCAAAAGTTAACACGGGTTTCTATCTATTAGATGAAGGGAAGAGTATAAAATCTAAAACAACTAAGCACTCCTACTCTACAGTGTTATTATTATTTATCTGAAAACTGATAGAAGAGAGAATTATACATGCCTAAAAAGTAAATGTGTTACATTTCTCAGCCATTATTTTAATTTAAAGAATTTAATCAAAGACACTATTATTTCTTTCTTATATAAACATATCATTAATATTAAATTACACGAGCCTCCCAAATACTGGAGAGCACATGCCCAACCTTAACATATACCTTCAGCATGTCAACAGTAGTAAAATTTAGAGACCAGGCAGGTCCAGGGGAAGAGAAGTCCCACCCCACACACACAAACCAAACGGGACGGCAGTTCACCCTCTTTGGCAATCAGACTCCCTGGTGTATCACAGCTCAATGGGACAGTTACAAGAGAAATCTCTGATATTCCCAACCAGCCCATTTACACTATGGAGACCTTTAAGTGAAGTATATGAACCCCCATCTTGGACATCTGAGATACTGGTCTATTCTGACTGCCCATAAAGTCACGAAGGACTTTTTTTTTCCTCCCTTCTAAACAAAATTGCTGTGTGCTTAATAGGGGTTTTCACCCTTCCTTTGGAATAATTCAGTTTAGGTTATCTTGGAAATGTTGAACTTGATGGACTTTTTTCCAGTCTTACTAAGCATATCATTATGAGTTAAGTGTGTCTTAAAATGACTTAAACATGCTGGACTTGTTCATATGCTGAGGGTAGTAAAAAACTACATTCTTTTAGGCGTCAGGCTCCTTTTTAGATGCTTGAAATTGTATGCGGTTTTTTTTGACAGGCTTGAAAATTCATTTTGTTTTTAACTTCCTCTTAAAGAGAAATTGCATCTAAAAATCCATTATGTCTTCTTTACTTTAAAATATATGAACTGTCTTCCGTCACCTTCCTCTCCGATTCACTTAGAGGCTTTTAATAGTCTTTAAACACATGAATACATAAAAGTAATTTTATTGTCAGTAGATATGCTTTCTCCTCTGAAAACAAGATTCAGATGTTTAACTGATGATGGAATCTCTTGTTTTTAAAAAGGATGAGGCTTGAGTTTCGTGGCTTCCTTCACTTTCTAATGAAAATGATTTAGAAGCGAGAGAATAAGAGAAAGATGGGAAGCAGTGGTTGGGCCCTAAGAAAATGATGTATATTGGATACCTCCTATAGCCCAATTGTTGCAGGACAATTCTGCCCCTCATAGCTGTCCCATTGCCTGTTGACTTTAAGGACCAGTCCTGCCCTCTCCGGGTCAACTCCATGCAACGCCCCAATTTGGACATCTGAAATGTTGAGGTGTGTGAATAATGTCATGTTTTCCCTTTTGGGTAGGGAAGGTCCAGCTACAAGCAAACATCAAATTAAAAGATAATTTATCATTGTTTAAGTAAATGCTCAATCATGTTCTGGTAAGAAAGATGATACCTCTCTCAATCACTGTAAAGCAACATGACCTGTACAATATGCAGCCCTATTTGAAACGTCAGCCATATTTGCTACACCTGGTGTAGTTTCCATGGTGATTGCGCCACATACACAACTGCGCATCAGAATTCTGCTGTTCTTTATAGTGTGCAGCTACAAAAAAAGTATTTGTATACTACATTGATTCAAGTATCATATATGTATATTTATATTTTTATTAAGTCCTACAGATGTACCTAGCACTTTTTTTCTTAATATCCAATATTATAACATGAATATCTATTATTTTATGAACAGTTCTAGTCGAGTAACCCATAAAACATATTTTTAAAAAATGAATAGTAAAAAGAATCCTAATAAAATATTCCCTGCTGATAAAAAAATATTACAGCTCTGATATGATTAATTGGGAGGCTTATGAATGTCTGCATTTAATTAAACAAAAACATTAGCTTTTATGCAATAAAAGAAAATCATTCGGGGGGGGGTAGATGGCATTTTTTTCCCGAGCTTTATTCCTGCAGATACTGAGTGCAATCCTTCTGCTAACAGAGGTTGCCATAGTTGCAACAGAATGATAAGAATATGTACTTTAAAGGAAATCAATGCAGTTCATAAGAATTACAAAAAAAGCATAAAAATGCATAAAAAATACAGTAGGTTTTTCAAAGAATGTTTATCTTGTACAGTGGGTGCTGTCCAACCCACTAGTGCTGAAAATCAACAACGCTTGCGGGCCAATGAAAAAAGTTTTAAAGATAAAAAGTTGTATCAACTGCACATAAAGAGAAAGCTACATTTACTATTAAAAATTCCCAGCGGAAAATCACTGTCAGGAAACCTTCTCCAATGCAGTAGTAGCCCATAGGCTGAGGCTTCACGTGATAAATGAGTTACTTGTATGTGTCTGGGTTTGTTATTAGCATATAGAAACTAGAAACTCAAAAAAAACACAACTGTGATTTAGATATATATGTGAAATATCAACAAAAAAAAAACACATAAAAATAATATTTATAAACCTAAGTAACTTGTATAGTAATTCTGCTTGAAGATCATATAAATTGTACCCAGAAGAGAAATTTGAATAAAACAAATAAGTAGGATAAATATTATTAATTATATTTAATATATATTAAATATAAATAAACATAAATAGTAATCTGGAGCTGAGCCACATTGCCTTTCGTGTACATAGAGCTGCGTGAACACCAGTGTATTGCTCTTAAAAATTGTGTGATAACTACATTGTGTGCACAAAACTACTTCACCAAACAAAGAGCACTGTTGTTTTCACTTTTGGGTACAATTAAATAATCTTCAGTTTGACAGCCCAAGTCCAAGTCCAAAATCATGTGTTTTTATGTGTTTTTTAAATTTTCACAGTGTTTTTACTATAAAACCATTGGTACCCGTTACCTTTATTTCATAGTTTGATGAATAAAAATGACACCTGGTCTTTTTCTGTTGATGAAACAAAGTCGCTCGTTAGTAAAGTTTAAATAAACCGTTTGCCGATTGCAGCACAGTAGAATTCTGTTATAAATGCATCCCCCTTTAGTCAGCAGTAAAGCCTACACAGTTTTTATTTCAGTTTATGTTTATTCATAAACATACAGTAAATCACTGGCAAAGTGTGTTCGCATTCATACATATTTCTATAGATACAAATGTTTCTATTCATATGTAAATACGTAAATATTCGACATTTCTTACAAACTATAGTTAAAATATAATTAAAATAAACCAATATTACATTAAAACATACATACTATATGTATGTATATATATATATATATATATCCCTTATTGCTGGTAATAATGTATTTTCAAATGCTTTTTAATAACTTTTTTAAATAAAAATATTGGAGTCAGTTTGTATTCTTTGTCGTTTCTGGGCATCTTCGGAATTTACATGAACGATCTATTCTAAATCATTCCATTTATCCTCATGCCAAGGTGATTCCAGAACAACTTAAACCAACATGAGATTAATGAGGTACTAGGCTTATTGACCAAATGAATAATATTCAGGAATAGAACTGAAATAGCTGCACAGATATACAGATTAAACAGTATGGATCAGCCACCTTTCATTCTAATCATATTTTTGAACATCTTTAACAAGACTTGCTGCTATAGAATTATATTTAGCTTCAGAAAAACAACCTTAATTAATTCAAGCAGCATTTTAATCAGATCAGGGCTATGGAAATGCAGATTAAATTATCACAGCATGAAGCTACTATTTAAAACATTTCTCTTTGCTTAAACATAATTGTTTAAACGGAACTGAGGACCAACATTACATACCTCCTGTCATTGGAAGTGCATGTATCGCTCTAGGAAAGGGCCAGATATCATGCTGCCAATCATTGCTACATTTAATTATTCATTTATATAGATAATTACTAACTGTCAGGGTCAGCCACTTGGCCACTGTGACCATTTGGCACCCCTAAATGGTAAATAGTTTGTAGGATACAAAATAGCAAAATTCTATCTGGCAAGGTCTTGCTGGCAGATTTACTGGCCCACTGACGGCGTGAGAAGCCACGCAACCCAACCCTTTCTTGGAGGTGTGGTACATGGAGGGGAAGGAAACCTACTCTCCTCTTTCCCCTTTCCGTTGACACTAGTGGAAAGCAATCCTGATTTTGGTCCAGGAATATTTTGATTTTTTTGAGCTTTCCATGCCTGCGTGAGGGCAGCTCAAGTCTGCTCTGAAAGGAGAGGGCTTTCTCATGAGGAGTTGCTCTGTGGCATGCACTATTTCAGATGTGAAACTGAATTGGGGACATTTCTCCAAGTTCGGTGGAATTGTGAAAGACTCAAGCCGTTTTGGAGTTGGGGGTGCACCGGATTATTAAAAAGGGCAGTGGGGAGCGGACCCCAGGACCCAAAGCCCTGTATGAGATGCTACTCCTTAATCTAGAGGAATCACTCTCATTCTACAAAAGGTCACTGACCAGGCATCTACCAAGTGCTGATTTCTGTCTATTGGAAGAGGCCTGTGACTCCCTATTTAAGAGATTGGGCGAAGAAGGCAGAGGAGACCAGAGTCCTAGAGGAGTTAGTGCTCAGTACAGCAGACAAAATGCAAAAAATATACAGCAACATAGATCAACTGGTTTGACCTACTGGCCTCTGCTAATTTTGAAAGATTATTGTCTCTAGACCCTCGGTGATAGCGGAGGCTTGGAGGTTACCTCCTGCTGCCACCTCGCCCCTTTTCATGACTTCTCTGGTTCTCCAGGTCAACACCCGAATCCTCTGGGTTATGGGAGCAGGGTCCTGACATGCCCCACTCCCTGTCCATTTCCCCTTTAAATAGGGGTGTTTTCCGCAATGTTAGTGGGAATGCCCACTGACATCATTGGGGATGTCAGTGGGCAGTCCTGGCCACATCCCGCAATGGTAGGCTCCAGGGAACCAGAGCCCACAAGTTCCCGGGTATGGGCATAGAGCTATTCTGAATCTAAGACAAGTCCAGTGACTGATTAAGGTCCATATATCAGGAAAAATGGGCAGTCAAAATAATCTGAATGGTTTTTATCTGCCATCAAATGCTATGTTTCCTAGCATTAGTGCCAAGGGAGCAGGAGATCAATACCAACAATAGGACTGTGTGTATATTGCTTTGTCCATGTACATGTAATATGATTAGAGTGAGCCTGTTATGGTATATGAACATGTTAGTCTATGTATGTAGATTTCCCTAACAATTGTGACACTGTATAGCCCCAGGGGATGTACATGTGGATTCTATGCACATGTAATGTGTATGGGTCCCTGAGATACACAATTTGCAGATCAGAGCGGGCCAATGCTCTAACTCCAGTATTGTAACAGATTGGATGTCTAAACCAGGAATACACAATCCGGTCCAGGATTTTTATGAAGCCTGCAACAGGATCAGGTCATGGATATAAAAGCTCCATAAAGCCTCACATGAAACGCAGCAGGGTCATGTAATGCAATGTTATATGACCCCACACAGTAAAAGCCGTAACGAAAACTGCGAGGTCATATAAGGTAAGGGGGTGAGGTAGTTACAGGAGAGAGGGAGTAAGTAAGTATGTATGTATGAATGTACACAGTGAGAGTGTGTTTGTGTTAGCATGAATGTGTATATGTGTGAGCAACAACTAAACAGAGACATTTATTCTCAATGAAAAACTGGAACCAAACACAGAGGACACAAAATATTTACAGCAGTACTACAAGAGACGCTCATCAGAGATTAAGGCTAAAATACAGATTCCCAACACAACCTCCCAAACCTACTGAACAAAGCTGTGTGATCAACCTCTCCACTTACACAGCAAGCAAGGATAAACTGTACTGTCTAAAGATCTATCATTTTGCCCAACAAGTCCTAATATAAAATAATCCTGTTGTCAGGGTGTGTAAGGTTGGAGCACATCGCAGAGAGACACCAGGCAAACAGCAGATGCAAAGTCAGTATAAGGAATATCAGCAATGATCTATTCCACCGAGCAGTAAAAGGTAGACAAAAGGCATAAACAGTACTGTATAGCAATCCGTGGTCTGGGGTAAGAGAATATCAGCAAAGTCTATAAACAAGCAAAGGTCCAGTGAATCCAAAAACGAGTATCAGTAAAACGGGTAGGTGAAATACAGGAAGGGACTTGAACAATCAAGTAATAATGCATAGGTGCTGTGGGTTTAAATAGTCTGCCAAAATAAAGATCCTCCCACCAGCTCTAGCGATCCTCCCCTCACCTATAGGCTCTAGTGAGCGGTGACCTGTCTGTCACTGCTTGTCCCGCCCCTGGTCCGCTTCCTGCATCATCGGAGTGCAGAACACGCCCCCCCGCCATCACTCCTCGTGAGGCGTTCGTCCTACGCAGCATTCGCCGCACTGTAGGTCAGGGATGCGGCCTAACATAGACCTGAGCAGTCTGTGGCTGTGTGGTCCCGCGGTCGCGTGTAATGGGTCCGTGTTGTACGCGGAAGCCCGGCGGTCCCCCTGCCGGACGGAGACCCTCGCGGACGACGGGAGCCTGAGGTAAGACCCTGACACCTGTTCAGTGATGTGGAGGATACACATACATAAATACCAAACCTCTCCTGTGATCCGGCAATCAGGGAAAGTATCGCGATTGGACGGAATTTCCCCTTAAGGCAAAACTGTGGGACTTTTTATCTATCTTTCGATGCGGAAGCGGTCAGCAGAGGAAGTAGGGAAACATTTAGAGAGCGTGAGAAAGAGTGAACCAGAATGAGAATATGAGAGAGTGTGAAAGGTCCCATGGATTTTGGATAAAAATTTGGTGCTTTTTGCTTTGTTTTCATTCGCTTTGTGGGGGCCCTGGTTTTGTTTTCATATTTTCATACGAATCGCCAAATTTGCCAAAAGTCTGTAAACTTTAAATTCATATGTATCATATATATGCACAAGTCTAATGAGTATGAATGTAAACGTGTAAGCATGAATGTGTAAGTGTGTGAGGGGGACTATGTGTTAGCATGAGTGTGTGTTAGTATGTAAGTGTGTGTTAGTGTAAGTATGTGTAAGTTTGTGTAAATATGTGTGCCAGTGCATATGTGAGTTACCAGGGGGAAAGAGGCTGATGGGTCCAGTTGGGGCTTTGCCTGCCCACTGGGCCAGAAGGTACCAGCCCTCCCCTGCTTGAAAGTGACATTTATGGCCTTCAGCTACATGGTTTCTTCACAAACACTGAGCTCTATGGAATCTACTATATGCATATTTCATACATAAGATATGAACATGTATAAATATACCTAATTAAGATCCTGCCTTGTCCTCAAGATGCATTTTAAATGCATCTTTTCCCAGCCTAACTACTTATTATCTAATTATATTTTTCAAGTATATCATGATGCTGTAATCAGTTTATTACTATATTACTATGAGGTATGAATATGTATGTAATTAACACAATATTGGTAGATGTAAGCTCTTTTGAGCAGGGCCCTCCTCACCTGTTGTCTCTGTTAGTCAATTTGTTATGTTACATACTACTTGTTATGTCCTGTCTACCCATTGTACAGAGCTACGAAATTACATGTCGCTATATAAAACAATAAATAATAATAATAATGTTAAACTCCCATAGTGCCCCACTCTGTTCCTTGCTGTGATCACGGTTTGCTTATTTAAATCCATGTTGCATGGTTATTGTTTACATGTCTACTGCTTGCCTAAGAAAAAGTGTTCATATGAAGCAATATCTACTTCTCGATCAAATTGACCAGGGCAAAGACTGTTCAATATAATGTAATATTAAAGGAAAAAAACAATGATATTCCGGTAAAGATTATTTGATACTTTACATTATATTGCATCGCACAGTTAAATAATATACATTGTTCTTGTCCATATAAAATAATTGAGTGATTCTGCTATAAAAGCATAACCTGCCAAGCTATTGCCTAGGGCCTCGTGCTTTCCAGGCGTAATAGTACCTTACCATATAAAAACACTAACAGAGGTGTTTTATTTATGCAGAACAGTAGCATTTTATTCTTTTTCTAATCTGGGATCAGTGAAACATGCATCGTCTACCTCACTTATGACTTTAATTCATTAAAATGAGAAGCGTTTAATTCACAAAAAGCATTTGTACTCTGTACAAGGGCCCGCTTGTCCCATCACAGGTATACTTCAGGGCCTCGTGTGTGCCTGAGCCACGAGGAAACGTGAGAAAGCAGTAGTCATGTCAAATAAACTGTTGCCCCCATGGAGCTGGCCAATATGTTGAATGGGAATGACTACACAGGGTAGTACTTTACATACATGAATATACTGTATGTCATTACTAGCAGAACAAAAAAGACATTGCTGTTACGAGTAGATTAATATCTCGCATGTAATTCCTCATGCTCATTTACTGCCATAAATTAAGATTATTTTATAATTCCCACCTACTCATGTACTTTACAGCAAGTATTCCTGACAGCACCATAAATACTGACTAAACAATGTTATACTGACTCCTGACTCTCTTAAACTCTGCAGCACTCTACATGCTACATTCTACATACTTGGCACTGAGCCAGATCCAGGGCTGTTTTTAACTCGGGGCAAAAGAGGCAGTTGCCAGAAGTCCAGTCAATCCTGGGCTCTTACATGGGGGGTTGTATCAGTAACAGGGAAGTTCTAGAAACAAAGATGGCTCGGCGTCTCTGAAGAAGTGAGTTTTGAGATGTTTCTTGAATGTTGGGAGGGAGGGTGAATGCTGAAGGTTCGGTGGAAGTAGATTCCAGAGATATGGGGCAGCCTGAGTGAAATCTTGTAGACGGGAAAAGGAAGAGGTGATAAGTTAGGAGGAGAGCCTTAGCCCATGGGAAGAACGTAAGGATCGAGTAGGAGAGTATTTGTTTATGAGGGCAGTAATGTATGGAGGAGCAGTATTATGGAGGGCCTTATATGTTAGTACCAGGATTTTAAATTTAATTTTAAAGGTAATAGGGAGCCAGTGGAGGATTTCACAGAGTGGGGAAGCAGAAGAAGAGCAGCATGCAAGGAAGATAAGCCTAGCAGCAGCATTTAGGACAGACTACGGAAGAGAGAGCCGAGACAGCGGAATGCCAACCAGAAGAGTGTTGCAGTAGTCAAGAAGGGAAATGATAAGTGAATTGTGATGGGAACGACCTGTACCCCGACTGGGTACACCCGCCAGACGCTCCTTCCTTCTCCCCATGGCCACCGGGAACACGAAACTTCAACCGCCAGACAGGACTAGCATCGAAGACAGCAGGAAACAGCTCTTTGGGAACCTCTGCGGCACTGTAGTATACAGAAACATACCAATAGAGTGCTTCACCAACCTGACAAGGGCAGCACCAAGGTTTTTGGTTTTGTTTTTTTGGAAGTCCAAGGTGTCATGCTTCTCATTGGAGTGATTCCTGCTTAGTGAAAAGCAGCAGAAGCCTGATCCTTCTTCAAGTCTTCTGTCCAGAAGGCCTGCAGGAGGGCCGGATCTTCTTGGTTCGCCTCTGAAGAGGAGGACCATTGTAAGGAAGAGGTAGGGAGCCACAAGGCATCACACTACCTCTACCAGCAAAGGACTAGAAGTCCAGTACCACTGCTGCTGCAGTGCTCAAAACGTGAATCAGGTCCATGATCAAAAACAATATCACATCCTTGCCATGATCAAAAATCGTGAAACACGTGCACTTAAAACAGTGCTAAATCGCGAGTGCATAAATAAATAAAAAGTGTTCAGCCATAGCTGTGGGCTGAAATAAAAAAACTTTGTCCACACGCAAGCCCATAAGGGTCAGGGAGTGAAGAGTGCACAACAGTAATGCAAGGCTGTGATAGTGACCCAGGACTTCTCTGGGGCTCAAGTATACACCTCAGGCTCCATGCTACCGACCAGAGGATCAAGTTGTCCCGTCCCCCCTCCATAGGGTACTACACTTGATCTTAGCCAAAGATCAAGAGAGAGCATATAAAACCCACCAAAAGGACACAGAAAGGATCTAATACAGATGTCAATCCAGCCTAAGGACATTGTAGCGGTTGGCCCTGGTGGCCATATGTGGGACTACAGGTAAACACACTAAAAAAGCTTCTGGTAGGTGTCCAAAATTAGAGCAACTCAGTAGGCAATTCCCCCCCCCCCCCGCCCAGTCATCCCCTGTAAACAGATTTTAAAGACAGATAAAAAAAAAAAAGACATGTCGGTTACTAAAAATTGTTGATGTTTCAGTCCTCTGCTACAAATTAGTATGCTTGAAGCAAAACACATTCTGTCTACAATTATAACAATAAAACACTGTCAGTCTCCCAAATGAAGTCACAGACGGCTAATTCCAATCCAGCTGGGTTTAAATCACATCAACGACTGCTAATGAACATAAAATTGCAATTGTGATGTTAAAAAGAAATACTCATCCAAGACATACAATAGTATTGCATTTACAAACATAATTTTGATGATGCCTTTATGGAATAAAATAGAACAACCAATACATTGGACACAAAGGTGCAATATAAAAATAATTATAATCCTGCTGGCATGTAATAATGAGTGTGGTTAATAATTTAAAAAAATGACGAAAAATACGTCAGGACACAGTAAGGCTATTGACGTATGGACTATGGACGTTCTCTGCAATTTTTCAGCTACCCTGCCCTTTTTGGCTAGTAGTGAAAGAAGAGCAATTTTGATAATGCCAGCATGAGGCACTAACTTTTCTTTTTTTGTGCTCTTGTGTTTTTGAATATATTTGTTTTTATTTTTTTGCTGGATTTTTTTAAATTATGATGTCAAATAAATGATACAGGCTCTGATGACAGAAATGCTTTACCAAAAATGCTACAGTGGAGCCAGAACAAAGAAGATTGCGTTTTTTGGTAGGAAGGGTGGTGATGTCATTTGGCTTACCCAGGAGACTTCTGTGGTCCTCTTATGGCTTGAGGGCAGCCATAAAAATGGCTTCAGCCAAGGAGAAGGAAGGGGTGGCATATACCAAACTGAGTGGCTCTTTGCCCATCACATATGGCTGTTTCCCACCAAGCACCAACAGTTTAAAAAAACAGGTACCTGCCAATACGGCCTAACACCCAGACTGTAATGTCGTTATCTTCCATTAAGTCTATATCTTCTCTTCGTTAAGAAAGCTCTCAAAGGGGACATTATTTAAGTTTAGTTAGCGCTCAAATTAAGCAAGGCTTTTGTTTGTAGATTTTCCTTTCTGTATTGCTTGGTTCATAAAGATACTGGTTGTTGTTTGGAACCTATGTACAAAAAGTATTCATGGTTCTGTCAATTATGGCAAGTCACCCATGTCCTGAAGCAGCAAAGCAGCCCCAGATCATCACATTACCACCGCCATGTTTGACTGTTGGTATGTGGAATCGTAAACACTGACCATAACTGAGGCAAATGTTAGTCTGGACTCTTTTGTGACCTCCTGGATGAGTCGTCATCCTTTTAAAAACTGCATTTTATTTATTCTAGTTTATATTTATCTCTAATATTAAAATTAGTTTGATGACCTAAAACATTTCGGTGTGACAATTAAGCAAAAGGGGCAAATACTTTTTTTCACACCACTGTAGAAATGGGACATCAATGAGTTCATACATCAAAACTCAGTGGTGCTTTTATTATAATAACATTTCAAGTACATTTTGAGAACTATTTCATCTGTAAATAACCTGCTCCTTATCCACTGGTATTTATATGATTTTACACATACTGGATTATTATTCACAGTTTCTCTAGTGACTCATAAAGACTTCATAGAAGCACTCTCCACTTTATCTCACCCTTTTAAGAGCATAATCAGCAATAAACACGAGCAAATATGATTTTGCTGAAGACTAATTATATGAAGTAAATGTTATTATAGACTGTGTTTTAAGCCAATAATGCTTATTGAAGGTTTTCATCATCTAAAATATGTTAATAATTTGGATTCTGACTAAATGCAAGCATATAACATGAAAAGTGTTGGCTTTTATTACATTTCAGAAAAAAGAAAATTAGGCTTTTAAAACAAAGCTGTCCGCTTCTAACAAGAATTAAGCATTTGACATACATCATATAAGTAGTAAAACTGCTTTTCTCTATCTATGATGCTCTCGGAATTCCAAGGGTGGATTCTAAGCAAACATAGAAACACAATACAACAAAGAGAATACTTTGTATTTTTACAATAAAATGCCTTATTAAATCATCACGGCCCTAATATACAGTGATAAGTAATTATGAGTAGTATGGTATTGTTTTGTATTTCATTTAAAATAATTACAATTAAGATTTGAACTTGGAGGAAAAATATTCACTAGTAGTTAAAATACACACGGTCCAAGTGATACTGGAGGATCCACACCAACAAAGGGCTTTACAGCTCCATGCAGAATGGATAGTCTAGATCCTCTAGATTGTAAACTCCTTTAAGCAGGGCCCTCCTAACCTGTTGTTTCTGTAAGTCAAATTGTTATGTTACATACTACTTATGTCCTGTCTACTCATTGCACAGCGCTACAGAATTTGATGGCGCCATATAAAACAATAAATAATAACAATACCGCAAGGAAGCTTAATTTGTATGTTTTTCAACTTTTAGGATCATATTCTACAAATGTCTATATATAGATGGACAAATGTTAAAATATAAGTGAAGCCAATGCGAAAGATAATGATATGGAAACAAAGGATGAGTGAGGAAATAATCTCAGGGTCTTAAATTACAATGAAATAAAATACAAAATAGGGGAAATAGTGTAAGATTTGTGAATGGTGGAAGGATAAATAGTTGGGCATGGTGAGATGGAAAGAAATAGTTATAAAGAAAAACGTGGCATTCTTTGTGGCCTTGAATGTGTAAGTCATGAGTTGGATTTACTCCCTAATTATCGCTCTCTGATATCTGACAAGCATATATCATGGAAAAGTGTCGAGATTCTGATAAGGGAATTGTTGATTTCATTTCCTTCTCTGGTTCATTGACCACAATCATTATCCACTGAGCATTTCACCTTGAGTCTATTGTCTTTGTGAATAAATTCCATCTAAAGTAAAATATACAGCCATAGGCACATTTCCTAATAGTGTGGCTATGATGAATACTGTCTTCCTTATCTAGAATAAACTCACATTAGACATTTTTATTGTGCAATCCACCAAGAAATTCCTTGATGAGGGAAGCGCCAAGACAGACATCCATCTTGCAAACGAATAACCATAGGATGGAATTAGTGGAGTTGCAAAGGCCAAAGTGTTCATTGAAAACACTATGACAAGCAATGATATTTAATGTATGTTCAATCTAAAATAACCTCTAAAATAACATTGGACCTTTTGCTCAGGGTGCAAAATCTTCAAATCTTCATCCATGTTAGTTATCACATGCTGGTGTCCCCATTAAGCAGACTAAGAGGGGATAGCCTGGGCACCTAAAGATCCCATCTCTGTAGCATTGTACATTGTATATCATTGTTAGTTTTATTTGTTCATTACACCTATAGATCAGTCAGACACAGGAGGAATCACTAGTATCCTATATACATGCACAACAGTCTTTATTCTATAAAACAAATATCCACCTATTAACAAAACTTAGAAGACCATTTAAGGCCATTGTTAAATTGTACGTATATTAAAAAGCCATACATATTCTCAAATCACAGTAATCTGTAATGAATGCCAGCGATGCTTCTTATTATCACAATTGGACATTTTTGCCTTGTTATTAGGGCGCTTCCCTGCCTGCCTTCACCCCTCTCTCTCTCAGACAGCTCTAAATGCAGAGATCAGATTATGGGGGTCTCCCACACAAATACCTCCCCACTGCCTACTTTTGTTGCCTCAGGTGAGGGTTTCCTGGTGGGAGACAAAAAGAATATATATGACCATGGTAGTAGTAGCTAACAGACCAGCATATACCTGCAGAACATGAGAACTTTAGTTTACAATACAATAGAATATGAAGTTTAGCCACAACTACAATTCTTATGGTGTTCAGCTAGTAAGGACTGACTATATATCATGGGAGTTGCAGTCAACAACAGAAATATTAGTGTGTAGTGTAGGCCACCAGCTGTAGTAATGATATTAAAGCTAACCTTTGGCGCTCCAGTTGTTGAGTCCTCACTTTCCCATACCAGACTGGCGGGGAGTCATGAGACATGTATTCTCAACAGCTGGAATATTAACTAACCCTGGCTGCAATATATGTTTAAAATAAACTACCTTGTGCCTGCAGCATCCAAACTGTGTCTCTACCCGGTGCCTGTGAAGAAGCAGCTGACAGAATGAAGGACAGGAGACCAGCTAGAGGGACAGGAAGAGAGCAGACCAAACCACTCTGAGAGCAAAGGTTTTACAGAATTAAATAAAAGCTTTTTTTGTTGCACTGACACTACCATGTGTTTTTCTGCTCTCTATGTCTAGTTAACCTAATCTAAACAGTGTACCGTTTCTCCCTCCCCTGCTGCTGCGCCAGTGGGCCTCTTTGAATTTTCAGGGGAAAGGGGGCAAGTACCCTCCATCCAGGCGCCCATGGATCATATAATGTAAATGGAACTGTGATGCCCCTCTCACCCATACCTGTTCTCCCCAGTTGTCATCCGTTTCTACAGGCCTCCTATAAGCTCCATGATCGCGGAGCAGGCCAAAGCCGCGGCCTCAAGTTGCAGGACACCCCAGGGAAGATTTCCATGTGTTGCCCAGTCTTCAGCAGAACATTGTACACCTGTGGAGGGGAAGTAAAGCCTGCCTCCACCATCAACTATCCACCAATGATGTCCATGCAGAGAAACAGTGAGCGAGGTTCTGTGGAAGCACTCCCCTCTGGTAACCAATCCAGTGAGGAGCTTGTCCAGCACAGGGGAGGAGTGCAGCACCATAAAGACCCCTCAGACTGTTACCACTTTGTTCCAGTAAACTAAAAGGGGTAGGATAAGAGCGCTAAAAGCAATAAAAAACTAACAATAAATCACTAAAAGCATAAAAGGCTTAAGGATATCAACTATAAACCAGTAAAAGTATTTAGCGGTGATTGGGAACAATAAAAAGTCCTTATTGAAACAAGGTTATTGTGAATATAGCAGCAGAACGACTTGCCAAGGTTTCCTCTTCTTAGCTTAGACAGGTAAAGTAGTTCACAAGGGGGTTAGTGGCTGCGCTCACATGGGTGTGGATATGTGGAAGAAAGAGAAACACATTAGTGCAATATGTCTCTTAAAGCATGTTTTTTACAAAATGAAGGCCGCAAGGGGCTACTCAAATTTAGTGGGGGCTTCTTCAGTTAGCCCCAAAGTGTGCGCTTGGGCGATATAATGCTCGTCTTGGGATTTCTTTGGCAACAACCTTTGGAGCAGTCTGAAGTGTCCTCAGTTACTTTTTGGTGAGCAATAATGGAATTGCTCACTCCTTAGCGCATAAGTTCTTCTGAGGAAGCCTGTGCTAGGCGAAACATGTTTGTGTGTTATTTTATATTTTTATTAACCTTTTATTGTTTTTATTGTTCTTTATTACTGAAAGTTTAGAATAAATAAGTTTTGTTTTTTTTTTAAACAATTTTTCTTGCTCCTGGACTTTAATTTATAAGACAGAATACCTTGTCAGCCACCACTATATGCTTGGTGGGGATCATACCACCTATGCGCTAAGGAGTGAGCAATTCCATTTTGTAAAAAATAAGCTTTAAGAGACATATTGCATCGTGTTTTTCTTTCTTCCACATATCCACACCCGTGTGAGCGCAGCCACTTGTGAACTACTTTGTTCCAGTGCTCCAGAGCTTTGGTTCCTGTGTGCTTTAGGACTCCAGATTCCAGTTCTTCTTTGTTCGCTTTGCTACAGGCCCTACATTGGATTATGCATTACCTGACCTTTGGCTTCCCTTTTGGACTACCCCATTTGTCTATTTCCCGACCCTTGCTTGGAATAGCGTTTTTCCTGAATGCCACCTGCCCGGATCTATTGGACTGTTCCTGACTTTGCTTTTGGGTTACCCTTTGCACTCTCGTGCTCCCATTCCTACCAGGGTGTCCTGTTTTACCTCTGTGGACCACCTAGTAAGGGTGCCTAGCAAGAGATAGCATCATCTGCTCTTACGCTCCAAACTCTATCCTGACAATACATTGGAGCCACATATGGAGCTAGCAGGGATGGTTGATGCTATCCCGGCACTGCCTCAGCAGCTTACCACATTATCCCACATGGTAGAAGGCATACAAGAGAACCAAGCTGCCTTACAAGCCCAGTTCCAGGGACTATAACCGGTCCTGGTACAACCTCCAGCAATGAATCAACCACCTCCAGTACCAGATGTGGGTCCTCCAGTTGCTGGTGTTGCTGCTGTTCCAGAACCATATGTCAAACTCCCTGATTGTTTTTCCGGTGACTATAACCAGTCATTCATCACTTCCTGTGAACTGTTGTTTGCATTGAAACCTGCTTTTGGATTACCCTTTGCATTCTCGTGCTCCCATTCCTACCAGGGTGTCCTACTCGTTTTCCTCTGTGGACCACCTGGTAAGGGGTGCCCAGCAAGAGATAGCATCTTCTGCTCTTACGCTCCAAACCCAATCCTGACAGGAACTATGTTCTTAAGTGCATACAAATCATTGAACTGTTTATTAAACTGTTTATTAAAACTAAAAACCAAGCATTTTACAATATACTGTTCAGTTTCACGTTCTATAGTACTTGCAATCATTACAATACTTATAATAATGTGAGTTGAGTACCTAAAACCAGAAGTTAATATATCTGGTAGGATGCATTTGTTGTCATAGGCAGATAATATTAAATCTTGATATTTGGAGTCATTTGCTTGAGTACACACCTGGAAAATGTTTAGAAGGAATAGTTTATCTAATATATTCTTAGTAACTGGTTCTCTTTAAGCAAATTATTGATCTATCATTATTATCTTTAATGTGACATTCGGTATTCTTGTGCTTTAATAAAGGTCTAGATTTATGGCCAGGTTATCCTCCCATAGATTGACATCAATCAGTTGTTCAATACATTGGATTAATTAAGCTCCAAAACAACTATGACACAAATCTTGGGCAATTCCTTGGCTTGCTGGTAACACGAGAATGTATAGTTATTCATCGATATAACTATAGACACATCTTCATTATAGCTAACTGGCTGACAGCATTAGGCTGCCTAGTGCTGACCAGCTTACAGTCAACAACTGCGGAAAATAACCATTGTGTAACCCAGTACACTGGTAAATAAAATATATATTTTTTTAACACGTATACGTTTTTCGGGAGTTGCCTTATTTTTTAATTTCCAAGATTGGACTGGAAAGCTGGTGTCTCAAACGTGAAATGACACGATTATAGGGACATGCACAAACTTACATTCATTCGGAACTAAACTAATATGGAAATCTGTAACAAATTATTTATTCAAACAGTGGAACTCCCTTTCGGGAACTTAAAAGTGAATGCATTAAGGTCCTTAGAAATTGAGTCTTACTTTGAAATCTCTTTAATAAAACAATGATGTGTAAATGTTAATCCAGGAATGGTTGTTCTGTAATTTCATCACAGTCTTTAAAGACAAGCTGCGATCCACTTAAACACAGAACTCTTTGAAATGTAATCTAAACGCCAAACCGCTACCCTCCCTTTCCTTTGATTTGCCTCACTCATAGCCTCACTCTTTCTCAATGACTCCCTGTAACCTTGTGTTGACAGATAACACGTGTGACACACAATTACATATAGCACACACAAAAGAACAGCTATAAATATTGCAGTATATCCTTCTCTGTCTAAAAAAAAAACATATAGGGATGTTATTGTGCTCGGTAAATGAAAAAAAACATACACAGCTTTATGTCACAATACGATTATTATTATTTATTTTTTTATATAGCGCCATCATATTTCATAGCCCGGTACAATGGCTAGACAGGACATAACAAATAGTATATAACATAACAAACTGACTTACAGAAACGATAGGTGAGGAGGTCAAATTTAAAGAGAACTTTCTGTTTCATAAAAGCACCTACATCTTAATAATGTCAATGTAAGTTCGTTCATGCAACGCAAAGATTTTTATCAGTCACATTCTGTCACTTAACAATCATAGTGTATAGAATTAGAAAGCTCTGAAACGGACCACTTACATGATACGACTGCCTTATTCTATAGATCTGTGGATGTTTCAGATTAGAGCTCTGTTGCCTTAACTGAAATGGATAATTGCTGGGATTCCATCCTTGATTATCATCAAAACAGACTAAAAATATAGTCCCTTAAACATCCTGACAAGCAAACAATTTTAGTCCCAAGAGACAAATCCAAAATATGATCTCTAACTGTTCAAATGCATTTACGCATTAAGTGTTTCTAAGAATCACAGAAAAATATGCCAAGGTGGGTGCAGAGCAGTCGGCGAAAACATTCTCAGAAATGAGCACCCCCCTCTTCCGTTCTCTGTTGATACCCACCTCGGTGTGCCCTGACTGCGGAGGTGGGAGGCTTCTGTCTCACTGCTCTGTCGCGGTGCCGGCTCTTAAAGCTGAGCGCCAGAACATGACGTCATATCCTTATACTCAGCAATGAACCGGCACTCCTCCCACCACAGGACTTAAGCAAGGTAAGCGATTAAGAAGGGAGAAAGGTAAGAAAATTGAGAGATAAAGAGAAACATATAGGGGAGAGATGTTGAGGAGGGGAAAGAAAAGTGGCAAGTCCCATGTATGCAATCTGGGTGCTGGGGCAAGTTATTTGAGTTCAATCTGGGCGCCGCAGCAATTCCTGTGTATGTAATCTGGGTGCCAGGGCTGGCCTTTGAGGTGTGTGACCTATACCTGCTGTGTGGGTCAATGAATACTAATGTGCATTTTTCACTTGATCAAACCTTGGAAGTTTTCTGTTTGTTGTTGATTCTAACTTTGTTTACACTATAAAATATGAATTTGTTGATCTGTGATAGTAGAAGTATAATTAAACACTCATCTACAGACACCAGACAAGCTAGAAGGCTTGTTTTTCCCTCAGAAATCTCATGGATGAATCAGTGTTCATATTCTTAATTGTGCATTCTAATAGGCCAGCAATTTATTGTTTCTTCTGCATTCATGGTGTAGCTGGTCCTTTTAGATTTTTAAACTGGTCTTTCACAATATATAATTGGACACTGCATGGTGTAAAAACTAGAAAAGCTTGCACTAATGGCCCAGCACATATAATTAAAAAGTGATATTAATATACTCATGTGGTATTTGGGAGTTATGCTGTACCAACATCAGTGCCTAGTCCAGTATTTAGTGATGGGAGTTATGGTGTATTATCGTCAATGTCTGACACAGTATGTAGTAATGGGAGCTATACTGTATCACCTTCTGTGTCTGTCTTGCTATATAATCATAAGAGATACAATGTAACACCTTCAGTGTCTATATCACCATATATTAATAAAAGTTATACTGTTTTGGGTGTGGTGATGGGAGTTGTGGTATACTACTGTCAGGCTCAATATATATTGATGGGAGTTATACAATATCACTGTCAGGCTCAGTAGATATTGATGGGAGTTATGCGTACCACCTTCAGTGTCTAAATGTAAATAAATCACTGGGTTTGTTTAATTATTTTTTACTATTGTTGAACTCTCTGCGGTTCTAATATCATGAATTTTCTTGTTACTCATTTATCTACTTCCCTCAAAATAACCTCTTTAAAAATATAGTGCCAGTAAAAGTATAGCACCAGGTGACAGATTCATTGTAATTCTGTTTCGTGGCAAATTTGTCACTGACAACCCATTTAGAATAAGAATAGCTCTGACAAACTGTTTGGGTACTGTTTGGGTACAAAGATGGCTATGGCAATCTGGGGACAAAGATGGCATTGGTAAGTTTGGAGGTAAGTTGTCTGTGGCAAAGATGGCACTGACAAGCTGTTTGGGGGCAAACACACCCACCTGGGGCACCACAAAAAAAGATTTGCACCCAGGCATCAGTGAACCTAGCTTCAGCCCTGTCCTAATTACTGCAAACCTAATAAAATCAAAGGACATTTTGGTAATACCAGAGGTCATTGCCACAGCAAAAGCTCATTACAGGCACAGCCAGTAAAGTGAGTCATATTGTGTTTTGATGTCTGTTTACCAGTCTGATTCTTCATGGCAATGCTAATAAAGTATATTCCTCCATAGACTTTCATTAATCAGAGAGACCAGCTGTGTGATTAAGACTGAGACATTCTTTTGTTTATCAGAACACAGTATGATAAGTATTTGGTCCTTTTCTCTATCACTCATTGTCTTTTCTTCTTCTTATATGTTTCCTTCTTGTTTGTGGGGTACAGGGCCCATGTAGCTCAGTGTTGGGGAGGGGCCATGGCCCATTCAACCAAGTTTAGGAATAACACAGCCCCTGGAGCCCAGTATGGGGGTGACACTTAAGGCTCTCTATTTGTGCCTGTAACTTTAGATTGGGCTCTCTCTTCCTGCTTGTGAGGATCAGGGCCCTGTGGGGCCACAGGTGCAGGGCACGCCCTTGGAGGGCCACTAGTGCAGAGGGGGGCCCAGCAGCCCATGTGAGAAGAGATCTATAATATCCTCAGTTGGCCCATAGCCCAAATTGAGACTCTGGGGTTAAAGTATGCTTTAAGGCTTAGACTCTGGGCTTCGGTCCCAGTAGCCCCCCAGCAACGCCACTGTGGTAGTTTAGGGGGCGACCCCCCTAATCATGAGGTGTGCATCCCTGGATCGGCTATAAAGATGTTGAGACCGCTGGCTGGTCTTAGTATTTTTAGAAACTGCTGATCTAACGGGATTTTCACACACAACCATCTCTAGGGTTTACAGAGAATGGTCCGAAAAAGACAAAGTATCCATTGAGCGGCAGTTGTGTTGATGAAAATTTCTTGTTGATGAGGAGAATGGCACCACTGGTTCGAGCAGAGGGGAAGGCTCTGTGGTCTTCCTTGCACAGTTACAGGCGGCCCTCTTCTACCTCCTCCTTCCGGGAAAAGTCAACATCAGGTCACGGGGTGGCAATTAGACTTGTGCGTGGCAAGCAAAATTGCTTTGAATTAAATTTGTGTTTAGTTTTTGCTGCCTTGGCATGAACAAAATTTGAGGGCCTTTTTTGATTCGAAACAATGTAGGGGCGTGTTCCCAAAAGGGGAGGTTCCGGATACCTTCTGGACTCCCTTTTCATCATCCCCTAGAATAAGGACCGTCAAAGCAGTGCAATAGTAGATCACTGGGCTTGAGCAGGCAGACGCTGGCAGATGATAGGCACCCTTTAGGTAGTATTGAATTTTCCCAATATTATATATTACATATAGAATAGTGCCTGGTTTTGTCACCAATATTTGGTCCCATACTCTACACAAGCTTTTTCTTGCGTGTGCCATTTACAGACTCTGAAACTTCTCAACTTTCTCGAATCCGTGAAATCGTACTAACTGCACTAGATCTAGCTATCCTGAGGGCTGTCCACTATTCATTGAACAAGCTCACATGATGGGGCAAGAGTGCAGAGAGCTCAATCCAAACCCAGACCGGTCATTTTTAAAGTCTTAAACGGCTATGATAACAAAATACTCGCTACATACAGATCTAAATTAGAGTTTGCTTATGAAAAACAGAAAATACTGCTGTGTCATGGCTACTCCCAACTCTTGGGATCGCAGACTCAGCAATCTAATAGACTACCTGAAGTTATCACACTCTTGATGCATAACCTTCACCTCATTGTCACCTTACAGGCTTTCACATCAGGCCTTGATGGAGATGGAGCTTAGCCTGGGCTCCTTTTCCCCAGACCTAAACACTATTTCTTCACAACCTACTTAATCACTATGCTGGGCTTCAGTTCCTTTTTGGAGGGGACCTGGGGAAACTTACTTGATAACAATATACAGCATGTAGACAACAACCTTTCATTTTGGAAGACAGCAAAGGTAGTACAGCAAGGGCATAATATATAATATACCTCTTCAGTCCAAAAAGAGATTGGCAAACTAAATTTGAAGACTTAAATCATCAGCTATCTGTTACATACAACATATTCCACCAAGACCCCTCGGTGGAAAACAAGAACGCTTATACTCAAACAAAGCAGCTCCTTGAAACATATTTGCTAGCGAGGGCTAGCATCAGTTGGACTACACTAGGAATAAATTCTATCAATGGGAAAACACGGCTTTAAAATATGGCAAGAAAGAGGTCCTGTAAACAATGTATTAGTCATATAAATCAACCAGAGGCCCTTACGGACGTTTTAAGACAACATATACAGCCATCCCTAACGGTGTATCTGACAGCATAGCTTTACTACAAAAGGCTAAACCCCTTAGATTGTCTAATCGTCATGGAGACGTAGTCAAGACCATTAAATCATTAAAGAATGGAAAGACACAGGCCCTAACGGATACTCTGGAGCATTTTACAAGATTATGCTTCCACATATTAAAGGTTCCTTAACTGATCTTAATGACATGCTTCTAGGGGACACGCAAATCACTAACGGTCACATATGTTAAGACAATCCTTTTACTTAAGTCTGATAAAGATCCAGCCAGATTTCATTAGAGCCCTAAAGTTTCAGTATTCAGGACAGCCTTTCCTTGCCCTTATAAGGAAATTGTACAACTCCCCTAACCACAAAAATAACTGTAAATGACTTAGATTCTGATGGAGTAGGAGCACTTCCACAAAAGGACAATTGGAGGAACTGGGGAGAGGGTGTTCCCGTAGTGAGTACCAGTCTTTTGCAAAAGTACTCCAAGAGGCCAGCATAAAAGCAGACGGATTCACAGAGAAAAATAATTATTTCTTCACCTCTCTTTTTCTGCAAATCTGTCTGCATTACACCGGCACAAAAGGGCAGAGCCTCGAGGACAGTCTCTCTCACGCTTTCCGAACAGGGAGAGGGTGTGCACGGAGGCACCGAACCTTATACCTTGGAGAAGCGGGTGAAGAAAGAAGGCAGAAGAAAGAAGGCAGAGGAACAAGAAGAGACAAGAGAAGAAGTGGAGAAGCAGAGAAGATGGGGAGACATGGATAGAGAGCACTAGACAGTGTGAGAGAGCGTAAATGTGAAAAAGCATGAAATGCAAACAAATATTTGGAGCTGTCTGTTTTGTCTCAGGTGCGTCAAGGACTAGGATGTCCTGTGGAGCGGGATGTATCGGCCCAAGCTAAAACATTACTCCTTTCAATTTTGGGGACAAAAGGAGTGCCAGTGGGCCATTTGCTGTGTACAGGAGCATCAGACTGGGAATCCAGTCTTGTTGAATAAAGGAGACAATAAACGAGTAATTACGAAAGCTACAATCTGTGAGGGAGGAACAATAGGTGTCAATGAATTGTCCATATAAGGCATCTGCTTTAAGCTAGAGCAATATGAAATAATGAAGTTGAATCTGCTGGGAAACAAGGAACAAGATTTCTAGAATTCAACATTTTAGCCTTGCCAAGGTACTCCAAATTCTCGAGGATTTCTTGCCCCCTCTATTCAGGTGGAGAGAACTTCTTTTCAGAGGCATCATGGGTCGGTAACTAGGTAGGCAGGCAGGTAGACGTAACTCATGGTCAGGTACATGCTAAGGTCAAGTACTGGAGATAAGCAGGAGAAGCCACGAACAAGCCAGAGGTCAAACCAGTAATACTGACCAGAAGCGTGATATACAGGAGCCAGGATGCACAAGACACTTTCACAGGCAATAACTAATTGTATTCTGAGTGTTTAAATATCACTCTAATTCCAGCTCCCACCTTAGGAGGGAAAATGAGGCTTGGAGGGCAAAAGTGGTATATGTCCCTTTAAAAGGGACTGGCAACCTGGAAGAGCAGCGGTGGATCTGAATGCCGACCACCAGGACACGGGAGGATGTCCAGATGTAGCAGTAGGCATAGAGGCACCGGAGCACCTGGCAGGGGACATCAAGGTACTGGACCTTGCTGAGGGCAATGTCACAGAAGATGTCAATGATAAACTCTTGAAACACTGCAGGTGGTTTGCACAGACCAAAGGGGTTCCCTGTACATTCATAGTGTCCCATACGTGTATTAAAAGCCGTCTTTCTCTCTTTGCCCTTTCTCACGCAAATCAAATTATATGCCCCTCTGAGCTCCAACTTAGTAAAAACTGTAGAGATATGAAGACAGTGTGGCATGTGAGGCCGTAGTTAGAGGGAGCCGGAGCAGGGGGGGAGGGGAGCAGGATCCCCTGGAGAACTCAGCTGCAGTAGAGAGGTGGACGAGAGACCACTGGCGGCGAACTGGCAGGCAGGTGACAGTAACATGGTCCCGTGGTAGAGAAGATCCCCCCCATGTGTCCGGTTTTGTATCTAAATGTTTCTGAAGATATCACTTGGCATAGATTCAGTGCCCACTTATGTGTGGTCATAGTGTGGAGCACATGAAGAGAGGATGCCAATTATGTTAGTGATATGTTTACAAACACTGTGTGCATGCCTAGTATGCATCAAAAAGCCTTGGGGACCCCCTCACGGCACCTGGGCTGAAGAGGCCTTTGTTATACCTCTAGCGGAGACATAGTTACCAAAGTGGAATGCATAAAATTACACAAAAGCAACACCAAAAGTATTGTCATGTGCCTACCTCCTCTCAGAAGGACACACACTTAAGGATCAATGCATGACCAATGTCATGTATGTATTCTGCATCCTCAAACCACCAAACAGACATGCTACTTTCCTGATTTTGCAGTAACTATTTACCTATTTACCTGTGCCTGTGTGTGACTTTGTGTTCAACACCATCCTTGGTTATGCTATTAATTTATTGGAGATTGACTTCCAATGCCTTGTGACTACAACCCATGGACCAGATCAGAAGTATTATGCCCTTGCAGGGATTATGAGAATGTTTTTGCCCTCATTGAATCTATCAGCTTGACCAAGTCTTCCTTCACTATTATCTACTTCCAGTATCACTGTGTCTTTTGAACAGCTGCTCTCTCATAGACTCCCTCTACCTGAGCACTGTGTAGAAGAACCTCAACTATGCCAAGAATTCCTTAACCGATGCATATGATTCCTCAACTCCATACTTATGCCAGTCACAGCGCTCACATTTCTTTTCATTGACTCCTTGTTGAAAGGAGATGCTCTTCTTCTGTGGAACAAGACTCATAAATGCCTTCATCAGGGCTTTTTGTCTGTTATTGAACCGGCCCCATTGTTACCCTGAGCTATGCCTCTCAGGGGCAATATACCTTATCTGGCCCAATATATATATTCAAAATTATCTGGAGCAAAGCTGTATTGAACCATTGTCATCTCCATGTACAAGCATTACAAATATCTAACATTGCCATTCGTACTTTGCAATGCTCTTTTGAATGCTTTGAAACAGTCACTAAAAATACCCTTTTGCGGTTTTCAATGCTTTATGGAGTTTAGGGTTGCAACTAACGATTGTTTTCATAATCGATTAGTTAGCCGATTATTTTTTTGATTAATCGGATAAAAAAATAAATGTAAATTTTTCATTATGTTAAAATAATTTAATAAACAAACAGGATGTTAAAAACAAACAGCAGAATAAAAACAACTTTGATAAAAATGCATTTCTGGTTTTTATTTCCCAACCTGCCCCCCACCTTTTGCACATTTGAGCCCAGGCTTGCCACACTGCCTCCCAGATATGCCACACTGTCTCCCAGATATGCCACTCCGCCCCCTCCCCACATATGCCTTATACCCCCCAGATATGTCACAGTGCCTTCATAGATTCACAGAGCACACTGATACTTCTATAAATAAATACAGGATTAGTCTTCACTGCTCCCAGGATTCAGATTCCCCATAGTTTGCCCCCGTTTACCTCTAACTGCACCTTAAGTTAACCTTATTAAATTAATTAAATTAACCCTCAGTCCTCAGCATTAAATTTGCCCTAAAGATTAATTTTATACTTACTGTTAGATGAGTTGCAGAGCAGTGTGGATGCTATAAGGAAAGGGGCGGGGCCAATCATCAGTGTGACTGCAGGGAGGGACTGTAAGTAGTAACTGCTGTAAGTGACACTGAATGAACCGGATTACAAAACAAGTGGTATTTTTCAGAGCATTTGCCCTCATCTTCTAATCGATACAATTGATTAGTGGGCAACGTTTTTCATTATCGATTTTATCATTTAGTTGTTGCAGCCCTAATGGAGTTTACTAATTACTACCTTACAAACACTTTATTCATAACATTTCACCAACTGCTGCTCCCATCAGCGAGAGTTCCCATCAGTGCTCTCCTCAGAAGGGTGCCAGTTCCTGACAATGATCTTTGTAGGCCATCATTACCTTTGAAACTCCCAGAAAAGCCTTCCTCTATGCTCCTTTCCGAGCATGTATTGTTGAAGTAGATGTTTTCTGAGAATAGTGTGGGGAGATTTCAATCCTTATAATATCCCCTACATCCCTGTGCATTCTTTCCCAAACAGTTTTCTCAAGTCAAGTGGAAATTCGTTGTGGGCAAAATGAGAACCTTTAACCATCATAATTTCACTTGAGAAATGGAGACATCCTTTGCAAAGAACACTTATTCCTATCACTATATCATCCACAAGTATCAATTATGTTTGTTCTTCACTTGCTTCAATTACATTCTAACCTTCAGAACAGTTTTGGAGAATGCCAAACCGTTCTGTCCCATCAACAAGATGTCGTGCCTTCTTTATGGTTCCTGGAATAACCATATGTTCCCAGCCACACTTGTTCCTTGTTTTGTTTTCTACAAGGTTACAATTTTTCAATATCAGATACCACTCAACATTCAACCTCCTCACAGGACTTTGTTTTTACATCCCTGTTTTTGTATGTCTATTCTTTCATGGGGCACTCTTCTCCAGTTGCAGGTCACAAACTATTTTTTAGGACAAGGAATTAATTAAACTTTTTTGTGTCCTATCTTCTTTTAGGATGTTGAGTCTTTTGGTCAAGGCTTGTGCCCACAACAAACAGGTCAAGGTTTGACCTAAATAGAACCCATTACGCCATTGGGATCATGTTGCTAAGGGCTTGATTGTTGACCTCATTTTATTGCCCATCCCAGATCTCTCTCAGCTCCCCAGCAAGTCAAGGTGTTCCTAAAGGAAATCTCATGGCATCAAGCAGTGCATTGTAGTTGACAGAGACTCACAGTTTGTCTGTCGATTTTGGATCTGGGGTGGATCATTTTTATCTACATATTACCTCCAGTTTAATGGCCAGACCTGGTGGGTTAATCAGCCCCTGAAGAAATAGCTCTGTGCTTTCACGAATTGTAAAAACTCTGATTGGGCTACCTTGCTACCTGAGGCAGAATCTTCCTATAATTACTTTTATCACAATACAATGAAGCGCTCACTATTATCGCCATGCTTTGGGGTTTCACCCTGCTATGCTACTGAACATGATTTGACTCCTGGTACACCGGTTGTAGAAAGCAGGGTTTTCCATAAATCGAACCTGCTGTATAAGATAGTAGCTGACACGAAACACTTTGCTACTCTTAGTTGTCATGTTGGTAACTTTGGCTTGCTACTTACAATCTGGTTAATTTTGGATAATTTTCTCTAAACATATTCTGTCAACTTTCAATCTTCCTCCTACATGATAACTTCTAATAAATTTCATGACTCAAGACTTTAACATTTTGTTGTCAACCATTTTTTCTACCTGTCCTACCTTCTGTTCATAAATATGAAGCTGCTTAGATTAATGATCTTTTAATCATTCGTCATCCGCTAGTTCATGTGAAGGTAAAATTATGTCAGTTGTGGTGATGTCCTCTTCCCCAATTGGAGGATCGGGACGATGACATCACCGCAAGTGCCACCATATTGCAGTCAGTTCACCTGAGGGCAAAATGGTGGCGCTTGCAGTGACATCCTCTCCCCTGAAAATAAATATTTGAGCTGGCTTCCCACATATGTGTCATTTACACATGTCCAAAGAAATATGGGACTTGTATTCAGTTATTCCCAGGGCTGTTTTAATCCCTGTTCAGCCTTGGTTTATGGGGGGGGGTATGCATTTTGTGACTGAACCCCTATTATTTAATTTCTTGGTGTGGTCACTGATAATTTATGATTTTTATTCTTTATATTAGTTGGATTATTTGTGTGGTAAATTTGACTATTACTATTAAATGTTAAGTTTAAGTATAATCAGAGGTAGGATTCCTTTTAGTTTCAAATGTTATTACATTTGTGAGTCCATTTAAGATAACATTCTCCACGGGTAATATTATTAAATATTACACTATAGCTTTTTTTCTTTTGTGTTGGAATAGAAATGATTAAACATATGTTGTATCGTGATTTTCCCATTATGTAGATATGCTTATGGTGTTTATTTCAGCATCCTTTGGTGCATTACATGTCTTCAAATATGTCTTGGGGATTTTAGATTAAGATTTCTGTGGTCTAGTATGTACATGTTAAAATGTATCCATCGTATCCTTTTTTTGGATGTCTATGTAGCTTTTTTTTTCTTCCCCAAGTGCTTGCAGTCTGGAATCTGCAAAAATAATTTGCATTCAGTAAAGAAGTATTACAAACCAAGTGCTTCCATCTATTGCGAACACTATTTAAGGTTTATGGGACATTGAATGTTGAGTTTATTCCAAGAAAAGAACACACATATAAACAAAGCATACTGCACCATGGAACATGACACAATCGTCAAAAGCATAACAAAATAATAAACATAACATATACAGTCCATAATGAAAACATTACGCCTGAAATATTATTTATTGTTTTATATATCGCCATCATATTCCATAGCGCTATACAAGACATAACAAGTAGTATATAACATAACAATTTGACTTACAGAACAACAAGTGAGGAGGGACCTGCTCAAACTAGCTTACAATCTAGAAAGGTAAAAGTGCCGTTGTTAGGGATGGACCAGCTACACTAGTAAAAGTATTGCAGGAGAGGGACTTGAAAAGGAGAGCTAAAGGAATACGGGAGGGCGTTAACATGTATGTTTGTAATCACCTGTAAAGAAGTGGAGGGACTTTTTGAAGGACCGAAGGCAGGGGGGGGGGAATGGATAGGCCGGGGACAAGTATTCCAGGAGAGACGGAGAGGAGACTATCAATAAATGGTCTTAAAGCAAGGTGATGATAATCCTAGGACAATCTCAGTGACCTTTTCTCTCTCTCTCCAGGTAGACATGGACCAAAAATGATTCAGACTCATTTTTTGTTCAGTTTTTGGTCCATTCATGCCCTTTTGGTTCGGAAAAAAATTTGGATGGCTTTTTAAATTCCGAAACAAAATTTCCTCTCACAAGCTCTCTCACACTCTTTCTCACCCTGTAAGGCGCTTACCTCAAGGAACCAGGTTTCTCTGCAGACATCGTCCTCTTCTCCCCGGCAGAAAAAACACGGCCGCCTCATTAATATTTATAAGGCGGACCGCCTCCTGGATTTTGCAGTGTCGCTATTGTGGCAGAAGACGCAGTTACGTTCCCGACGCTCAGGACTGCCCCCCCACCCGGGCTATTTAAAGCTGTCTTACGCTTATGCCGGTCCTCAGTTGTACTGTGGCTTCCTAGTGGATGTTCCACCTTCTCAGCATACTTCAGAGCACTTGCTGTGTATCTGATTTGTTCAGTGACCCTGGTATCCTGACCCTAGCTTGTTATACGACCACTCGTGACCTCTGGCAGCCTGACCCGGGTTGCTACTCGACCACCCGTGCTTACAGTTACACCGCTAGAGTGCCCTGTTGTCTACCCCAGGCCTCCAAGCACATGATCCGTGTAGAGCAAGTGTGTTCATTCCTGCACTTTGGATTCCTTCCGGTGAGACGTACTACAGACCTCACACATTCTCTCTCACGTCTCCTTTCCTGCTCCCTGTCCATACTGCTCTGCTTCTCTTCCTTACTTCTTACAGTTTTCTGCTGCTTCTTGTTTGCTTTCTCTGTGATCCACCATGTTACCCTCACCTCCTGGAGCACTTCCGGATCTGGAGCACTTCCGCATCAGGACAAAGCCTCAGTGCGCACCACTATGACAACCTCTACCTCAAGTTGTTCATCGAGGCTCCTTCTTAATGCTAAAGCACTCCTGGAGGCCAGGGTAACACTGTGAACCACGGAGAAGAAAGAAAGATGCGGAGAACAAGATGCACAGCTTTGGAAAATAAGACAAGAAAAGACAGGGAGACATTGAGAGAGAGAAGGCGTGAATTGTTTTCTTCGGTCCCCTGCTCATTTTCAGAAATTCCTACAAATTAACAAAATAGGCAATGAGCTTCAAGAAAATATAAAAAGTCCACACAAATCCAAGTGGTAGGAGGAGACTGTGCAATAGGACATTGCAAGAACCAACGTGGAAGTCTCCTCTGTCATGATCATGATGCACTGTTGGCAGTGTATTTGAATTGCCCTCATACTGGAAAATGGGTGATTGAAAGAAGCCTATTTCTAACATATTGAAAATAATGACTGCCGACATAATTGAAGTCTACCCTCCCGGTTATGTCATTTGCAAGCAATATGGCCTCTTTCTCGCCAATGCAGGCTAACACGGTGGCTTGGCTTACCCAAGCAGAACATTACTGCAGTATTTTGGGGATTTAAGCAATTACTACATACTTCTATACTCTTTCTCCACTGGTGAGAGCGTCTGTGTCATTAGACAGTCCCTTTACACATAGCCTAATTCATGTAGAAATGCTTGCTAGGTCAGTATTTTGACGGGTCAGTTAAAAAGGTTTATAGCAAAATAACCCTTTATCCTCACGAGACAATAGCATAGCTGCTATTTTATTTGCCCCCTCAAAAAGATGGCAACCAAAATAAGAGGTCACCATTTAACCATCCGCAGGATGTCTCTTTGTCTCTTATTCACCCAATAAATTCTGCAGACGAGCCATAATTATAAACTAATGCTTGGAGTGCAGCTCTGAACATCTAAACACATTTTGCCCGGTAACCAGAAATGATTAATTGTATAAAAATAAACTGTATTTAGTATCTATGCTATGCAGCCAGACTGTAACAATGCCGCCATTATGGTGAGGTGATTTCACCCCCTTGGCAGAGCCGTCGCTTGCCCGAAGCAGCGCACAGGCTTGCAGCACGTTTCCGTGCCTCCCACCCGCGCACAGGCCAGTGACACTGCAGCCACGGCGACGGGCACGAGCGCCCCACCCTCCGCCACCGCGCTCCAACGGTCTGAGGGAGGGGAATGTGAGGCCCAGGCGGGCGGTTATTATGCCACCCAGTCAGCGGTTGCCATGGCAGCTCTTGACGTCACTCCCCGGCCCCTGCTCAGTCATTGGAGGAAACCCCGTCGATCGGTTAGAGCTTTGAGCCCTTTGGAGGAGAGCGGACTCTCCCAGCGGCAGTCAGTGTGTGTGTGAGAGATCGCGAGACGCGCACTCCCCCCCTGTATCGGGCAACCGTCAGTCTCGCTCCGTACTCCTGCTCCGACACAGGTATGCACCAGGGGGACATAGGGCGAAAGGTCACTTGCTAAGCGGTCGGCTTAACGGCTGCAAGGCCGAGCTGGACCCGGGCTTATGGCAGAGAGCTGCATTGTCCGTGAAGCTGTGGAGGGGGAGGCGGGCTGGGCACCAGCTGACACCCTGCACCCATTCTCATTCATTTTCATTTAATCGCATGCTATACATCTCGGGTATAGAAGACCGATTTATTATCTAAATAATGTATATGGGAGGTTCCTCCCGCAGTCTCCATGCTTGCTTCCTTTCTCCTCATAGACCTGACTGAACTTGCCTGCTCAAGGAGCTTATCCATTCACTGGTGGATACCCCCTATTCACGAATATATTTACGCTCTGCGGGATCGGCGATCTCCGCCGTAATCTACCCTGTCTCAGTTTAACACATTGTGGGCTGGAAGTGTGCGCAGGGGGCATTGCTTTGTCATGTCAGGCGCACGGCTTTGGCACACAAAGGGTTGCCTGATAATGCTGCGGATCTGATGCATGCACTGTCTCTGCTTCCATCCCCCATTTTGCATTGATGCTACAAAAAAAAAACTGCAGCAGTAGCAAGCATTGCAGCACAGGTGAGGCCACCTCCCTCCTCCCCCCACTCCTCCCTCTCCATGAGTCCCCGGGGAGGAAGGGAAAGGGAGGCGTCTCTGGTGCGATCATCCCTTGGCTGGGTCACTGGGGAAGGGGGCAAGGTGAGAGGAGCCAGATTACAGCGAGGATTCAAGCTCTGCATTAAGGTGGAAAATATGGCTGCCAGTCGCTTGGACTGGTTTATTATTAGCTGGCTGTGGCCGGTAAAATGCGCCTTTGTCTTTTTCTCCTTTTGTCTTGAGGAAGACAAATTCTTGAATTGCCCCGGTTTACTATCAACTCCCCGCACAGCTGGCTTGCTGTAAGACGGCCTGCCAATGGCAGATGCGCACCCATAGGCTTCGCAGCGCATGTCTGTATTAGTCTAGGTCACTGTGACCTCTCTGTAAATACAATAGGCCGTGTCTTCATTGTTGTCACCTTCTTATTAACATTGAGCTTTTAGCCCTACCGGCGCTTAAATACGTCACGGTTTTTAATGGGTTAATACGGTTATTATAATCACCATGTGTAATTCGACAATATTCTTTTGTTACGTGGGGTTACCTATACTGACTAATTGGACAGACATAGCTTTGCTGTTAAAAGGGGACTCGGACATGGATGCGGTTGGTCCACTCTGGGTTTGGTAAATTTTGGTACGGGTGAACCTGTCGGCTCTGATTTCAATGCGTCGGGCATGTCTGAGCCTTTGTCGTTTCCATCGACCTGATGGCGGATGCGCCCACTGGGGACCTGCCATGGATGATAATTGTTGACACTATTACCGGGTGGTGTGTTCTGTTATGCAGATGTGGTCCTTTATGTAAGGAGAATGGAAGTTATCTATAACCATCGATCCTAGTGCACGAGGAGCAGTCATCAGGCACGTTGTATTGGTTGTTATGGTGATTGCGCTACTGCATCTGAATCTCTACATGGCTGATGAAATATTCGTCATTAACAAGTAGTTAGATTTTCCCCATTGTTCTAAATTTCGCAGCATTTTGGTTCTGGATCCTACTGTTAGCTCCTGCCCAGAATTAAACCAGACTCCCAAACCTATGATGTAATGCAGTTTATGCCGGAGCTTTTGTATGAGCGTATGTTCACGATGATGGATTTACAGGCATGCACCTCCCTTGCTATAAAATGAAGGCGTCGTGTATAAAGTTGTAATCCCTCATTGTTACGCTCAGGTAGCCAGACATGCTTTAAACAGGTAACACGGGAGGGGCCGGGCTGATGGGCATCATGCAGTATTTGCCAATCCTTGTGATTTTTGACATGCGCTATACTTTCTGTTCTTTAACCTGTTATGTGTTTTGGGGTAAAAGTGAGTCTTGTGGAGACAAAAGTCTGGCATCTGATCAAAAATCAGATGTGCTGCAGATACGCGCCATCACTTAGGAACAATCGGATTCCCATACATGCATCAAACCTTTTCTGCCGAGGGGCATTTTAAGGCATCTCAGAATTGTGCACCGTGGCTTTTCGCTTTGGTTGCAGTAGCTTGTATTTTTTTTTTTTTTTCTTTCTTTCTTTAAATTTTCTTGTTCATACAAGTGTAGCTCCCGGGTGAGATTAACCCTGTGCTGTCAGTACCTACTATCATTCCTATACTCCTTCCTAATTATTTGTAATGGTAAGGTCTTGCTTTATTATCTTTTCTGTAGTGATCATAAAGCTTGATGTGAACATTTAAGTGTAAATATCTACTGGGAAATGGACTGTGAAAGGAGATACCCCGCTGGCTCTTCTCATATAGCAAGTTATCCCTGATTCTCTTTTGGGGGTGGTTTTCCTTTAACCTCTTTGGATTGTCATCTTGCTGCCATATAGCATTTTAATTGTTCTGCCTTCATATAGTCATTATGAAGAGCGTGTGCGCGATCCCTAGAGCCACACATTTGTGCACAGCCTGTTAAATGATAGTGGACTTAGATTTTCCTGATAGGATAGCAGTGACATCTTCACCGAACTCAGTCTTTGGAGGCAGATGGGATATCAAAGCTGAAAATATCTTAATTGTTAAAGGGACACTCCAGTTTCATCTCCTCCATTGTCTGACATTTCGCTTCACTTATCTCGGTGGCAAGAAAATGGTCCCATTGAAACTAATGGTAGCGTTTTCTGACCATGCCTGTAGGGGGAGGTTGTCTTGTTGCGGTAGCATATGATGGCCGGAGTGCTCAATTAAGTGAGCTAAGAGCAATAATATGAGCAAGTAGGGTTCCTGGAGCCCTGGAATGGTCTGTGCACCTGGCAATGAACGATTATTGTCATTTTGAGAGGCATTTAATTGGTATATTGATACATTTTTATTGCAATCTTAATGCTGAAGGTTTGTCAGACAGCAAAATAACTTCAGCAGTTGGGCTTCGCCTTCAACCTGTGATGATTCTTTGCTGCAGACGTAGGCCAAATGAACTAATAGCTGTCAAGCTATAGTGGTGATGCTTGCAGAATAATTTCAATCTATAATATCGATTAGATGCGTGTAAAATGGACTGAGTGGAATTTTCTCTAGTGGGGGGGAAAGGTAACTGGGCAACAACCCAGGGGCTGTGGTGGTAAGGCATTAGCCCATAAAGACTGCAGAAGCCCAAGCAGTAGAAGACTGTGTAATAAGGTGTGGCGTTTGGGTTTGTCTTTTTCATGACTAAATGATTAGTCGGGTTGTATGGTGACCTAAGCTTGTCACTGCATACACCTTCCCCTCGGGGAGACTGCTCAGATGCTCGTGTACCAAGCTGCTCGGTCCCCGGCCGCATTTTCTACATCCCTCCTAGTATGTTTCTCGGTCGGGTGACGGGAATGTGAAACGCTGTATGCTGCCGGTGCGGTTATCTGTCCACATACAGGTCGTGTGGTGGTTGAATAGTAACTGAGAATCTTGATCCAAGTCTTAGAGAAGCATACTGGAAACTGGAGATGTTGAGATTTGTCTGTCCAGTAATATTTTTTTGTTTTTTTTGTAGCCACACATCATAGTATATGAATCTATCAGGGTAACGTATAGCTACAAACAATTACATTTTTTTTTTTAAAAAAAATGACGGTGTTGATTGTGGTAGTTTCACATTTGCAACTGTTTCTGCTGGAGTTCTGTTATTCCCTGTCTACCAGAAGCCACCAGCCATTTCTTTATCGACTGTCCATTTTCTATTTTGTAAATATTTTTAAGGCATAGAAGAGGGCCGGAAATGTAATTGTGAGTGCCAGGGCTTATTTTCCCTGCCAGTCGATTTTCTGGCGATTTGTTACATTTAACACCTAAATGTTACACGCAGTGTGCACTTTCACTGTGGAATACAAAGCACACATGCTTTTGAGAACTACAACTCCCATCACAGAGTCCACTAAAGCTCATCAGTCATTTCTTTTCTTCTTTAAAACATGAGTTTTTCTTAACGTTTCACCTCCTGCTCCCTGCATAACCGTGGTAATTTTTTTTCACCACTATGCTAGCCAGCTGATCTCGCAGTACCTCCCTACCACCACTGTGTCTGTTACCATGGTAGCAAGCAGCCATATTAGGCTGCCTGCTCCATGGGCCAATTGCTGTCTTAAAGCAGCAATCTAATTGTGATTTTAATCTTTGTCTAAACCTCTTACTTTTAACTAATTTTCTCATCATACCTTCGTTCAGTTCTTGCTCGCCTTTGTGATATTACTCTGACTTGTGCTTCGGGGAAGCAACTCCTATTTTAGTTCAAACTTCACATAAGGCTGCTACAAATTGGTCGATATAAATTGGTTATAGGCAGGGTTATGTTGGTGTGTCAGATAATGGTGGAATTGATGGCAAACAAAATGCTATACTTCTGGTAAGCTTAAAATTAATGACGTTTGGTGAAGTGGAGGCTATGTAGCAAAATAGAATACTCCTCATTGGCCCAAGGCGTTTTGCAGTTGTGAAAACACTTTTTCAAAGCATATTTTATACATAACTCCCATAATGAAAACAACATTAAAATTTATTTTACACTACACTTTTATCCCCAGCAAACAATAGAATATTATTGTTTTAATGTGGTCTTGCTCACCACGTGCATGCTTTGGTATTACTAGTGAATACATCCCTTAGTATCTACCTTGTTTTCTCTTGTCTAGCGCCAGTTTTGTTACTTATGTATGTTAGAGTAAATGTAACTACTGGAATATTCACAGTTTGTAAATATACCTGTGTATTCCTTTCTTATATGTGACTGTGTTTTCTGCCATTATAAGCAATCTGTTAATCATAGCAAACTGACCTGCTTGGGGATTGTATTTTGCTGTGTTGTAAGTAATTTGTATTTCTCTCTCTCTTTCCTTTTAGAAGATTCAATCATGGATAAACTCGAGCTGGTGCAGAAGGCTAAACTGTCAGAGCAAGCAGAGAGATACGATGATATGGCAGCTTGCATGAAGAGAGTGACGGAGGAAGGCGGTGAACTGTCCAACGAGGAAAGAAACCTTCTCTCAGTGGCCTACAAAAATGTAGTAGGTGCACGCCGGTCGTCCTGGAGGGTTGTCTCTAGTATTGAGCAAAAGACAGAAGGAAGTGACAAAAAACAGCAAATGGCCCGAGAATACAGGGAAAAGATTGAGAAAGAGCTTAAAGACATCTGTACCGATGTTCTGGTGAGATTTTTTTTATGGCCTCCGATTTTTCTTTCTTTTGGTCCTTTTTGGCTTGTGATGGGTGAGATGCTTGTGTGAAGCTAACTTTATGTGCATTAAAAGCACCTCACTGGGTCAGATGAGTGCAACTTGTAAGTAAAGGTGAGTTTGGTGTAAACTTTTCAGGAGTTAGACAAAATCACCTTTCGTACTTATTGCTACTGACTTGCGTGTAATCATAACTGAAGCCTAAGTCGCCGCATTTCATCTATAGCATGATAGAGCTGCCAATCCTTTGAGAAATTACCTCTTGTTACACACGGACCGCCTTGCGTCACTATTTAACACCTGAGACCAGCCTGTGAGATCCTTGGCTGCCAGTCAAGTGGAATCTGCTGTAGTCCTGTGTTAGCCACCCTTATCTGAACTTTGCTGTAGCTTGTGATTAACTGAATATAAGTGAGTTAATACATGCAAGTTGTAGGTGGTCAAGTTGTGATCCTTATTGTGGATATGAAAAACATACTCAAAACGAGGACTGTCGGAGCAAATATGAGTTAAGGAGGCAAAACAGTTTCCCCAAAACTCAGAGGGGAAAAAAAACACCTTTTAGAAAAAAATAGGTGGGGCGTAATTAACCCCTTCCATACCGATAACGTACCTGGTACTTCCTGGTTGGGTGTCACCCACAGACCGGGACGTACCAGGTACGTCATCGATGATGCGCGATCCAGCGTCACTATGGATGCTGGGATCGCGAGGGGTGGCTGCTACTGCCCCTCAAGTCCATGCACGTGATCGCTTTGAAGCAAATCACGAGCACGGAATTAAAATATTTAAATATAAGTCTTCAAGGTACGGGAGGGGTTAAAGAAGAATGAGGGGAGTTCTTTAAATGATAGATCTTACGGCCAGAGGAAGGTAAAGGGCAGAGACAGCAGTTAGCAAAGAAAAATAGGAAGACCTGTAAACACCTGAACTCTCCAAAGTAAAAACCAACAAATCCATTGGACGCAAAATTATTAAAAGAGCTCCGCAGTGTACTGGCAAAACCATTAGCAGACTTATTTAGCCATTCGTTATTACAGGAGTAAAAATGGCAATTGTAGCACCACTTTACAAAAAGGTGCCAGTGAAGACTTGGCCAATTACAGACCAGTAAGCCTTACATCATTAGTTGCTAAATTAATGGAAACCATGTGAAGGCAAAGGGTTGTTAAATATTTGGATGTAGATGGTTTGGAAGATCATAAACATGCAGATCTCGTCAAACATTTTTTTTTTTTTTGACTTGATAACTAAAATAGACCAGTGAGGAACAGTAGAAAGAGCCCATCAAGATTTTTATAAGGCACTTTACACTTTCCTTTTATTGAAGGATGGATGTAATGCCATGATGCAATGCATTCACGACAAAGCACGTACATGTTTGGGCTGCTGTTAAATACCTGCATCGCTGCGATCGGCAGCTTTGCAACATCCGTGGAAGCTCCCGTGGATCATGGGAGGAAAGGACCCCCCCCCCGCCATCTTTGATGGTCGGTTCAAGGGCGGCCGGCTAAAACAGAGTTTAGGAAGGGATAAGTAATCTCTTCCTAACCGTAATCGGTGTTGCTGACATGCTTTGATGTCGAGGCATTCAGCAACCCAACACCCCTACATCGATTGCCTTGTGATTGCTCCAAAGAGCAACCACAAACGCCATCAGAGAATGCTGTTGCCGCCACACAGAAGATGGCGGCGCCAACTGTCAGATCAATGAGTTCAGAGGGTCTATCCAGAGCTCCCCCTGCAGGTCGAATACAGGTACTGCATCCAACCATGCAAGTCAACTGGCTCACAATGTGAATTTAGTGACACGTAAAAATTCCCCACTGTCACCAAAAAGTCCAAATATAAATACCCATAGGGTGCCTAGTTTAAAAAAAAAAAAAAAAAAAAAATGTATGATTTGATGGGGTAAATAGAATTGGCCGGCTAAGATGTCCAAATGCCAAAAAATGCACACCTCACAAAGGTGGCCTTTTACCTCCCAAATAACCCAACAAACCCATGCATCACAGGGACATATACCAGGGACATATACCAGGAGCATTAAATTTCTACCTGACGTACGTGTGTGTGGGGGGGGAATACTACCATAAATACTACCATAAAGTTTGACAGAGGCTGGTGGTGGAACTAGTGCACGGAAAGGGTTTAAATACCAGCATTTAAAATACCTTGGGGTGTCTCGTTTCAAAAATATATATGGTTTGATGGGGTAAATTGCATTGGCCAGCTTCAAAGATACCTGAAATAGCACATGGGGCAGAATTACCAGATTTGGGGGAAAAAAATGGTTTTGAAATGGCAAAACGCTACTTGTACTTATTGCCCCCCCAAAAAAACAAAAAACATTGGGTATTTCTAAACTCAGGACGAATAGTAGAATCTATTTAGCAGTTTTTCATTAGTTTTTGCAGATGAGTAAAATATTTTTTAAATAAAAGTGAGAAACATTTTAACAAAAAAACTCAGTTTTCTTTTAAAAGTAAATTAAATGATATGATAAAAATAATGATATCTAAAGAAAGCCCTGTTTGTCCTGGAAAAAAACAATATATAGTGTTTGTGTCGGTGCTCAAAATGAGAGTGAAATTACAGCAAAATTTAAAAAAAAAAAAAAAAAAAAATTAAGAGCCTTTGTCCCAAAGTGTACTACGAGTAAAACGGTTGTCATTAAGGGGTTAAAATAGTTGAATGGATAAGACAGTGGTTGAGTGGCTGGAAATAGGAGGTTTTGATTCATGTTGTAATAAGAGGAAAGTCTTGTTACTAGTGGGGGGGTACCTCAAGGATCAGTACTGATACCTATACTCTAGTATTTTTATTAGCAGTTTTACAAAAGGACTTAATGGTAAAGTTTGTCTTTTTCGGGTGATGGAGGTCTTTGAAAGGGTAGACTCTGCTAGATCAAGCCACGTGGCAAGGGATTTAAGTAAATCAGGAGAATGGTCGAAAGTGTGCCAGCTGTGGTTCAATCTTGATAAATGTAAAAACCCAGAGGCAGAATAAAGCATTGTGGCTACTGTTCTACCAGTGACAGAAGAGAGGGACTTGGGAGTAATTATTTTTGAGGAATTAAAAGTAAGCAATCAAATAAAAAATGGCAAACAGATTGCTGGGGTCTATAGCTGGAGGCATTATTAGCAGGAAGATTTATAGATCTCTGGTTATATGCGCCTGGAGTATTGTGTAAAACACTGGAGACCGTATCTCCCGAAGGACATGGACACATTGAAGAGAGTTCAGAGGAGGGCTACCAAAATGTTAAATGGCTTGTAGAATAAAAATGATCAGAAAAGTCTAAAGGATCTTCACATGTACTTATACGTCTTCAGTCCTTAATTTGTTTAAAAAAAACGCAGGTTTTAGATATGTCTCAAAATCCAGACAGAATTTGCTTACTGAGCAAGCTCTTCATACAGAACACAAGCCAAAACATTATGAACAAATGTGCAGAGTATATACCACTATGTGTGGTTTGTATGCGTTTCCATCACCCTTCAGCGCCATGCCTTGCTCAAGTTACATACTTGGTTGCACCATTTTGCTACCACCTATAGAAATGCATATAGTATGTTGACTTTATGCGTTAAGACCCCATGCAGTGTTAATGGAGCCATATTCACATAATGTGTGAAACCATTGTGTTTAATACCCAAACATAATGTAGCAAAAACTACTTATGGACAACGTTGTCATGAAAAACCTATTCCATAATATAGTAATATGAAGCATAGGCTGTGGGTTTCAGAACAAAATTAAGGGGAATTGGTGAAATAAAGTGTTTGAAACAACTTGAAATGGAAAATGAGGTAGCGAACAAGCTGCTCTGCTATAACCCCCTAAACAGTCGAATCAACAATCAAAACTAAATGTTTTGGAAGGTGATTTTAATAGGACCACATTTTTCAAACAATTCACATGATTCTCGGCCCCGGGAGGGAACACGTTTGGCCTTTTGCAGTAAAGCTGTGTTTGGTAGCCTTGGTTTATGTTCATCCACGTTAACAGCCGCAGCAGTAGTAGTAAACTTAGTAGTAGTGTCTGCAATACAACTTAAACTAGGAATGCAAAGTGAATCAGATGGAAATCATGCAACCACATTTCAATGGGATAAACACTAAGGATCTTCTGTCACTAGATATATTAATCTACCTCTTTCTGCTCATGTGATGGTTCCACAGAACTTTAGTGATTTCACACATCTTTCAAGGGCCGGTACAGAAGCTACTCACCGGCTGTTAAATTATACCGTCAATGATTTCTTTGAGCTTGTTTCTATGTAACCCCCCCCCCAGACATAACAAGCTAAAGGCCTCAAAATCCCCAGCCTTACATACTCCCCCATAAGGCCCAAACTATATTTCTCCTTGTGTAGCACACAAAAACAACGTTACACTTGTGTTGAGGTATAGTTTTTTTTTTTTTTTTCTGTTTTTTCTCACATCCTCTAAGCTTTAGCTGATGAGGTCACCAATGTAGAGCTTGTCCACCTAGCCTGACGGATTAGCAGTGCTTGTATATCACACAACACTACAGAGTAGTAGTAGTACAGTAGGTGGTCCTTGGGTGCCTGGACTTCGAGTACAGTAGGTGGTCCTTGGGTGCTGGACTTTGGAAAGGCTGCTGTAAGATTCTAAATCTTGTTGTGGGTGTTTTCTGGAAGATGTAATGTTACATTTGGCTTATACTACTCATCAGGACTTCCATAATGTAGCCAAAGCATGTTTTGTTTTGTTTTGTTTTGGTTTTTCCTTTTATCCATAAACCGTTGCATTACATAAACGTGCAATGACTGTTTTTCAATGTACTCGCTCAGTCGTATGTCTTTATACCCCAGATTGTCTCCGGATTCCTTATTTTTAGACCGGCCACATTAAAGTGGAAAATATTCTATTATGTTGCAAAAATGTAATTTAAAGAAACTGATTACATAATCTGAAGAGTATCCAAAATAAGAAGTTATCCCATGAATAATTGCCATTGAATCTTTTGCTGCTTTACAAAGTGTATGAATGTAATATTACTGTATAAAAGTTTCAGATCGCTTGAGTCTCGGTTACCCCCACGGTGCTTTCAACATAGGTGGTGAGGTGCTGGTGACAGATTGCCTCAAAACCCCTAGGCACTAGGAAGGGATTTCTGGTCACTATGGCGAACACTGTGTGCTTATGTATTTTTTTTTTAATGTAATTAACGTACACACAAATGTGCATGTGATACACTGAACAAGAAGTAAAATGCGTGTAGGGCCCTACTAGCCAATATCACCTAGTGGATCTAAATGACTAGTCTCAATTGGGTGTGTAATCGGAGGAAAAAAAATATTATTAAATTTGAATGTAGAGCCCTTTTTTAATAATCATATACATATATATATATATATAATCTAAATAAAAGTTAACTATTTGCTAGTCATTTCAGCATATTTGCATGTCTGCACGTGTCTAACGAAACTGAAGGACAAGCTGGGGGTGGCTTTTAATGCATAATTTTTAGTTGTTTCAAGCTTTAGTGTTAAAGGTAATATGTGACTGTTTTTGTATCTATTCCCTCATAAGAGTTTGGCTTATTTATTGTAACCTCAAATGTATATTATTTTTTCCCTTTCTTTACAGAGTCTCCTGGACAATTACCTAATCCCCAAAGCCTCGCAAGCGGAGAGTAAAGTCTTCTATTTGAAAATGAAAGGAGACTACTATCGTTACCTGGCTGAAGTTGCTTCTGAAGAAAAGCAATGTACTTGAGTGCTATTAGTGCATGTTTTACCTTAGAATACCCTCCTGTATATCAGAATTCATTATTACTTTTATTATTGTGTCCACGTTTTGCATGTGCTGACGGCCTCCCTGTTCTGGCATTAATCTTCAATTTATTTTGTAAAAACAAAACCCATAGGATCTGTCTCATAAGAGCCACAGTTTAACCCAACAATGAAAACCTACATCTCTTTCACACACCCCTCTTTACTCTAATATTTTCCAGCTTTTTCTGCTTCCATCAAGGTTAGGGAGAAGACTTTTCATGCAAGTTTCCATGTATTTTCCATGATTCTTCAATTGCATTGATATCTATCAGCCTTTGTAGGAACCTGTAGAAACTTAAAATCAACAAAGCGGCATAAAATGCATATTTAAAGTACTTGAATTAATTCTTCCATATTGTTATGTTTTTTAGCGATTGTGGAACAGTCTCAGCAAGCATATCAAGATGCTTTTGATATCAGCAAATTGGAAATGCAACCAACGCATCCCATCCGGCTTGGTCTGGCTTTGAACTTCTCTGTTTTCTACTATGAGATCCTCAACTGCCCGGACAGAGCATGTTCTCTCGCAAAGACTGTGAGTTTGCTGGTATTGATGCTGCAGGACTTGGTTTTGTGTTTCTTGTTTTTCTAATCGTTTCCCTCCTTTTATTCCATTTTAGGCTTTTGATGAAGCTATTGCTGAACTTGACACTTTGAGTGAAGAATCCTACAAAGACAGCACTTTAATAATGCAGTTACTGAGGGACAACTTAACAGTAAGTTTACAAAGTCAAAAACATTTGTAGTTATATATATATATATATATATATATATATATATATATATATATATATATATATATATATATATATATATATATATATATATATATATATATATATAATTATAACTGGTCACAGGTATTGGACATAAAGTTGATGCTTTGTTCTCTATAGATTAATGAAACATGCCAGTCAAGTCGGGGGTTTTGTCTCCAAAACTGATGCTGGCCATGGTTAGATACATGTAAAACTAATCCACCTGGTCGTATCACCAGCCCTTTTGTTTTTAGCAACTGTTTTTTATGCTTTATTAATCTTCTGTTATCTAGTAAGCTGAAAGCAAGATTTCACTGAAGTCAGATGGTTATGAATTTGGATGTGCTAAACAATGTTTTCCTTTTTAGTTGTGGACGTCAGACACTCAAGGTGACGACGCTGAGCAAGGAGAAGGAGGAGAGAATTAATCCACTTCAATTTTGTCTGCCTCATTCTATAAATCTACACAATAGACCATTCGTCATCTATACTGTCCCACAAATAGATTTTTTTTTTTTAATAACCATTATGGAAGGTTTGTTACTTCTATCTGGATTTCTATATTTCCCATGTGGTTTTGTGTTTAATAATGAAAATAGGGCCAGTTAAAATATTAGGGTGTTAAATGTTTTGGGGGGTTTTTTCTCATCCAAAGTGGCCAATCCAGGGATGTGGAATTTTTATACATGTTTTAAATGTCTGGCATAGTACTCCTGGTATGTTGTGGGTTATCACAAGGCTAGAGCTAATACTACAAACCCCCCCATTTCTATGTAACATGGCCTCCTTGTATATTGATCATTGTATTGTACAATATTTGATATTTAGAGATGGCCACAGATTTTGAAATTTCCTAAGCACATTATTGGAGGGGGGACATGCCATATGTTATACCAACACATCTGTATGCTCCTTTAATCCTATGCCTGTGTTTTCACCAAATGTTATCTAGGGCAAACTAAAATCCAGCCAAAATCCTTGGGAGAGAAGCGGTTCATGTTCCTTTTTTTCCTATTTGGTTTTGGATATGTTGCTGATATCAGTTTTATCTGTATTTAAACAACCTAAGATCAAGTACTTGATGCATTAAGGACGTTTATGCTTGGTATTCATAATTTCACTATATATATATATATATATATATATCAAGCACAGCAGAACATTTAACTTTTAAGTTGTATTTTTGTTTTTGATACTGGCCTAACATGCATGTGGCTGTACAAATAAATAAATAATAATGATAAAAAAGTTACCAGGGGGATAACTTGATGACGGCTAGCTTTGTCTAATGTCTTATAAAATTTTCATGAACAATTCAAGCATAATTGTTGAAGAACATGTGTAAGTTGATGTAAGTGGAATAAAAGTTTTATGAATGGACTTTTCAATTACAGTGTGGCTTCATGACCTTAAACGGGAGAAGTTGCCATAAACGCATTCAGAACAATTACATTTGTTAGGGCTTACCTATAGCTTGTGCTAAACAGTCTAATTGTTTAAAAGATTTATCTTATGGAAGCTGAGATTTGTGTGTCAAAGCAGCAGATCGGTATCTAATTAATTTCCCGTCCTGAGGTTCCTTACATTCTCACTCAACCTTAGAAAGGCTGCTTGAACCAGTCAACGGCAATCAACAGATTAATAGAGAATGTGCAACCTATTGGAAGGTAATAACGCATTTGCTCGATTATAAGACGAGGTTTTTTCCAGAAAAATACCCCTCGTCTTATAATCAGACCTCAACTAGGTCTGACTATGAGACTAAGATCCAGATCCCCCGCAGTGATGCAGGGGACCTGGATCCTCCTGCCCCGCCCCCGCTCCACTTACCGGTACTTCTGAGTCCCCGGTGCTTAGTCCGGGCAGCGTGTAGAGCTCTACGCGATTCGCGTACACAACTTCCGCTGCAGCCGGGAGGAGGTGCCACTCTGCCTCCAGAAATGCCTTTTAACCCCCTTAATGCTACTCTGCCTCCTGAAATGCCTTATACCTCCCTATATGCCACTCTGCCCCATAATATGCCTTTTAACCCCCTAAATGCTAGAGTGGCAATTCTGGAGGCAGAGTGGCACATAGGGGGTCAAAAGGCATATCATAGGGCACAGTGGCATTTAGAGGGTTAAAAGGCATTTCATGGGGCACAGTGGCATATAGGGGGTATAAGGCATTTCTGGGGCAGTGTGGCAACCAGGTTGGGAAAAAAAAAAGGAATTAAAACTATATATTTTTCTCAATCATAGCTTTTATTAAAAAAAATGTTCAGATAGTTTTACATGAATTAACATTTACTGCTAACTTTTTTCCTATAGGGTTGTCTTATATTCAGGCATTTTCTTTTTTTTCCATAAATATTCAGATTTTGGGGGTCTTCTTATAATCGAGCAAATACGGTAATTATATGGATCCTGACAAAAAAAGCTACAATGCTTTCTCGTGGTATATACACAGGGCTGTGTTTTTAATGCATTTAATTTGAATTTTTAGTGCTGTAATATGCACTTTGTGAAGGTGATGCATCATTAAGTCCCAAGCATTATTAGCACTGTAAACCAATCAAATGCACCTATTCGGCCAACTTGTTGATTTCTTTGTAGAATATATATCTATATATTGAATTTCGATATGTTAATGTTTAATAACTACTGGTTTGAATTTTGAATGGTGTGAGAAATGTTTGCTTTCGGGTACTTAGCAGAAATAAATCAAGGAAAGGGATCATTGAAGGACAATGCATTTGCAAGGCTGCTGATCATATTTCTCTTTTCAATGATTGTATCAAATGTATAGCATGAGGATATCAAAACGTTACCCTCACATCAGTGTGGAAGTATCAACAGCCACTGGGTTCCTGTCTGCGGCCCTCTTTGGAACATGATCCTGGTGTGGTAGGAGGAATACTTGACCCATTTACTGCTACCGTGACGTATAGTCTACATTCATTTTCCATTGGGTTTAAGAAAGTGCCTACAACCAGATTTCTGCTTTTGTCTCAGTCTGACACTAAATCCATTGATTTAACTGTTACATGTGCTTGACCGGTCATTTGAACTCCTTAAAAATACACACAACAAAATTGTCTTTTTCCTGGTGGCTGTAACATCTGTCCGCAGAATGTATGAGACACGTTTTTGCAGAGTGGCATATAAGGGGGTATAAGGCATATCAGGGGGAGGAAAAGCAAACGGTAGACAGATTATGCACCAGTCACTTCCATACTAGTTATATAGGCACTCGCCCACATTAAATTATGTTAAAAACAAGTAAAAACAATGAAGCACTTGGCAGACAATTAGTAGACCTCCCCCCCATTAAAAAAAAAAAAACAATTCAATAGCTGGTCAAATGTCTGCATTGATAAGATGTCCGAGCCTAGTATATAAATAGTTAAATCCTACCGGGCTGCTTCTATGTACCAACAAAAAAAGTACACAAATATTAAATCAATAAATAAAAAATTAAAGATCAAATCGTTAAGTAAACTGTAATCAAAATAAATTTTTAATCTAATAAATATATACACCCCCCTGCCACTTTATTAGGTACGCCTTACTAGTGCAGGGTTGGACCCGATTTTGCCTTCAGAACTGCCTTCGTTCTTTGTGGCATACTTTGTACGAGGTGCTGGAAACATTCCTCAGAGATTTTGGTCCATATGGACATGATGGCATCCCGCACTTGCTGCAGATTTGTTGGCTGCACATCCATGATGCAAATCTCCCAAAGGACATGATCAGCAACAACACTCGGGTAGGCTGTCTCATTCAAACGATGGTCAATTGGTACTAAGGGTCCCAAAGTGTGCCAAGAAAATGTCCCATTTTCACCACCAACCGGAACCGTTGATACAAGGCAGGATGGATCCATGCTTTTATGTTGTTTACGCCAAAGTCTGCCCCTGCCATCTGAATGCAGCAGCTGGAATCGAGACTCATCAGACCAGACAACGTTCTTCAAGTCTTCCATTGTGCAATTTTGGTGAGTCTGTGCGAATTGTAACCTCGGTTTCATGTTCTTAGCTAACAGGAGTGGTACCCGGTGTGGTCTTCTGCTGTAGCCCATCTTCTTTAAGGTTCAACATGAGATGGTATTCTGTATACCTTGGTTGTAACGAGTGGTTATTTGAGTTACTGTTGCCTTTCTGTCATCTTGTACCAGTCTGCCTATTATCCTCTGACATCAACATTTTCGTCCACACAATTGCCGCTCGCTTCTCTTTTTCGGATCATTCTCTGTAAACCCTGAAAATCCCAGTAGATCAGCGTTTTCTGAAATACTAAGATCCGCCCGTCTGGCACCAACAACCAAAGTCACTTAAATCCCCTTTCTTCCCCATTCTGATGCTCGGTTTGAACTTCAGCAAGTTGTCCTGGCCACTTCTACATGCCTAAATGCATTGAGCTGCTTAAAATGCTGAGGCCATGAGGTCTATGTCTGACATACCCCATTCTTCTGTATTGCTCAGAAATTTAGTGTAGCTTAGGCAGCGGGCATCATTCTGCTGGTAGAACCACCAACTTGCTGATGAAATCTGTAGTGATGGTAAGGGGGTGGTTCTGGCGATTTTATAATTTCCTACCCTACCTGGATAAGCTACCAGGAGTGACTTTGAAATTTCATTTTCCAGACTCTAAACGGCAGCCAACCATAGTGATTTTTATCCTGAATCCTTTGAGGCAGGACAGGGACAGAAAGTAAAGGAGTACAGTGAAGCAAGCTCTCCTGGGTCAAAAGGGAATGATCACGATGACCTTCACGTTGTCTTTCGTATTTTTCTAAATAACCCTGGGAACCAGTGAAATGGGTGTGAAGATATAAACCAGAGGGTAATCCCAATGGACTGAGACAGCGTCCAAAATCACCAGTCTCTCATATTCTTAAGGAACCAAAAAGTTTTCTTTTGTTGCCACAAGGTCCACGACAGGACCTCTGCAATCTTTGAGGATGGCTTGTTGCTGAGGGGAACCTCGACTCAACTTGCCTGATAAAACATTTTGAGTTCCTATGACGTGAACTGCAGAAATGGTACATTTTGGTACCCAATTCACATCAATTGCACACCACCTCCCCAGGGATAAAGACCTGGTACCTCCCTGCTTTTTCAAATAGCTACTACTGTAGTGCTATCTGATCGCACCAGAACTGAAAGACCTAGGATAAAAAGCTTAAATGTTAGAAGCCCCAGGCAGACTACCTTTAGATCCATGAAATTTAAAGAACGCATCTCCCATTTTTAACATATGACCTGTCATTTTGGCTCTCCAATCTGTTCGGTGCATCTGTGGTAATTGGGCACCAACTGTTCATCAGGAACCACATCCCCTTCCTTTAATTAGGAGACTGGGACCTCTGGTGACATAATTTAAGTAACATTGACGTTCTATCCCAAGCCCTCAGGATCATCATTTTGTAAAGGACTCACGCGTGCTTTTCCCAAGGAACCATCGGAATAGGAGTGACCAGAAGACGTAGAGCCTTCATGGCTCTTCTTATGGAACATCTTGCACATTGAATTGGTCCTTTGACCTCTAGTCTCCCCAGGGACAAAAAAAATTCTCACCATCTTGGAATCTATCATCATTCCCATAAATCAAAGCATTTTTTAACATCTAGACATAAGAGCTTCCAATGTTGACTTGATTTCTGACAAATGAAGACTAAGCTTGTCTGTGGAAGAAGCAATTACCAGCCAATCTAGGTATAGAACAATGTAAATGTCTCAGGATCGAATCGGCTAGTTTTTGGGCCTTCCAGAATTTGTATTATATATATAGGACCTGGAGGTTCTAGCTCAGAATTGACTATTTACAATATAATATTCTATTGGTATAGATAACACCCAAACAATCTGCCTTTTCATGTCTTCATGGAAGATATGTTTAGAACTTTGGAGCTGTTTAGACGCTAAATCAACAAACCAAGCTTTCAGCCACATACTCCATCTAGATTGAGGGAGAAGGTTGTTTGAGCAGGGCCCGCCTCACCTGTTCCTGTAAGTCAAATTGCTTACACTATAAGAACTACTTATGTCCTCTCTACCCATTGTACAGCGCTACGGAATAAGGCACGTCTAGCAACTGTAGATGCCTCATGGATAAGCAAGCCGAGTAGCTTCTAACAAAGCATCAGTTATATCGGATCTCTAGATGGCCATGCAAAAAGCTTCTTCAAATTGGGCTAGCCCTTGGAACTGCAGCAGTGTGTAAATAAATATTTACATTGTACCCTTAATGCAACACCGTCAGCCTTCCTACCCCAACATCCTTAAGCCCAGAGGAATCTTCTGGGAATAGTGGTACACTTCTTGTGGGAGATACTGCGGTAGACACTTTTAGAGGTGAAATCCAAAAATTTTACTTTGTCCCAGTCGAAAAGAAATACAGCTCGTGTTTAGCTGTAATTTTCTTCATTTATTTACTGAACCCACTCAAGTTATATTTTTTTTTTCAGGACAAGAAGGGCTTTTTTAGATGTCATTGTTTTGATTCTATCATATAATTTACCATTAAAAAAGTATAAAATATGTTGTGAAATTGAGAAAAAAAATGACTTTTTCTGACTTTTACTTCAAAAATATTTTACTCATCTATAAAAGCTAATGAAAAAAGCTGCTAATTAGATTCTACTATTTGTCCTGAGAAATACCCAATAATTTTTTTTTTGCAAGTTATGGGGCAATAGGTACAAGTAAGGTGTTGCCATTTCAAAACCATTTTTTCCAAATCTGGTAATTCTGCTCCCATGTGCTATTCCTCATCAAACCATATATTTTTGAAGACTAGGCACCCCAGGGTATTTCAAATGCTGGTATTTTAACTTTTTCCATGCACTAATTCTACCACCAGCCTTTGTCAAAGTTAGCAGTAGTATTTTTTTGTGTGTATTTTCCCCCACACACGTTGTACTTCAGGTGTGAATTTACAGCTCCTGGTATATGTCACTGTCACACGACAGCCCAATATGTGTTCAGCAACATCTCCTAAGTACAGTGATACCCCCCATGCATGCGTTTGTCAGGTTGTTTGGGGGCTGAAAGCCACATTTGGGACATGTGCATTTTTTAAATTGGAAATTAGGCATATGGTCATCCTTCCCCCTGTGTTAATTGGGACATTGTTGAATCCGGCCAATTCAATTTACCCAATCAAATCATACATTTTTTAAAAGTAGACACCCATGGGCATTTAACATGCCAGTATTTTAACTCTTTCCATGCGAGAATTGTTTTAAGATAAAGTGCTAATTTTAGAACTTGCTCATAATATATATATATATATATATCGTATTTGCTCGATTATAAAACAACCCCCAAATTCTGAATATTAATTTAGGAAAAAAAGAAAAAGCCTGAATATAAGACGACCCTATAGGAAAAAAGTTTTACTAGTAAATATTAATACATATATATATTTTTTTGTTTTTATTTCCTTGTATTTGCCAACCTGCCCCCAGAAATGCCTTATAGCCCCATATGCCACTCTGCCTCTGATATGCCTTTTACCCTCCTATATGCCACTCTGCCCCAATGTTACACCCTTTTAACCCCCTATATGCCACTCTGCCTCCAGAAATGCCTTATCATGGCATATCATGGGACAGAGTGGCATAGGAGGGGGACACTTACACACCCTGACACTAATATACTCACTCAGACACTTTCAAACCAAGACACGCACTCAAGCAACTAAGGCACTTCACTCACTGCAGCTCCCATGGGATTACGCAATGGCGCTGTGTGACCCCACTAGGCCCCGCCTCCTCCAGAAAATTCCGCTTTGGGATGGCACAGTGCCGCCAGGGTCCCATGGATGGGCCGGTCTCGCGATCTGTGATAGACGCCCCGTGTAAGTGCCGGCGGCAGCTGAGGTTACCAGACAGGAGGACCCAGGTCCCCTGCAGCAGGGTTAGGACCCATTTCCCCCACAGCGCTGCAGAGGAACCGGATCCTCCTCTCCAGTAGGCGTGGTTGACTGCGCGATGTGTATTGACAACCTCCACTGCCGGATCTTCTATGGTGGAGCACTGGCATGACATAACCTTCCAGTGCTCCACTATAGAAGCCCCGGCGGAAGTGCCAGCAGCAGCGTATCGCGTATGTTCACCGGCTTGCCCAGCTAGACACCAGGGAGTCTGGGGGTGCATTGGTAAGTCGGGGGGGGGGCACTTCTAGGAAGCAGAGTGGGATATCAGGGGGACTGAGTGGCACTACTAGGGGGCATAAAGCATATCTGGGGCAGAGTGGCATATCTATAAGTAATGTGCATTATGAATTAAGTGGGGACCTTAAAATGGCATTTGGTTTCTGTTCGTATATAACATACGCTGACAAACTGTATAATAGATACCAAAAATGTTAATACATGTATTCCTGTGTATTAGATAAAATACTGTTTTACCATTTGTCACGGATCTGGCTAGCCCGACCGACTACCTCTGCTGACTTGTGCTCCCTTAGCTTGGGACACCACACACTTTTCCCGGTTCCCCAGTCACTAGCTGAGACTCCGTGTAGGGTAAAACCAAACGAAGGCTGATTTATTTTGGATATATCCAGCAAAACACACATTAACATAAAAGCAAGATACTGGGATACAAACTGCCCCCTTAATCTGCCTCCCAGAGACAACAGGGGCAGTAATGGGATTAACAATACAATAGGGTCCCAACCTATCTATCGCTGGGCAAAACCAGTTCCAGGGATGGTCAGGGTAAATGTCTGTATTAGTGGAACTGAGGGGAAGGGGACAACATAATATACCATGGGGTGGAGGGGTCTGATATTAAACTAAAACAATGGTCACTCCCTGGTTGCAGATAATCCCCTCAGCCAGTGATGAGATGATACTGCTGGGGGTAGCCACAGAAGCCTTTACAAACCCAAGCCCCATAGTCAATAGGGAGAAGGCTGGCAGTCAGGCCTCTCCAGTGGTCCCAGTGATTGAGGGTTCCCTCACACCATTCCACTGCATTTTTTCTTTAAAATAGCACCACACTTCAAGGGTGCGGCTTATATCGGAGTCAATACGAAATATATATATTTATGTTTCTCTCATTTTACTAATCCCAGTGATTAGAAAACTGGGCTCCATTGACTTGCATTAAAGGATGCCACCATCTTGCGAGTGGCAAAATCATTCGCAGTGGCAGTTGTGACCGCTCTCTGGAGCACAGCTACCGTTCAGGCAGGGAACTGCAGGGAAGAACTCTATCCTTGCCCAACCAGGCAGCTGCTCCAACAGCCCTGAGCTAACCAGCTCTGTTAAGAACACTTGTCCCTGCCCAAGACATAAAATACCAGGGGATCTGCAGGTTCGTGTAGGCTTTACAACCTGTAGGAGGGGGTAGAGAAGAGATGAGCAGTGTGCATTCAACTCTGTTCCTGTCCTGCCAAAAGGATGCAGAAAAAAACATCATACGCTAGCAGAATAGTGTTACAATAGCACACGATTGTCTGCGGCCGCTTGTATTATTTTGAATTAACAGATATAGGAAAGGCGGAACTTGGACGCATGTCTTTTCAGCCTATATAACTATGAATTGACTAGTTTTGAGTTCTGAGCATCAGGCCTGCACACCTATTTGCATGAAGTCATTTACACTAAAATTGAGCCAATATGGATATGAAATAAAAATGACCCAATATCACCCAAATTCCAGAAACTGAATTTGTACAATTTAACACTTTTCTGACACTTGTTAGGCCAAGTAGAGAGTGTGGCATAGACCACTTATCCTACAATAAGTTTCACTCGGACATCAAAATTGTTTTAAAGTAATTTTATTAAAGCAAGAATTTTTATAATCCAAATTATGTTTCTTTGCCCAGCTATCATTTCCCACAACCTACTGCAGTGAAATTCTGAGCTTTTCCACAGTAAATTACAAAAATCAAAAGAAAGGAATGCTTAACTTCCCGTACTGTTTTCAAAATGCCTTTCCCCAGGACTAAAAAAACATTATGTTTGTTTTTTTATTTTGCTATTTTTTTTAATTTTATATATTTTTTTTTAATATCTAGGACTAGCAATTATGCCAGACCTGGCATTTGCTCTGTACGTAAGCATTGAAGTTTCCTTTCCTTTTTTATTGGATTTTATGTTTTGCAGTGTTTTTTGCAAGATTTCAGGTTTTTCCATGTTTTGGTAGTTTTCTCCGGTGAAGTGAGGTTCATTGATGTTCCATCTGTCTTCAAAGAAAAAAAGAATTACTCCAACATGTACTTAGTGACTTGGAGCATAGGCCGGGTCTACTTAAAGTTCCCAATCAATTGCTTGGGACTTCTGCTCAGTTCAAGAACGGTTTACAACCTTACTGCATGTTTAAAGTTAACAGCAAATGTCTTAAACACATCTTGGGCTGGGGAGGGTAAAAACATGGTCAACAAAAGCACATCAATACCTTCAAGCTTAATGGAGAGTTCAGACATTCAACTCGGGCTGCTGGTCTATGTCAACATGCAAATGACAACCCCAGAGATAACATTAGTAAAATCAATAAGGCCACCTATTGAACTTACATGTATGTTACACAGCAACCACTCCTGTGGTGTTATTCACGGCTTTCTGGGCAGCCTCCTTAGCCTGATGGGCCTGCAGCACAGCAACAGCTTCATCCACCTGCAACAATCAGAAGGGACCAAGTTTTTAACAATCGTGCACATGAACGGAAGCTTATCATAAAGGCGCAGGGCATTAGTCTGCTTCAGACAAGAGCTTTAACGTACCTTGGAGCGCAGAGACTCTGGTGACTCCAGCATGTGAAGAAGCTCAGAGTTGTCAATCTCCAGTAGCATGCCAGTAATTTTACCAGCAAGGGTTGGATGCATAGCTTGGATCAGAGGGAATAGACGCTCACCTAAAAGATAACAGTTCAGAGTTTAATCAGAGAAAGGGAAGCCCTCACTAGCAATAGTGGGAACCTACAGTAAATATGACTCGCAAAAGCACACAGAACAAATGTGCAGAAAATGAGTCAAGTACAAAAGCCAATAGCTGCTTATGGAGTACACGCTCCATCTGAGGGTGCTGTGCTGAAAGATGGGAATTCAGTCCCAGTTTATATTAAATAAAATATCCTTAGCAACTTGACACTGTTACATTTTCTATTGTGCCATTACTTTTATCTGTTTTCATATATAAAACCATGTGCACAAGAGCTAGATTTGAACTTTTAATTAAAACATTTAGACGTTTCCTATAAAATCCCCAGCCTTTTGTTTGTGCCTTTCCTTTAGAAGCACTGGTTAGGTAACACCACTAGTGCCTACAATAAGATACTTAACGTGCTATGCCAGTCAGCTCTTTAAAAATAGAGAACTTCACATACCAAGCATTTGTTTCTGTTCCTGTGGAGGAGCTGCAGCCAGCATGGAAGCAGTCAGAGGCTCCTGACCTTGCACATGGACAGCCGGCTGGAAACCAAGAGCACATGGAAAGTTGCTTAAGTAGCTCACCACATAAATGACACTAACGTAACACACACACACACACACACATATATACATACACTAGATTCTTCTTTATAGAAGGTTGCTTATCCATGCAGACTTGCAATATTACTGTAAAGCAAGGTACCCTTACAGACTAATCATTACACCGCTGCATTAAAATGTGCAAGCCCCTTTTGAATATTATAATAAAGTTCCCTTTAATATTAAAAAACATACCTGCTGCATGGTAACTTGCTGTTGTGTGCCAAGATGTTGCTGAGGATTACGGACACCAGCAGCATACTTGTACTGAGGAACAGAGCGTACGTTGGAAGTAGCAGCTGCTGCCGCTGCAGCTGTGGTGGGTCTAGGGCCCATAGTCTGTGTTGATGTATTTGCTGCTGAGAACAGGAAAATATATTAGTATGTTCAGACATCACTGAGAAATAGATCAGCTACCAACGGGGGGGGGGGTTCAGAATCCTTACCAACACGCTGTGCAGACACAACACGTGGAACCTGGGAAGAGGTTGGCCTCATGGCTCCGAAAGCTGGTGGCCTTGGAGCAGCAGCGCGGATAGTCCCTGGCATGTTCTGGAACGCTGCAGAAGACAAGTGGTGATAACAAGATATTGTTACTATGGTCTAAACAACCACTTCAGGTGGTAGAACCTCAATATGGTCTAAAAGCTTCCCCACACTTACGATGTCTGGCACCCTGGGCGGTCCAGCGGGGACTTGGTCTGAGTTGAGCAAGCTGCCCAGCAGGATAGTACGCAGCGCGGTTCTGAGTCTGGGAAGGAAAAAAGTAATTTTATTGCACAAATATGGGCTACATGTTGTATCTACTGTATTAAAGGAAGAATAGACTTACTGGTGGTAAGGCAGCCATGAAGTAGCTGGATGGTGGTGGCTGGTAGGGGTTGATTACGGGATTAGGTACGGCACGAACGCTGGCCATCCTCTGCATATACTGATTGGTCAGATGTGCTTGCCTCTCTTCCTTGCGCTGTGCCAGAGCAACATACAATGGTTTGGTGGCCACAATTCTGCCATTCATTTCAGTAACTGCTTTGGTGGCCTCCTCGGGGGAGGAGAAGCATACGAATCCAAAACCTTTGCTACGACCGCCTTCCATCATGACCTAAAACAAATTTGAGATTTAATTGAATAAAGATACTGAAAAAAAATGCTACTAGTGCCGTTCAGGAAAGAAGTACATTACATCAGTAATTCATTCACTGGGAACCTACCTTTGCACTGGTGATTGTCCCAAAAGGTGAGAATTCTTTCCGCAGGCGTTCATCATCAATACCATCATCCAGATTCTTCACATAAAGGTTCACACCCTACAACAAAAAATCTTATTACCAGGAGGAGTAATACAGACAGTAACAATACATTGCAGCTCATCCATACAGAGGAAAGGCTAGCCAAGACACGCCTCTTACCTGGTATCTGGTGATTCTGTCCTGCTTCATTTGTTCAAATTTTCGTTTCAGCTCAGTTTGTCTTTCCACCTTCTTCTGGGCACGGCCAACATATATGGCTTTGCCATTCATATCTTTGCCGTTCATGTCATCCACAGCCTTGAAGGAAGATTTACATATACATGAGAAGATGTACATGAAAATTCTATAAGCGCTGCTAGAGAAACGCCTTACTACATGACAATTCAATGCCTACTCTAAATAGCTTATAGCACAAGCTAACGTGATTAAGACATTTAAGAAAAACAGAGGCCATGATCAACGATTGTAGCTTTAGCGTACAATAGCCCCCGACCATCGGGGGTCTGCATCCACTCTATGCATTAATATTCACACAGGGCACCAATACAGGACTGTTTACTCCTAAAACAATGAACTTACTTTTTGAGCGTCCTCGTGCCTTTCAAAGCTGACGAAGCCAAAGCCTTTGGATTTGCCATGTTCATCAGTCATAACTTTAACACTAAGAGCTGGTCCTGAAAGGAAGAGTTCTTTAGTGACATGCAAACCGCACAGTAATAATGAAACAAACAAAAGACTGCATAACTGCATAGAAGTATTGGGGGGGGGGATCGTGTTTTACATAAACTGGCCTCCCAGAGGAAGTTATTACACATATATTTTTATTTTTCTGGTAATCAACAACGTCAGTTAACAGATGGTTGTAGTAAGCAAGCTTGTTTGGCTCACCGGAAAGTACCTGTAATCAGATTTCGCGTATAGGATCTTACCGTATTTACCAAACATTTCCTTAAGTCTCTCGTCATCCATGTCTTCCCCGAAATTCTTGATGTATACATTTGTAAACTCTTTAGCTCTGGCTCCAAGTTCAGCCTCTCTTTCTTTGCGGGATTTGAAACGGCCGACAAACCTTTAGAAATATTCAGAAAGCTAAGTACATGGGTACATGTCACCACCACAATCTAAAGCGTTTGCGCAGAAGCAATGTCCTATTCACAGAACCTTTGTACAAAGTAATTCAGAGAATAGTTTTTTTGACACTGTCAGGGCAGGTAACTTTGCGCACACATTAAAAGATAATCTCACAAGCGTCGCATGCAAACATCTAACTTGACAAACTACTTGTGATACATACACTTTGCGGTCATTCAAGAGCATGCCGTTCATTTTATCGATGGCTCTCTCAGCAGCCTCCTGTGTCTCGAAGTGAACAAATCCATAGCCTTTTGATCCATTTTCATCACACACGACCTAAAATACATCTTATGGTTAATTTCGCACAGAAATAAAACCAGGTAGTGGCATTACTCCACAGAGGCAAATCTGACAGGGGATAAAAGCTGACTAGGATGTGAGGTTTGGTTATAGCAGACAAATTGGGCCAATGTTGTATGCTGAATAGACCTATGTGGAGCCAATTTGCACTACGGGATGTTTAAAATTATTGCAGAATAAACCCCCAGGCCCCATAAAAGCTTCGGCATCACTCTTCAGAGCTGCTTGGTGCCCGCCATAGAGCAGCATACCATGCGGCAACAAAACATGCAAGCCGTCGGCCGTCATGTAAGTGGAAAAGTGTTTTCCATGGCTGTTCTCAGAAGCGCTGAATTGATTTCACTATCCTGGAGGGATCAGTAGAGCAAACGACAGACTGAGCCAGTGCCTTCAATGTCCATATGCCCTGAGACTTCTTAAGATGTACATGGCGAGTTGCTTTGGTTTTTACTATATTTGTATCGTTACAGCATTTCAGCAAACCTACCTTACACGAAAGGATATTTCCAAACGCTGAAAAGGTATCATACAGAGCTTTATTATCGATAGACTTGTCCAGATTCTTGATGAAGATGTTGCCAACACCACTTTTACGGAGAGAGGGGTCACGCTGAGACCACATGATACGCACAGGTTTGCCCTTTATGACATCAAAGTTCATCGTATCCAAAGCACGCTCAGCTAGAAGAGAGAAAAAAATAGAATTTGACAACACAGCAAGACATGTTTCACAAACAAACACCAAAATAACGTATGGAATGTCTGCAGACAGCAGATGTGGAATCCGGTTTGGAAAGTAATCTAAAACTTTGGAATAACCAGCCTGGCAGCTTTCAGGGCGAGTGTTTGGGGGACCAGGGTGATGAATGGTAGGCAAGGCAAATAGCAATTAACTCTACTGAAATAGTTCTGTTCAATAAACGTTTCAGTGTTTTTAAGGCATAACATGTTCATATTTATGGTTTTTAGGCAATACGTTGCCCACAGAAGAGAATGTATTTAAGGGTTTCTTCATTTCACTTTAACGCTATGAAAGACTTGAAAATGTAACAGAAACATCAGGCTACGGTTGATAGAATGCAGTCTGTGGCCCCTGGTAACATTCATAGAATTGGCTCCCAAACTTTAGAGCGACCAAAGCTATACTGGGGACAGATGGATTAAAGTGGTACAGTAATGTCATGTTTTCCCCCTATAGACACATCACACCTTAAGATACTTCTATTAACAGATCGGTTCACCCAATCTGCAGCCGCTGTAAGACTTATTGTGAAAAACGAAAGCTTCTACATGATCAGCAAGTCTGGTCAACAGTTCATTAACACAAGTCATTCTCAAAAGAACACAAGGTGCAATTATCACAACAGCCAAAGCCTGCCATAGTACATTAAGGGTTAACACTATACATGCTGCATTTGACAACTGTGACAAAGCATAAAAAAAGGAAGATTTACTGTGAAGATTTCAAAAAAGTCGGAAAGATTGGAAACTATAAAATAGGGTGAATAGTCAATCTCCCTCCGCAGTAAGAAAACTAGCGCACTAGGCTACGATGTAGCAGAGGAACCGAAGGATCAGAACAGCAATTTACTATTGTAAAGATTGTGAGCCCGGTATATACATACATACGAAGTGCTGTGTACATCGCTGGCGCTATATAAACATGATAATAAAAATGTTTGAGTTTAGCAATCTGTGTGAGTTACAAATAAGGAACTCTGGCACAGGGTTGCAGAAAAAAACAAGATGTTTAACTACCCAGAACAAACCAGGCTGAAAATTATATCGCCAAAAATTGGCTGTGGAAAATAGTGTTTCCAAGAATCAAAGTGTAAAAGGACACAAATACATAAAAATGCTCAAAACTTCTACAACTTGTGGCAGTAACCCATCATGCCTGAAATGGGGCTGAGGTCACAATACAAGGGCGTTAAAAACGCGACAACCGTGCGCTAGCCATGGACATGAGCGTAAGCAGCGGACACGAAGCGGGTCACGGCACTCTTACCGTCAGCCGGCTGCTGGAAGTTGACGTATGCGTAGCCAAGAGATCTCCGGGTGATCATATCCCTGCAGACTCTGATTGACAAGATGGGGCCTGCAGGACTGAACTTCTCATACAGCATGGCTTCAGTCACGTCTTGGTGCAGATCCCCAACGTACAGGGAAGCCATGGGGTAACTGGGAGCACTGGGATTCATCTTTTCCTAGAGAGAATAATTTAGCTAGAAAGAGAAAAAACACGCGTTAGGTGAGACTATTGAGTGTAAACATGTATTTATTCATCATGCTCTGCTGCGCATGCAATACAACGTACTTATGGCACAGTAGACGACCGCATTAGTTTACACAGGACTTTAATTCACCAACACGAGACGTGCCCCCGGCCAAAGAGCTTTCAGTCCATCGGCACACGCGATGCATGCATTCTGTACCTTTCACCATCTGTAGTTTACATGAAAGCAGATCTAGCACATGCTCGCGCTCACACACGTGTTTAAGACCGGAACATGATAGTTATGTATGATTTTAACCAGTTACTGCACTGACAGAAGCTTATCACGAGCTCGACAGTGCAAGAGTGACCAGCGTGAGTAACGTGATAAGACGGGAGGTGGAACAATAACTACAAACACGATTTAAAGGGCTGAACACAGAGCGTGTGAGTCAGCAGACACGGCGTGACCGCATTTCAGCATCACACAAAACGGGTCAGCTATGTGCTCACAGGCAGAACATGTATGTAGATGACAGGAAAGGGTGGGAGAACATGGAGGAGCCTTACAGAGCATAGACTCAACTCATCCTGCCCTAAAGACTCACACCAGGTGCCATATGCCTACCCCATGCATGCTTATTAGCCTCTACCACGTCTACTGGGAGGCTGCTCTACTTATCCACTTCCTATTACAGCTAAGCTTCTGACACAGCAGTTTTAGGTTTCGATATCCTACAGATGACCTGAGCACCCGACATCGTGCCAGCCAAACCGATACCCTTCCCAACAGCCCACGGGAAAACGTAAACGGACGAAACGCAGCTTAAACCGAGCGAGTAATAATGCGACACGTGTGGGTCGGGTATCGGCAAGATCCGGGGCGTCCGTACAACGCCCATCTGGCGTTAAGCCACAAAGCATTCGCAGTCTAAAGTAGCCCGGGCCTACGCTAACAGGGCGGCCCAACGAAGCAACCGTACTCCGTAACATCACGCAATAGCCGCGAGGCCCGGTGTATCTGCGCTGCCATGCGGCCCCTTTAAGTCTATCACGTCTCCATGTAACTTCCAAGCCCTTCCGGCTCCTCTTCACCTGGTCAGCCAGTCCCCACCCTCGTTAACCCTTGTGGCTCTAACCAGACTAGTACGGGGCCTCAGCGTCGTGAACTACAGCGAATAACGCAAACTCGGGCGCTAACCGACAACGTTTGAAACAGTCTACCCAGAAACAGGTAGCAGCTCGGCCCCCATGCGAGAGGACACTCACCTGGTCCTGAGTGACGGTTATTTGCCCGATTTCGTCGCTTCCAAGTCGGAACGTGCGCTGAGGCCTCTTCCTGCTTCACCGTTTTCCTTTAACGGATTTTGTTTTTGCAATTTTTTTCTTCTTTTTTTTTTTAATTAGTCGTGTATTTTTCGTCCGTTGCTTGTTTTTTGTTTTTCTCGAGCGTTAAAATCAGATAGAGGGCGCGGAAAAAAAAATCTGCTTTCTTTAAAATCAACCAAAAGAAAAATAAAACGTTGGAAGGAAAAAAAAAAGAGGGTTTTTTCTGGGTTTTTCAAAGGATTTTGTAATTTTTTTTTATTTTTATATTTTTTTAATAATAAGAAATGTGTGCCGAGGCCAGGCTCCGGAGCACACACTCACACACAGCACTAACAGCCGGGGTAGAGGGGAAAAGGCCGGAGCCGATCGGCGTCTTATTTATAGGGACGCATGTACGTACGACGTATGTGACGTACCCTCGTAAGTCCGCCCGTCCGGGGAAGGGGCGGGGCCATTGTGTTCCGTGAGTAGGCTTGTGGTCGCCATGATAGTGGTGGCCTGCGTCATACGTGCGTTTCACCGGTTTGGGAATGGAGATGTTGTTATTTGTTAATGGCGGAAAGCCTATTTATTTATGTTACTCCCCCCTCCCCTCCCAAAGTATTTGAGAGGAAAAATAGGTATGGAAAATAACCCAAATAGAGACACCAGTTGAAACTAGTTGAAGGGCAGATGCAACAAAAGTTTTGCGCCTGCGTGTAAATATTGCGTTCTATAGAGCAGCTTGGGGTGGTTAGGAAAATACAGGGTTTTCTGAGTTGATGGTAGGTATTCTGAGGGAACATAGAAGGAGTGTTTGAGTGTATGGTGTGGGGTAACTGTGCCATTTTCCCAAGATACGTGTATTTTACATGTTGCGTACTATCACATGTAACGTGCTATTGGATTTGAGTTGTGTAAACTTATAGAAGTCAGCCAGGTTGGCCGTTTATGTGTGCTGGACGACTTGTGAAAGTTACGTGTGCCGTGGAAGTGATGGTTGATGGTTAGTTGTGTGTGTGTCTGGGAAGTGATGGCCAGTTAGGTGTGTGTCTTGGAAGTGATGGTTGATGGCTAGTTGTGTGTGTGTGTCTTGGAAGTGATGGCTAGTTGTGTGTGTGTCTTGGAAGTGATGGTTGATGGCTAGTTGCGTGTGTGTCTTGGAAGTGATGGTTGATGGCTAGTTGCGTGTGTGTCTTGGAAGCGATGGTTGATGGCTATCCTAGGCCTTTGTGGCAAGTTGTGGAACCCGGATGTCTATAGAGGTTCTGTGAGCGAATACGTAGTCTAAGAATAGTATTTAGAACAATAACTTGCAGTCACTGGGTACAAGAAACAGAACAGGTTCGGTTAAACTTGCTTTATCTGCAGACGTGGGGGTCGGTGTCAGTCTATTGATATTGATCCATTTCAGCACCTGAGGTTTTTTTCATACCTTTTAACGACAGATTTTTCTTTGGCATTTTTTACTATATGTTTTTTAAACCGTGTATAATAACTTTGCTAAAATAACCCAGAATGCGTTGTCTTTACATTTTCCCCTTGGTTTTATTTTAGACTGGTAAGGGGGACTTGTTATAAAACAAGTGTAGGTTGGCCGAGTAAAAGTTAATGAACTGGTTACAGTGACAATTACTCACGAGATAACAGATGGGTTTGCTGCTCCTTATCTCTGGTGTTATCAAGTTTACTTTGTATGCAAATAGTTACTCCGCAATTAGCCGTGTATCTTCCCCCTTTAGGATTCAGTCAAGGCTTTTCACATACAGATCAGGCTTACCTGCATTGTCGCTGGTGATTTACATATGAACTGGAGCAGGTCTGGTAAATTTGAAACCAGCACAATAATCAAACTATGTCTAGTAGCCAAAAGTAAATATGGTCATCTATACATAATAAATAATTAAAATAATAAAAATAGCCCCTTATGGGGAGTGCACTGGTTCACTTTTTGCATCGGGTGAAGCACAAGTCCATCGGGCTTCAAGGGGAAGAAGATGATTTAAAATCATATTACTGAATAAACTATGCAAAGTCATTCAAGGCTGGTCATTCAGTAGAAACCAGCCAGGGATGGCCCTGCATATTCCATAATGAATTCCATAAGTTAAAACCATATCTGCAAACTCGCCCGACAGCTCTCTCTTTGGTGAATAAGCACCCATGTATTCATGTATGTTGTAAAGCTACAGCCGCACCAAATGACAAAGTGAGCAACACTCCCTGGCAGCTGATTTGTCTGAACATATTTGTTTAAGCGTAACTCTTGATTATTATTAGTAATTATTTTAGGAATTCCATCTTGTTTGCTGGCCAGTTATACCTCAATAGTAATCATTACTGTATATTATAATATTGGGCACAATGTAAATGAGTAAGTCCCTTATAATTTTAATTAAATTCTCCCAGCGAGAATAAAATAGCCAGTAGATGTTTTTTTCTCTCAAAATGGGTAAAATCTGCGGGTGTTTTTGCAACTCTCGTAAAAGGAGAACTTATTTCGTCCAAAGAACTACAAGGAAAATTTGAAGTAGAAGTTCAGGCACAGAACAATGGTAGAATCTGATACTGCCTATGTAATTCTGAATGCTGCCCTATAGGTGCCTATGACATCGTATACTGTATCATAAGTATGGTAATTTATACGATCATTTATTATAGCTTAAACACTGTAGCTTTGAGTTTGTTGCGTAATAAATAAGCATGTTTTGAGTTCCTACACCCACATTCTAAGCTCATCAAAAGACAGATCTGTTTCTCGGTAAGGTCATGTAAGGGAAATGATGCTGTTTAAGGACACGTTGGCAACGGCTTCTTTGAAGAATGTAACCAGATTTCCTTGTGACTCAGCAACATATTCAAAATTAGGTGATCCAGTAACCTTTGGTTTACAATGATATGGGCATACATTGGTATATATCACGATAGGTGTGACGGGTCAAATTCTGGTAATTTCACATATTTAGAATGTATGCACATTACACTTGTATTCAGATTGATGTTTAGTGGATTAAGGTATGGAGGTAATTATCACATCACACATTTCAGTACCATAGCATCTCAATGGCCATTGGAGTGTCCTGTTTTTTCCCTCTGTAAATTTGGTCAGGTGTGAAATCCACACCTTAACTAAAAAGTTGGTTGTGAGCTAGAATATTCACATAATACCATTAGCATGAGCGCATAGGCTCTACCACACAAAGAATGCATTTGATCAAACGCGTTTACTGCAATGTAAATACAGAGGAAGAGGGCATTCTCATTAATCCTTATATGTATTTGCAGTAAGAGAAAAAAAAAATGTAACGCAAATCATTCCAATGCATTAAATAACACATGATGACTGGAGCGGGAATTGTAGTCCACAAAAGTTGGTGCACCAGAAGAGTGTCATAAAGTATCTATCTATATTCTCTCACTAGATATTACATTTAATTATATAATGGATATAATTATGGCATTAAACACCACGTGTGCCTACCATGCAATTTTACTTTTCATATGTAATCTAGGCATATGGACAGCCGCGTACATATATATACCGTATGTATACACCGGTGTGTGTGTATATGTATGTGTGTGTGTATATATATATATATATATATATATATATATATATATATATATATATATATATATATATATATATAAGAAGGGGGCAGGGCATTTTAAGAACATTTAGTTTTCATTACTCTCATTATTTGTGAAGTAATGGGGATTTTTTTCTTTTAATGTAATGTGATTTCCCCAGGTAAAGTATAAATGCATATAGTTTTTAAACCTAAATATTATTGGAGCACAATGACACAACGTCCTAGGGATGGGGCGTCCAACCTGCGGCCCTCCATCTGCTGCAGGACTACATCTCCCATCCTCATCAGCCAGCCCCTTAACTGAAAGAGCATTATGGGAGATGTAGTCCTGCAGCAGCTGGAGGGCCGCAGGTTGATCTGGGGAGTAATTAATGTGTTCTACCCTGGTCCTAAGCATGCTTGTAAAGCTTATAAAATATCTACACAGATATAATGTAAACGTGTATAGACTCTTATATGCTCTTCATGTCGATCCCCTATTCAGACTGAATGCATCTTGTATAAATTGTGTATCAAACCTCCGCTAATGATTAGCAAAGCAGGGTCTGTAACAATAGGTAAGATTAGATTTTTAGCTGATGGAAATACCTATGGATGGGTCCAGCTCCCACTTTATTTGTGCTGTCAAAAATGGAGCTAGTATTACACGGGCTAAGTTAAATATCTTCTAAAAGGAATTCTAACATGAAAAAATGTTTACTTTGTGTTTTAGATGCTGTGCAACGCAAAGTGAATGCACGTTGTTTTGTATGGTATGTTTTCAGAACCAACAAAAACAAAATATTTTTTTTTCTGTAAGTACATTTTTTATGTTATAGTTTATAAAGAAAATAGCACATAATGTTCAGTCATAACAATATGAAATAAGAAAGGATTAACGAGAGGTTATTCTCATTTCTTTCTATGCATATAGAAGGATACTTGCATGCGGAGCAAGTAATTCAAAATAACCCCCCTTGAGAAATGTGTCATTTGCGATGGCTGTCGGTATCCTATGCAATGAACTGAATCTTATTTTTATGTAAGATCTAGTTTAAAATGTGCCTTTAAAAAGTCAGGAGTCTCAAATTATATGGGACATTAGACTAGAGTCACTAATGATTCCTGGGGGGGGGTGAACTATAACTTTAATTTTTTAAGCAGATATGTAATGTTTCTCAAATCCTACATTTACCATTCTATACACAAAATAAAGTTGTAATTGTGTTGCACATTAAAATGCATATTGTATTTGAAAACCAATGACCTAGTGTGAAATTTTCATAGCAATTCAAATGGGGTAAGGCTTTGTACACATTTTGTAGTCAATTCCTTTGTTGTGAAAACGTTCAATGCATCTCAAAGTGAAAAGTTGCATTCTTTAAACCTGGAGAGCAAAGGACTATCCATGACTAAAGGTTTGGGGCTTCTTCTGTTAGGCAAAAAATGCATGCTGTACTATCTGAGTTTTCCTGCTGGAATCAATAAAATGATTAGAATTATATCAACTAGATTAACATACAGAAAAGCAGAGAGATGTGTGCTTATCCATAAAACCGCATCTCCAAATGTATGGCATTACTACAGGAGAACCAGCGGTGGAGATACTTTGCTCAAAATCTGGTCACAGTGAGATCCCGCAGCCCATGCGCTGTATGCACAGGTAATGCCATATGGAGGTTCTTGGAGATCAGAATACAGCACTCACAGAGGTATACTACACAGGGTACTAAACGTTTAGGTGCAGATATTGGTGCTGGCAACACGGCACAATGCTAAAGTAAACCTTGTTCAATACACTATGTGCGTTCTCAAACGGCTACTAGCCTTTCAGGTCATAAATGTATATACAAGATAAAGAAGCAGAGGCTCAGCACTCAAACGATAAGGTGAGTTTATTTCACGCAGGTAACGTTTTGACACACAGGTCTTTCTCAAGCCTTAGAAACATTAGTGCACACACTGAAGTATTTATGCAAAAACAAGTGATTAAGGGGTCGGGCACACCCGATCCTACATAACAATTTAAAGTGACAGTGCAAAGATAGTCAGTCAATGTGTATATATAAATAAATATCATTATATTAAAAGTCTGAATAAATATGAAAGTGAAGTAATATACTACAAATATATATCTATTATATCAAAAAAAGTGTACGCAAGTTTAAAATCAACACTGTACTACAAATACAGACACTATATGATCTAGAGATATTACTGTAACAAAACTGTGGTATGATAATATACAATATTAAAGATCGGTCTGTCAACGCAGCTGCACCAGTCAAATATTTCATAATCTCAAAATTTACAAAGAAGCATTAAATAAACCTAAGGACCAGCTGCGTCCCGGAATAACCATCAGCCGAGCTGAAATAAACAGAATCTAAAAGAGATAAAGGATAATGTTTAAGTTAATAAATAAGAATATCATCATATAAAAGTATATATTTCCAAAATAATTTGATTCACAATCATCCTAAATATCTCAAATTCGGGCAAGGCTTTCACACAAATTAACAGCCTATGACACATGGTATTTCCAAGTAGTCTCCCATCCACATACTAACCAGGCCCAGCCTTGCTTAGCTCCAAAGATCAGTCAAGATCGGGTGTATTCAGGATGGTATGGCCGTAGGGCATTAAAACCAATTCCCTTTTGAGTCCATTTGGAAATAATGTATCCAATTCATAAATCCACCATGCTTCATGTTGTTTTAGAATATTAACTCGATCACCACCTTGTTTAGGTCTAGATACCTGTTCAATAACACGATATTTAAGGTCCATCAACTTATGTTTCAACTCATCAAAATGTGATGGGACTGGTAAATCCAATTTTCTTAATTTGATGGTGGATTTATGTTTGGAAAATCTACTTTTGATCTTCTGTGTAGTTTCTCCCACATATAAAAGTTTACAAGGACACGTAAGTATATAAACTACATAGGATGATTCACATGTATAATGGGATTTAAGATTATACCATTTATCTTTCTGTGTGTGTTTAAATCTGACCCCCTTCAATATATCAGGACAGGCCACACAACCTAAACATGGGAAATTGCCACATTTTTTTAAACCCAAAAACCGCTGTGAGTTATCACATTTAACATTTTTAAGTTCAGCATGGACCAATTGATCCCGACTGGTATATGCCATAAGAGGGGGCGATGCAAACTCTTTTATCATTGGGTAACCATCAGATAATATATGACAATGTTTTCTAAAAATCTTTGTAACATCTCTGCTATGGGTACCAAAGTTGGACACAAAAGCCAGTCTGTTCTGAGGAACCCTATGTATTTTAGATAACAAATCCACTCTAGATGTTTTCTTAACCAATCTATATATCTCATCCAATAAATTTTGGGGATAACCCCTATCTAAAAACTTTTTCAACATCTCTTTAAATCTGGTTTCTTGTGTCTCCTCATCAGAAACAATCCGTTTTACTCTGATAAATTGACTCTTTGGAAATGATTTTAACAATCTTTCTGGATGGGCCGAGTCATATCTAAGAAGATTGTTTCTATCAGTCGGTTTAACATATATATCGGTTATCAGAGGCTCATTTTTTCTTTGGATCATAGTATCTAAAAAGTTAATCTTAGTATTATCACATGTCATCTCAAATTTTATGTTATCCGAAAATGAATTAAGATTAACTAAGAATTCCTGTAAGGGTTCAAATGGGCCCTCCCGTAAGCAAAGTATATCATCGATATATCTATACCATATTCTAACATGTTGATGGTATGCTAGGAGTTGATATATATACTTCTCCTCAAACATTGCCTACGTGAAATAAACTCACCTTATCATTTGAGTGCTGAGCCTCTGCTTCTTTATTTTGGATTTATTGAGGGACTTGGTGGTACCCTGGCTCGTGCACCATCTCACTACTGAGTGCTGCATTCCAATCTTTTTTTCTGTGTATAAATGTATATACATGTCAGAGCATACAAATAAATTATAACATAAGGGTACACTCCAGTCATCACTTTCATGCACATGATAGCCGAGTATCACCTTTAAATTAACAGGTTTTTGTGCTTTCAAATGCATGTAGGAATTTATGAGTGGATTTGCTCTGTTTTGCTGCTCAACGCTTATTTGCATTGCAGGAGATGTGTTTCTTGCGCAGTAGCTCCTGTAAGTGCACGCTCAGCTCCAGCAATGGTTCAGGTTGGAATCCAGAAAGACTTACAAGAACCCCCTACACAAAGAGAACTTCCATCGATTTCTATGGGAGCACTTTCTTGCCAGTGATTTCAACAGCCAAAACTGGCACCAAACATTGAGAGAAAAGGGCTAAAAAGCCGCAGGATTTTTATTAGGCAAGTTTTTTTTTTTTTAACAGGAAAAGAGTGCTTATAAAAGTCAATTATATTGTTAAAACCAGAGAGAAAATTCTAAAAGCTCTAGCAAAGTCGATGAGGCGCTAAGAACAAGGCAAGGCTGCATAAAATGTATAAACATTAACATATTCTGCGGAATTTACAGCTAAATAACAAAGCTGTGCTGGGACAGAAGTATTTGTTGTGTGTGTGTGTGTGTGTGTGTGTGTGTGTGTGTATAAAACATATGTGTGAAAAGCTTGGTAACACTTCCCATTGTAATGCAAGATGACAAGAGAGAGAGAATGGAGTCAGTTATTATCGGATGCAAATAATACAAACACATACATTCCACCCTAGCAGAAATAATACAAGTGTATGTTTCATTCATACATAAAGAGCAGCCACTTACCTCCACCCCACTGTCTTCTGCTGACCTCAAACATATGACATCATATCCCCCGCTGGAAGACTTCGATCCGGGGCTAAAAACCTAAATTTCTGTCAAAAGTACCGCAATGCAATATCCTTGGTTGTCTATTTTTCACAAATATATACTTTTTGGAGTAGTTTTGAGATTTGAAGAGATTTAGAGACTCAGAATACCAGATGTAAAAATCTCACAATTTGGAAAAACTTATGATCCCCATTTAATATTTGCCCTATAACTCCCAAAATAAAAATATTAGGCAGATAAGGTGTATCCAAACTCACGACAGGTGCCTTAATATATTTGGGGTTTTTATTTCTCATTTGCACTAGCTGTGTACAAACAGGTAAAACAATGTTGATGGGTTATATAGGTAGCTAGATATAGAATATGGCTTCAAAACAAAACCCTACTTGCCCTCAAAACAAAACAAAAATCTATAACTTGTGCGGGTACACTGAATGAGAAAGAGGGAAATTACGGACATATGAGAAATGTTTAAAATGCTTTCATCTTCTAGTGTAAAAATTCATTGTACTTTAAGGGGTTAAGGGTTTGTGGTACCCGATACGACCGGCTGGGTCAGTTACAAGGTACAAGTCTGGTCTCAACTACCTTTTTATAAAAGTTTCATACCAGGCTTCCTGATCTACCTGCCCCCCCCCCCTGGTTTGACAGCAAAGGTGCTAATGTCCCATCCCCCCATTGCCACCCTTAGGACTAGTCGGCCTAAGAAAAAAATAGGTCAATCCAAATAAGGCCAGAAAACAAAACGGAGCGGACTTGATTTGGGGTTTATTCACACTGGTTTGTACAGCACTGTGGAATATGATGGAGCTATGCAAATCGATAAATAATAATTATAATAACATTTGCATATTACTGGAATTTATGGACATGTTACTAAAAAATGAAAATGTGTCTATAGTGTATATTATTTACACTTAAAGCATTGATCCCAAACAAGCAAGATGTTACGTGTCCATACAAATAATACAAAACTGTTCAAACATGATCTAATTGCGTTTAGGATGAGAAAATGAGGAGGCTAAAAGAAGAAAGAAGACCGGGAATTTAATTTGTATTTACCGTGAAATTGTGTTTTTTGTAACATCCCTTTGAAGTGCATACTTTTCTTTAATAAGAGGCAGACAGAACAGATAATCAGCGGAGACATTTGTTTGCAAATGCTTTCACACTCCCGTTCCTTATCAATTCACAGCAGGCAGCCGGTTACCCCATACCTAGTGGCAGGTGAGAACACCAGATAGGCTCAAATGTATTTAAATTCATTTGCCTGAACTGAAAGTTACTTGCCTGGCGTCCGTTAGGCACAATACAATGCAATCACCGGGTCTTTGTCAAGACTTCTTTTCAGCTAAGCGACTACATACATGTAGCGACTTTAAATAATTAAATGTTATAACTTTTCTTAAAACAACTTTTCTTAAATCTGTAAAAGTTTATATAGGCTGACTGGAATTTTTTTTATCGATGCTGGCCGTGGAAAGCAGATAGGGATATCATTTTCAGTTACACATTTACTTATTATAGACAAGATAGAGCATTAGCCAAAGGGGATATATTTTTCTTTGCTAGGACAATAAAGGAAAAGTCGTATAAGATTTCAGGTTTTCAGAAGACTGAAGAAGAGATTGCACTTATTTATGTAGCACAGTCCTCCCAGGGATCGGTGTCTAAAGATGTATACCCTCCACCCTTTCCAAAATGCCCAGCAACAGCAATAAAATCAGGGCATATGATATTTAATTTATTTAATAAACATTTATCATTGACACAACCAATCCTATAAGTAGCTATATATATATATCTATATATATCACAGTAAGCTTAAAAGTCTTGGGAAGGACCATCATCCAAAAAGACCTCCAGTGGCACCCAAATATACTGTCCTTTTCTGGCCAGTTGACCTTAATTGATGAAAATTGATAATTACATATAAATCATACTTATCAGACGTCTGATACAACATAAATTGTAATTCATAAACATTTAAAGGGAATCCATGCTTCACTCCTCCTTAGACCCTAAGCAGCTGCCTAATATGCGTATATTGTAGCACCACCCTGCATGCCAACAGCAATTTAAGTATTCAAATGGTTAATTCATACGAAATGAGAGGATTGAAAGGAAAGGAACCTTTAGAAACTCAGTGTTGTGTTACTTTGTTTACACACATATCTTATATTCTAAAAAGTGTCTACTAAACATGCGCATTAGTTTTCTGGCTGCATGGGGAGGTCAGCTATGCTTAATACAGGTAGTTGTAACAAGGACTATTTGATAAAGTGTTGACTTTTGAGAGCCACAATTGTGTTTTAGTCTTATAAATGTCTTATCTCAGTCTGTGCACATGTATTAATGATGTATTATTGAGGTGGAAGAGAAAAAGGCAATGTGTGCCTTCAGATCTGGCTTGTGTTTAGAGAGTTTTAAGAAATATTGCATTTCCTTTTTTTATATACCGGTAGATATTTTATCGCATGGGATCTTGGATTTACAGGCAACTGAATAGCTAAAGCAATCCAATGGTCTACAGGCTTAAGTGGACTTCTTAAGTTATCTAATTTCTCAAGGTACTAAATTTATGCTAGATAAACTACTGTTACTTTTCTCATTTCTGGTTCTTTTTCCCTGCTAAAGGGAATCTTAGAATTGGACCTCTGCAATATTCTAGAATTAATCTAACTCTCAGTCTAACATGTTTAGTCTTTGAATCCTTGGAAAAAGCCACAGAGACTGGGAACGCGTGGACAGAGCATATGGAATATACACTCAAGATTGATGTGTCTGTTGCTACTGTAATATTACTATCCCAAGGATAGATGCACCGCATAACACTACAATAGATGCACAATTTGGCATGGAGTCGGGATCAGAAACAGTATGGGCCAGGGTCAGCATCATCCAACCCATTTCTTGTCAAGAAGTTCTCTCTCTTTTTCTTCATCCCACAATTACAAAGACTGTTTTACCCAATCTACAGCAATCAACGGCTCAACAACAGGGAAGAAATAACCTAATGGGGAGGAATAATTATGCAGATTCTGAGAACAGGATGTTGGTACCTTTCCCCAGGCTGTACGCAAGAGATTTAATTCACATACGTTGCTTTTTCAGTGTATAGATCTTCAAGATGACTTGAAAATAGAGACAGAGCCATTTTGATACTGACCAAGGAGTTGGAACAATACACGTAATGTAACAATCTTGGAGCTCTTTTATATCACTGCCTAATGGACAATCCTTGCATCCCCAATTCTACAGTTTTTTGGCTCTACTGAGTGATATAATTCATGGACCTTGTGTATATTCAGCTCTGACATACTGTATACCCAATAGCTCTGACTGCCAGTAACTCTCTGCAGCACTAGAGGGCAGTGTTTCACTTTGGAATAAAGCCATCATTATCAATACTGCAATGAGGACATCCTGCCTCCCTGTTAAGGAGGGCCTTCTTTTTATTTACAAGCCCATGAAGAAAGCAATACAGTAATTTACTGGACCCCAGATCCAGGAGTGCAATGCCTATTACAGACATTCATGAAAAATATACTTAATGACACTCTCAATTCTTAAGTGGTTAAATATAAGGCAGAACCCTGCTCTCTCTGCTCTCTCTCTCCCCCTCTCTCTCTCTCTCCCTCTCTCTCTCCCTCTCTCTCCCTCTCTCAAAAGTGAGTACACCCCTCATATCTTTTCATGTGACAATACTGAAGAAATTACACTCTGCTACAATGTAAAGTAGTGAGTGTACAGTCTGTATAAGAGTGTAAATTTGCTGTCCCCTCAAAATAACCCAACACTCACCCCTAAGTGGAAACATCCAAATTTGGCCTAATTAGCCATTTCCGCTTCCCGGTGTCATGTGACTCATTAGTTTTACAAGGTCTCAGGTGTGAATCTACATGGCACCTCATGGCAAAGAACTCTGAGGATCTCTACATAAAGATGGCCTAGGCTATAAGAAGATTGCCAAGACCCCAAACTGAGCTGCAGAACGGTGGCCAAGACCATACAGCGGACAGGTTCCACTCAGAACAGGCCTCACCATGGTCGATCAAAGAAGTTGAGTGCACATGCTCAGCGTCATATCCAGAGATTGTCTTTGGGAAATAGATGTATGAGTGCTGCCAGCATTGCTGCAGAGGTTGAAGGGGTGGGGGGGTCAGCCTGTCAGTGCTCAGACCATACGCCGCACACTGCATTAACTTGGTCTACATGGCTGTCGTCCCAGAAGGAAGCCTCTTCTAAAGATGATTTACAAGAAAGCCGGCAAACAGTTTCCTGAAGACAAGCAGACTAAGGACATGGACTACTGGATTACCATGTCCTGTTGTCCGACAAGACCAAGATAAACTTATCTAAACCCTATTCAGCATCTGTGGGGCATCCTCAAACAGAAGGTGGGGGAGCACAAGGTCTCTAACATCCACCATCTCCGTGATCTTGTCATGGAGGAGTGGAAGAGGACTCCCGTGGCAACCTGTGAAGCTCTGGTGAACTCCATGCCCAAGAGGGTTAAGGCAGCTCTGGAAAATAATGGTGGCCACACAAAATATTGACACTTTGGGCCCAATTTGGACACTTAGGGGTGTGCTCACTTTTTTTTTGCCAAGGTTTAGACATTAATGGCTGTGTGTTGAGTTACTTTGAGGGGACAGCAAATTTACACTGTTATACAGGCTGTACACTCACTACTTTACATTGTAGCAGAGTCATTTCTTCAGTGTCACAAGAAAAGATATAATAAAATATTTACAAAAATGTGAGGGGCATACTCGCTTTTATGAGATACTGTGTATGCATATATATATATATATATACATACTATATGACAGTCCCATTTTAACAGGACATTTTACGGAACATCAGGTACCAATAGTCGTTTGTATGTCATATGTGTCGTACGTGAAGGCAGAGTATTTTCGCAAACAAAGCTGTGTTTGGCTGTGTTTTGCATCGCGGGGCTGGTGTTAGGATGCTTGCTGCGTCACATGGGAATAGCAACACATATTACCACAGGCCAACAACTCAAGATAAAAAAGGATGATAGGAGTTCCACTTTTGACTTTGTTGGGACGAGGCACATGACTCGCACATTCCTTGCAGAGGTTGTTACAAATGCACGTCTTATCGCAGTTTTAGCATTTCTCAAGTTATTGTTAACTTTAAAGAAATTTGAACAATGTTACCATTAAGCAAACAAAGGCGTAGGTTCTGCAAACTGAGAAAGCAGTTGTTTTACTTTCTTGCTAACTAATTAATAACTACTTGTTTCATATTATACTCAAGAGTATAGGATACTTCATTAAAGTTCCAGGATCCCGGGAGCTCCTCAAAGTCGCAAACAGTCATTACAGAAATATAATAATAGGGGACACGTTGAAGCCCCCATTTCCCTTCATTCTGCCTTCTCCATGCGCTAGTCAGGATACATGGGATGAGCCCAATCATGTCTTGGCTGTTAAAGTACAGTGGGGCAAAAAAGTATTTAGTCAGCCACCAATTGTGCAAGTTCTCCCACTTGGTGAAAATGGTGAAATTTACAGGCCTCTCTCATCTTTGTAAGTGGGAGAACTTGCACAATTGGTGGCTGACTAAATACTTTTTTGCCCCACTGTACATGACAGCTCCAGAGCCAAAGGAGCTTTACTCACTAAATGATGAGTTCTTTACTCACGGGTTTTAATGCCATGTAAGTGCTCACATGTGGCCTGGCCTATTTAGTTTGCAGTATCTGACTCCAGGCTGCATATACATCAGCAAACACCAGCAGCCCATTCTCATTACCTACCTTACCTGCGTCCTGCATGTTTGCTGTTTAAACCTTCCCCCCTCTATATTTACAATTTTGCTTTGATATTGAATTTTTTATGTATTTATTTCCTGTGATATCATTTTCAATATTTAATACTATACAGTTCTATTTTACAGAAAAGCAGAAAAGATAGTGGGTACCTGGAATGGACTTCCAGTGGAATTAGTACAGGCAAACACAGTAAAGGAATGCAAGGAGAATAAATTAAGAAAATGTGACCAATAGTTTTTTCTCTGCTGTCACTATCTATGTGTCTAATCTATATTGAACTCAGGATAAACTATGATGCCTGAAGCTTTGCTTGAAGTAACTTTGTGTGACTGAAGCCTTTAGCTTTTAGTTATCTGAACAGCCTCTTGCCTATTGATTTGGTAATTTCTCCATGGGCTTTAGTTTACTTCGGTATCACGGAAGTCCTGCACAGTACTCAGTACTAAATACAGTAAAGGCATTTAAGTAAGCATGGGATAGGCATAAGGCCAAGCTAGATATAGGATAAGGGCAAGTACTTAAGGAAAGTACTCAGAGGTTGGGCAGACTGGATGGGCCTACTGGTTCTTATCTGCCGTCACTTTCTGTGTTTCTATGTTTCTATTTCCAATCTAAAGCTATGAACCTGGCATGGCTTTCTGAATAAGGCCCTATACTTGACCTCTGATAGAACCATGCAATTTATGTTCTGTTGGGTGAATCTTCTAGGAAAGATTTACTAATCGGTTAAAGAAAAGTACTGATGACCACGGCGTTCTGTGTGGCGCACATACTTACGTATAGCCATGTTCTTTTTTTTTATGTTTATATAGTGCTTATTTATGAAATTCTGACCTGAATGTCCAGTAGTTTTGTTCGCACTTCTGCAGTCGGGGCTGGTTAGACTAGAAGGCTGTTGAATTGCCGCAACCACTCTTAAGGGTTAATATTTCTTTTAGCATACCTTAGAAATGCCCCTTTTTGGAGGTATTATTCCTCTTTGGAACCCAGCTCTGTGTGCCCCTCTTCCCTCCCCGGATGTCCCTCTTTTCTAAAAGCTCAGACGGTTTTCTGGGTATTGTGACAGTATTGTGTCTGTACCAAAACTAAACAAAATCTGTTTAGATACCTAATTGTTTAAATAAAATACATTTTCCTCTTCTTAAGGCCTTACTAACAGCTATCGATAGGTCACAAAGTTACATAAAAAGGCTCTCGGTCACAAGCTCAGCTACATCTTTTAACACAGAACGAGTTTATACATAGTATATAGTATATTTATTTACATAGTACTGGCACTTAAAAAGAAACAGAAACTTTTTTAAAGTTATTATTAACCCTTTAGGTGCCAGGGGTGCAGACACATTTTTCTCTTTTGAAATATCAGGCCATCTGTTTGTAGTTTTGCTATAGTTATTCTGATTTCAATATTTCGGCACGCTATGTCGTAACCGGTTCCTTTCTGTGCTCCCTCTGCCAAATATTGCATATATCCTTGTGTTTTTGTATTTTTCCCATTGACTTTAGGGGTGAAGAGGACAGTCACTGATCCTTCCATGTTAGCAGGGATCAGTTTTCTTCAAGCATACATACACACATACATGGTTGGCAGTAAAAGGGTTAAGGACAGTCCTAGAATCTAATGTTTTTTTTTTTTTAAATCAGTTTACAAAAACTAGGATTAATGAAAAATAAATGAATATATTTGGAGAGTGTGTACAAAATGTATTAGGAGTAAAATGGTGAAACTGTGTTTTTCCCCATTTTCTTTTTATATTTTTGAATTCTATTCCTACGAATTATACATTATATATATTTGTATGGTTTCCAAAGTTGTCGGGGGCATTATACTATGCCTTTAATTGCACTTTAACCATTTAATCACAGTCATTTTTTAAGTTTCTATGGCAAGAAGAACTCAGTGCTGTGTCGGACTGTAGTTTTGCTTTCCAGCAAAAATTATGCCAAATTCTACATGATGAAAAGAATTAGTTGTAAGATTTGGCAGCGCTACATGTAGCATTACTAGTATTATTGATGTTCCCAGTATTCTCTTCATCAACACCAGGATGGCCGAGTGGTTAAGGCGTTGGACTTAAGATCCAATGGACATGTGTCCGCGTGGGTTCGAACCCCACTCCTGGTAGAATGTCTTTTAACCTAATAAATTAACAAAAAACTGTTATTTGTGGAAATCAGGGGGAAACTAAACGCAAACAAACCAAAAAATAGTGTTACGCGTCCTGAAAATATGAAAGCGCTTCGCCATGATGAGTAGGTGGTTAAGGTGTTTTTGTGTTTTAAAAAAAGTTATGGACTAAATAACTTTTGCTTTGTCTTTTTCAGCGGTGACTTCCTTCACACTTGTTTGGAGCATCAACGCAAATTATACCGTATGGGCTCGGTTATAGGCCGCACCCTTATGGTTTGGTGCTATTTGAAAGAAAAATTTATTTTTAAAGAAAAAATGAACAGAAATACATGCATTTTAACCTTTTTTGTATCTATTATGCAGTTAGTCAGCATATGTTACAGACAAACAGAAATTTGGAAAACCAATAGCCATTTTAAGATCCCCCATTAATTAATAATGCACCTTACTTATAGATAAGCCACTCTGTCCCCCAGATATGCTTTATGTCCCCCTGATATGCCACTCTGCCCCCCAGATTTGCTTTATGTCCCCAGATAGGCCACTCTGCTCCCCAGATATGCTTTATGCATAGTGCTGCAAGAGATCTGGATCCTAACCGTGCTGCTTGCCCACAGCAGGGCTACATGAAAAAGATTTTTTAAAAAAACACCTGCCTGGCACCCGGAACTGCATGTCCAGGGCATCGGACGATACGAACTGCGCATCCCTGCACTAAACCTGAATTATACGCAGCACCCCCACTATAAGACTTAAAGGGGGGGGGTGCGACCTATAATTGGACCAATACGGTATATTGTTTTATTCTTTTTAATTATTTTTTTTCAGAAGAATCAGGTCTCATCTCTCTGGTTATACCATCTGGAATCACCAGTCTTCTTGCTAATATATAAGAATGTGAACAAAAAAATAAACACAAAATATTTTTTTTCCTAATTTTCCTTAATATCTGTTTCGTATGGTAGGTGCCGCTGCTAAACACATACAAAAGCAACGTGCCCCAAGTACAGCAATATCTCTTACGTTTTTTTATGTTTTGGAGGACCCAAATACTCCATTATACAAAACCTGTGGATCGGACTCACTGGATGAGTAGTCAGTAATAGTACAGGGAATATTCTGTATTTTTCTGTATATTTATTTAGTTTATATAGGCATTCAGTAACCCTGCTGAACACCCTCTTCCCAAGGCAGGTCAACCATGTCTGAAATGCTACATGATGAAAAGAATTAGTTCTAAGAAGAATTTTGCAGTCCTACATGTAGCATTCCTAGAGTTATTGACATTCCCAATCCCACCTTTATCCACACCAGGATGGCCGAGTGGTTAAGGCGTTGGACTTAAGATCCAATGGACATGTGTCCGCGTGGGTTCGAACCCCACTCCTGGTAGAAGGTCTTTTAAACCTAATAAATTATCAAAAAACTGTCATTTGTGGAAATTAGGAGGAAAATAAACACAAACAAACCAAAAACTTGTGTTACACATCCTGAAAATATGAAAGTGCTTAATCTGGTTGGTTAAGGTGTTAATTAAGTACCAAAGGTGCTTTTATTTTTAAAGTTATGGACTAAATAACTTTTGCTTTGTCTTTTTCAACAGTAACTTCCTTCACACTTGTTTGGAGCATCAACACAAATTATACCGTATTGGCTCGATTATAGGCCGCACCTTTATAGTTTGGTGCTATTTTAAAGAAAAATGTATTTTTAAAGAAAAAATACACAAATTAGTGGAATAGTAAAACAGTATTTTACCTAACAAACAGAAATACATGCATTTTAACCTTTTTTGTATCTATTATGCAGTTAGTCAGCATATGTTACAGACAAACAGAAAGTTGGAAAACCAATAGCCATTTTAAGATCCCCCGTTAATTCAAAATGCACCTTACTTCTACATACGCCACTCTGCCCCCCAGATATGCTTTATGTCCCCCTGATACGCCACTCTGCCCCCCAGATATGGTTTATGTCCCCTGATAGGCCACTCTGCCCCCCAAATATGCTTTATGCATAGTGCTGCAAGAGATCTGGATCCTTACCGTGCTGCTTGCCCACAGCAGGGCTACATGAAAACAGATTTTTAAAAAAACACACCTGCCCGTCACCAGGAACTGCATGTCCCGGACGTCGGACGATACGAACTGCGCATCCCTGCACTAAACCCGAATTATACGCAGCACCCCCACTATAAGACTTAAAGGGGGGGGTGCGACCTATAATTGGACCAATACGGTATATTGTTTTATTCTTTTTAATTATTTTTTCAGAAGAATCAGGTCTCATCTGTCTGGTTATACCATCTGGAATCACCAGTCTTCTTGCTTCACATACAAAAAGCAACGTGCCCCAAGTACAGCAATATCTCATACGTTTTTTTATGTTTTGGAGGACCCAAATACTCCATTACACAAAACATGTGGATCGGACTCATTGGATGAGTAGTCAGTGATAGAACAGGGAATATTCTGTATTTTTCTGTATATTTATTTAGTTTATATAGGCATTCGGTAACCCTGCTGAACACCCTCTTCCCAAGGCAGATCGACCATGTCTGAAATGCTACATGATGAAAAGAATTAGTTCTAAGAACAGTTTTGCAGTCCTACATGTAGCATTCCTAGAGTTATTGACATTCCCAATCCCACCTTTATCCACACCAGGATGGCCGAGTGGTTAAGGCGTTGGACTTAAGATCCAATGGACATGTGTCCGCGTGGGTTCGAACCCCACTCCTGGTAGAAGATCCTTTTAACCTAATAAATTAACCAAATTCTAGCATTTGTGCAAATCAGAAGGAAAATTAATGCAAACAGACTGAAAAATAGTATTAGGCGTCCTGAAAACACAAAAGTTCTTCATCAGGATGATTAGGTGGTTAAGGTGTTAATTAAGTACCATAGGTAGCGTTTTTTAAGTGTTTATGTTTTGTTTTTCTATTGTTTAAACATTTTTTGCCTGAACATCTGTTTGGTGTGGTTATACCTTCTGGAATCACCAGTCTTCTTACTAATATATGACAATGTAGACAAAACTTTAAAAACAAAATATATTTTTTAATATTTTTAAAAATCATAATCATACGTATACAACAATGTTCAATAGCACTAATATATGAAAAAGTAGCCACAAATTAAAAATGCATATTTTTTTACATTGTACTGGGAGGGGTATAAAATGTCGAGAGACTGGTTTCCTTTTTATTAACTTTATATGTTTATTTTTAAAACCTTTTTTTGCTCTGTCCTCATCCCTTATATTTCAGCTGGGAGGGAACTGGTTTTTTTTTTCACTTTTAGATTTTGTATTGTTCATTTTTTCATTCTTTAAACTTGTCTGAGCATCTCATCTGTCTGGTTATACCATCTGGAATCACCAGTCTTCTTGCTAATATATAAGAATGTGAATAAAAAATAAAGACAAAATATTTTTTTTTCCTAATTTTGCTTAGTATTTCTTTCACACGCTGCTAAACACATACAAAAGCAACGTGCCCCAAGTACAGCAATATCGCATAGGTTTTTTTTCATGTTTTGGAGGACCCAAATACTCCATTACACAAAACCTGTGGATCGGACTCACTGGATGAGTAGTCAGTGTTAGAAGTTGAACAGAGAACATTCATAGAAAGTGCTTCGCCACAAAGACGTTCACACTTTAAGAAGTGAGACTGGTCTTGCTTGTAGAAATGAGCTCGAGGAGCAATTGCCCCAGGGTAGCCAGACTTACAGTATTTTCATTGTACAGAACAGAAACAGATGCCGATACCTGTGGGTTATATGCATGTGCTATACTATAGGAACTTATACACGATCTAGTAAAATATGAGCAGATTCATCTTTGGCGTTTTTGTAAAAACTAAAATCAAAGAGAAGGTAGTTTCTTATTTACAAAGAAAGCCGGATCTCAACTTACATGAAATATTCAATCCATGCCACAGTATGAGGATTTATCCGCTAAAGATCTCAGCTTCATTATTCACTATAAAGGGCCAACACTGCCAAGTTTCTCTGGCAAGAAGGGCTGAGCTAGCCCTGTATAATGCATAATTTAATGTGCCAGGAGAGAAGGGGGAAAAAATCTCACTGATATAACTATACGTTAGACGAGTCCAGCCAAGCTCTTCCTGCAATTTAAGAAACAAATCCAGCGGCACCTGACAATGTGACGGCCGCTAGCTTGGTAGACAGGACAGTACACTGCAAGCAGAATGGTTTATGTCTAAGCACATAGCTTTGGTATAAAAGGGATGGGGGCATCAACATTTTAATGAGTTGCTATGGCGTTAATTAGGAACTCTATGCTCTATGGAGCCGGTACAGCAATACGTACGGTATTTTGTAGATGGGTTGTTTGTATCAGGTGTGCTGTGATGTCAGTGGGAATCTCCTCCCTACACACAGGGCACACCTTGTATAGTGAGACCAGGCAGCACCTGCACATTCCCTCGGAGATAGCCCTGAGACTGTTATATCCAGCAGAGAAGAGATAGCGTTCTCCGTTCTGTGGGTTCCCTGCTATCTGGATCAATGCATATCAATATACCTGTAACTGAAGACCTCCAGGACAGCCTGGGCGTGCGCTTTGTGGTAAGGCATCTTCTTGTCTAGTAAAATAGAAATGCTCATGTTTCTGGGGGTGAGTTACAGGGAATAAAACTTGTTTAAATGCTTTACAGCGTAAAAGGACCTAAAATGTACCCATTAATCCAAAATAATCCTATCAACTCCCAAATCAGCTGTACTGTTCAGAAAGTATCTAAATCAGTCCACCTGTCTGTGTTTTGAAGCCTTTGATTAATGATGGCAGTCTGTTGCCAAACCTCAGCACCAAATACTCTCAGCCAGCTTTCTGCTATTCTGCTTCGTTTATGTTTGCTGAAAATGTTTTTAACTCCTTTCCTGTGTTTGGGTTTTTTTTGTATTCTCTCCCCTCTGGTTTTTAAACTTTAAACTGCATTTCAAACAAAAATGGTAATCCGGGTACATTTAAAAGCATTAATAGTAATAATATTAATTAATAGTAAACATGTTATTTTATTTATTGCTGTTATAACAATTTGTACATTTATAAGCAACTTTGTTACACCAAGAAACGCCCATGCTCTGACAGCACTAGCAGAGACATTCAACTTTCTCAATGTTTGAGCATCATCCTGAAAATAGTTATAGGAGTTAGTGGGATGATATACTTTAGCAGTGCCACCTTCACAAGTCAACTAAGTGGAGCTGAACCAACTTGATATCAATTTACATTATGAAGGGTTAATCCATATGGGCTTCCTCTATGCTGATACACTGTTTGAATGCCTTACTCCCCACACTAAATATGCAATACAAGGGACCAGGAGAAGCTCACCGGTGTTGGCCCTTTTATAATTATCTACTCTGGTGCAAATTGATGGGTTAGGGAATATATCCCTATGACTTTACATCACTAACCCCTGACAATGGACATCATATTGAGATGAAGTTCCTCTTTGCTTTCTTTAAAATGACCCCATTGATCATTTAATGTACCGGCTTTTGTTTTTTTCCATCGAAAAAGGTGCAATATTGGAAACATCATCCATACTACTGCAGAATACCCAAACCCTTCCGGCAATGATTCTTTAATCATGTGAAATGTGTCATAACTTTTGTTGGGAATACTAAATTGTCCTGTGACACAAAAGCAGGTGTCGGTACGGAATTGCCATTTAAAGACCATACACTATTTTTAAAATGCCCTCTGTAGGCATGTAAAACACTCTAATTGGAACAGAACCCTAAACTTAGACTCCTGATTTTCTCGTTTGTGAAAATGTGATAGACTGCCTTCACACGTTTTTTAAATGATACGTCTTCCCCTTCAACCCCCCCAGGGCAAAGGACGCTTCCTTTTGTGCTTGTTATTTCAGTTTTTTGACAGTACATCTATATGTAATACGCTCCTGTTTCCTATTTAATAGATCATTGTTCTGTAGAATAAGATTCTTACAAGTTGTGTGTGTATGTATAAATGTTTGTATGTATGTATATGTGTGTATATGTATATATAATGTGTGTGTGTGTGTGTGTGTGTGTGTGTATATATATATATATATATATATAAATATATATATATATAAATATGTGTATATATATATATATATATATATGTATATATATATATGTTTGTATATATAATCTCATCACAAATGACGTTTGTTGAGGACATTACCTGTGGGTGCGATTAGCTGATCAAAGGTACCAAATTTAAAAGCATGTTCTTATTTTTCTAAAAATGTCAACATCTCTTATGGATATTTCACATAAGGTAAAACTTATTTTAACAATAAGGTTATAATTTGTATCATATTGGGATTTGTGTAGATATTTCCGAAATTTATGAAATTCCGTGCTAGTTTTTCAGGTCTGTGCAGACTTTTCACTGAAAAGATGTCACTGTTTTATCCGTCTGTATAGCCTTCCTTATAGAGTGAATTGTTTGCCGCTGTTTGTACAGGTAGCCGGGGCAATTCAATGCCACCGGCGATCACCTGTTTAACCGTAGACAACTCAAGCCATTCACGTTCAGTTTGTCTTGTGTGATTGCAGCTTTACTCCGTGTATCTGGAAGGATTCCTTATTTTCAAGGCCCGATACAAAGACCTACATTTGTGGAATGAGCAGGTATGTGTGTTCATGGTGATCATGGTCCCTTGCATTGTATTTATTTACTTGGATAGACAAAACTTTTTCTTTTGGTTCTGACAGAAGTAAAATTTTTGGCTTTTGTAAATCCATATTCTGGGTCTGTTGTGGTCGCCGTTGTGGATTAACACCTTTGCTAGGTTCAACTCAGGGGAGTACTGAGACCATCCACGGCCCCCGGGCAACAAAAAGTCAGAAATACGGAAACAAAATATAAAAGTAAATATATTTACCATCTCTGTAAACAAGAACTAAAACTAAAGTTCTCATTGAAAGTGGCGTATCTAAAGTATTTGGCAGCCAGGCAGATCCTATATGTGGCACCCCCTCACATTTCACTCACTTTCACTCACACACTCACTCTTGTTCACCCTCTCATGTTCTCTAAATCTTTTCCTATATTTCCCTACGCTTCTCTGCGGATCACGTCCGCATCTTCTTGGTCATGTTCTATCTTCTGTCTTTTATCATTTGATCTCCGTGGACGTAACCTGGGGTGAACTTCTGATAACATTGGTGGTGCTTCCAGTGACATCCTCCAATCCGGGAGAGAACATCACAGAAAGGGTCGCGATTTCGGTGGAAATCTGTGCCAGGTTATGTCCAATCCTCCAATTGGGGGAAAGGACGTCTCCGAAAGAGCCGACATTTTGCCCTAAGGTGAACTTCTGGCAAAATTGCAGCACATTCAGTGACGTCCTCTCACCCGCGGAGATGCGGACAAACCTAGAACATAGAAGGAAGAAGATGTGGTCTCCAAGGAGGTAGGGAATGAGAGGTTTCTCAGAGAACCACAATTATACATGAGCACAAGAGACTGCTTAAATATTTACAGGCATTTGAGGAACCCTTTTGGGGACTCCCAATGCTTTGTTCCATAGCCACAGAGGTCAGGAGTAAATCCTGCTAGCCTCCATCCGTGCCAATGGCATGCTAGACTCCCAAATATACTACTGGGGCATCAAGTCGGAAGCAGAGGAGCCAGGCAGTCCTGCAAAGCGTCTCACACTCTGAAGAACAAGGGAAGACCAGGGACCTGACTGTTCCTTTATACAGAACCTGTATTTCCTGTTTTACTACCAGATGCTACATTTGATGTGACCTGTACCCCGAGCCCCCCACTTATCAGGACAAGGAATGTGAGAAACACACGTTCCTTTCATTTGTTCTCTGCTAAAACAACAATAGGCATGCCTTTTGTCGTCTAATACAAACAACTGAAGGGCACAAAGACATAGTGTACCTAGAAAGAGGAAATACATGTACAAAATAAAATATATTTTCCCAAGGAAATCCCCAAATGCTTAGTTTACATATGCGTGAGACCACTATACTATACTAGCTTTGTTTACAGTACTAGGGAAATGTACTCACAAAACTTGCTAAGCAGGATGTACCAGGCGGCATTTGATGAGGGACAAAATGTTTGTGCCGTTTTCATTACAACTGTTGAAACTCGCTAATAGCCGATGAAATCAAGCTGTAAAAGTAGAGATGTTTCCATAATTAACGATGAAACTGGTAGATAAATGTCTCAGTTCCAATAAAAATTATGGGAACAGAATGTGATGTCAGATAATCTGTCCCGTCTACCTGCTGCAACACATCAACTCTTGTACATGCTTAACTATCCAAGACAATATTTTTTTTTTAAAAATCACCTTTGTCACCAAATCAGCCAACAACATGGTCCTCCCATCCATTGGTTGCCAATTAGAATGCATCCAAACACACTGCTTTATTAGCTGAACCTGAGCGTTTTATTAACCCGTTAATTTTTTCACTTTCTGTTTGGTTTCAGCTTCATCACTTATTTGGAAATCAGTTGCCAAACTTCCCACCTAAATATTTCCTGGCAATGACCAAGGCTATGGCAGAAGAAAGAAGATTACAGCTGGAGCGGTACCTGCAGAAACGTAATTGGGATTATTTACCCTCATTTGATGGATGTTTTTGGGCCGTATCTGTGAGCACTCTGGGATTGTGGCACTGTGGAGTCTGATCAGCCCCATATGCAAAAAGCTCCCCTCTACTCCTGCCAATAAAGGCACTAAGTTACCTGGCCATTCAGCTGCCCCCATCAGGCTGGAAGAACCTAGGTATTTGCAGAGCGTAGGGGAGACCATGAAGACAAATAATTAATGTGGAAGTGTCACACCTCTTTTTAGTATCTTTTTTTCGCCGCATAAGGCAGAAATGCACACAACCCTTAACTATACCCTATATGCATGTTCATCAATAAAAATGAGAGGTAACTAGATGTGAATGTGTTGGGGGTGGCACAGACAAGCTGTTTGGGGGCACTGATGAGTTGTTTTGGGGGGGCAAAGGTGGCACTGTGGTTTCTAGTTATGCCCTGGCTTAATGCACGGCAAGTCTTTTGTGTTTTGCCGCTTGTGTTTCGGCCCCAGCCAGCACTATGTGTGTTTATGCCCCTAGCCTGCCCCTCGCTTCCCCTAGGCAGAACAAGAGACGTTGCTTGCGCATTGTGTGCAAGCAACGTGCAGGTTATCACAGTTGCTGCAGGCTTTTGTCCTGCATTGAAGACTAAAGTGGCCAATGTTTAGATTAACGGCGGCCTGGGGGGCAATTGCCCAGCCCGCCCTTGGTCATCGCGTACTTTTTGATTGTAATTTATTATCTGTACTTATAGGCTTCTACCTGTATTTTAGGATATAGATGTATACTATTTTAGTATATACATTGTATTTTATTATTCATATCCAAGCTTCCATAATTTAATGTATATGTCTTGTTAGTTGTTTCAGATCCGGTAGTTTCTGGCAGTGAGAAATTCATGGAATTTTTTAAGAAATCACAGCTGGTAAGTATGTTTCATATCTCCCTTGCCTCAAAACTCGACGTGCCTAGGAAAGTTTTCCTATTTTAAGGAAAAATTCTCACTGCATGTCAAAACCAAACTTACATTTTACAAAATTACATTTTATCATTTAGATGACATTATAATTATATAAATTAAAATGTTTAATGAAAAAAACACATTGAGACATTTCTCGTGTAGTATCCAAATAAAAGGTCATCGAATAATCAGTATACGTTAACGTTAAACAAGTTCCCTTCTCCAACTGTATACACACACCACGTTTTGATCTTTTTTAAGTAAAAATAAATAAAACTGCAGCATGTGTTCACTAAAAATGTTTGTTTTCATCAAACATTTCTGATCATGTCAAAAAATCTGTTTCTATTCAAGTATGTCTAGTAACAGCAAAAAGATTGCACCTAGAATCCCTAGCTTCCACTGTCCTTTGCCAAGTGCTGCTCACACACACTTACATACACATATCCATATTCATACATACATACACATACATGCTCACACACATACATTTATATCGCCATACTCATACACACTTTTTCATATACTTGCTCGCACAAACTTCCATGCTCACACACGAATATTTACACATCCATGCTCACACAATCACAGTTTAATTAAAAGCACATATGTCTAATATTCTATGTAATATTCAATATGGTCTGCAAAGCATATTTTAGACCTATTTGTCTAATGACTCTTCAAATATATCAGTATTCTAGAAGTGTGAATATTAAATATGATATGTTATTCAATAAAACAGTATGTTGGTTTTTAAAATCTTTCTGCCAGTATTTAGAACCTATAAAGAAATGTCCAAAACGTCCAACCGTGAGTTGTAAAGGCTTTAGGACGCTCTAGACTCTAGAGTGTTTCCACCATTTTTGTAAAAAAAAAAAAAAAAAAAAAGGCATGATTATTTAAACAGTCAGATATTAAGATAACAGTAAGATATTAAGATAACCTTGCTACAATATAAACTAAAATGGACTGGCAGCTGTGTACAAATATCTTGACAGTGGCACAGGAAAAGGCCCATCCCTACATGCTTAGCCATGAACACACTGATTCATGGTCACATGGGTTGTGCACCTGTACATTGTAAGAGAGAACATAGGAGAATGGAAGTGAGATCCGCAATAACAGATAACAGAACAGCCCATGTTGGTCTGCTCAGAGTAAGAGCAACATGTGCCAGATGTAATGCGGAAATGTTATCATGCAACAGAACCTAAAAAACTGCATGAACTTTTATTCTATTGCCAACTCGTATAGCTTTCTATATAACATCTAATGGAGCCTGACCTGCCTTTTCCATGATTTATGTTGAATAAAGTGCTTGCACATACATTCTAGAATGGCTGCTGGACAAACAATGTGAAGAATAACTTTGTCAGATTTGTATCCCAGTTTGGGCAATTTTTTTTTTTTTTTTTTATAATTTTAGCTGATCGCGATTATCATGTATATGGAGATTACAAGAATACAGCCACATCCTACCAGTGTAGCTGTAATTTATTTCAGTTTTTTAATTATCAAAATGGCAGTGGCAAAATATATATTTTGATAAACACCAGAGAAAGGACATGTGAATAGAGAAATGTTCTGATACACAGATGGGTGATCTTCTACTAACACCTACCATAGGGAAGAGTATAAGAAGTCAAAGCTCCTGGCCAACGCAACAGACTATGGTACAGCATAACTCCCATCACTATGTAATGAGCCAGACACTGATGGTGGTACACCATAACTCCCATCATTATACAGTGATCCAGACACAGATGGTGGTACAGCATAACTCCCATCACTATATACTGAGCCAGACATTGATGGGTCTTACTCACGCTCTCTTTCCCTCAATCAATGTCTCCATACCTTCTCTGCCGACCTCTTCATTACCTCTGTGTCCTGCAGCACAGGTGCGAGTGAGTCACTGCATGGATTTGAGTCACTACATGAATGTGCCGCTAGGCACATTAAAATAGGCCCTGCTTTTTCCAAACCTTTCTGAAACTTCAAATTAAGCTGTAGGCCCCCCCATGACCTCCCCTACTCCGTATAAGTGACAGGGGAGTGTTTGGGTTATGGCGCAGTACCTAGAAAGGGAGTCTTGGTAATAATTTCTGACTTCCAGACAAAATATGTATGGTCGTATCAAGGAGCTATGCCCCACTTTTCTCATGGAAGTTGGGTGGGACCACACATGGGTGTTGATGTTGGCTGCACACAAGGGGGCACGTGGGTTGTGTTGCATTTCCAGATGTCAATAGCTGCTCTAAAGGCCCAGTAATCAATTCAGATTCCTGAAACAAAGGTAGTAATTTTGCATGTATGCTTGAGGGCTAATGTGGAATGTATTTAAGTTTTCATATTTCACATTCATCTGCTGATATGTAAATATGATTTATGGCATTTATGTTTCAACAGGACACCTTTAAGATGTCATCAGTAAAAATTATTCTGAATGTTTATTTACCAGATGGTCAGCATGTTAAAGTGGATGCTTACACATCAGACACTGCTGAAAGAGTACTTGAGGTATGTATATGGCTATTGATCTTAGTTTTATAATTAAGTGTTATATTACTGACCCGTGGGGATGCAGTCTGAAAAAGAGAGATAGGAGAGACAAAGAAATGAGAGGAGAGAAGAGAGAGGAAAGAAAAAGAGAGAGAGAAGAAGAAGAAAGGCAGGAGAAGAGAGGAGGAGAGATGGACACAAAGAGACAAAATATATAGAAGAAAAATGAAAGATAAGAACTATTTGCCCATGGAGTCTGCCCATTTTCCCTGATGTAGAAGACCTTAATCAGTCCTTGGTTTCAATTCATCATAGCTTCATGCATATTCCATGCATGTTTAACATCCCTTACTTTATTAGCCTCTCCCTGATGAGAGTTCTAAGGTTTATTAAGATGTGTGCAAGCTCAGTGTTTTGGGATGTTACTGGAACAGCTTGCTATGGTGCAAGTCTTGGCATCCCCCCCACCTTATAATGCATAG